>NC_140589.1:736601379-736664418 GCF_964204655.1 Triturus cristatus | reverse complement strand
ATTAATTGTAAAGAGGCTGCAAAGTGTCTCTGTCCACTTTTAGTTTGGGCAACAAAAGAAATAAGTAGCAGTTAAAGGAAACAAGACATCTGCTTTAACAGTTCACAGTTGCTCACGTGGCACCTCTGCCATCCAGTTATAGGAAGCAGTTGTAGGAAGCTGGCTCTTTATATGGTATGCCACTAGGTAGTTATACCATGCACAGAGTTCAAGGGTTCTCCAAAAGTGTACAGGGCTCAATGTAAAACCCAAAGTGCCCTCTTCATCTCTCAGGCCCTAGGTACTCAGGGTACCATTTTCAAGGCACTGACAGAAGGGCAGACGTATCAATTGGGGGTATGTGTTATGGAAGAAGCACTGGCACAGGAGACCATGTTGGCAGGCACCCTGTGCACTACAGTTGAAACCACAACACCAGCAGGTAAAAAGTAGGGGCTAACTATATGAAAAATTGCACTTTCTCACACATACTGTGAGAAGTTGGCCTGATGTATGATGTCACTAGTTATAGTGTACACCTTATATCAGTCCAAATACCCTTATGGTGATTGGTTGTAAAGTCAACCTTATAGACCAGCTATCCTAGTGGTAGCATGGACAAGAGCAGTCTTAGGCTAAACTCTGAATGGCATGTGAAGCCAGCTGTGATACCATATATAATCCCTTGAATACCAAATGAAAGGACACCACAACAGATATATATATAAAATAAAGTGTATTTATTCTAAGCAAACCCTCAGCACTCTTTATGAGTTTAGAGGTAAGTACAACACAGTCTTATTAATGCATACAGTAAGTCACACAGGTAAGTAATACAGTTAGGCCCTAGGGGCCACGCAAACCATATACTAAATAAGTGGTATAAGAACCACTGTCACGGAAATAGAATAGGCCTAGGCCTAGGGAATCGCTGGGGCTACACTACACTAGCGTTAGTTAGGAAGTGGGAGGCCCACGGGATTCGTGTGCAGAGTGGAAACACTCACGCGTAATGCGTAAAAGTCAATAGCAATGTTACAGTTTAGAAATAGATAGATTTAGGACACTTCCGGAGTAGCTAGGAAGTTGAGACTTGAAAACTAGACACTAGGATAGTCACTATCCTGATGAGCACCGGAGTACCCAAGTTACCTAGCCCACAGGCTGCGGGTGCATAGGGGTGAAGATGCGTCGTTTTCGTCGTCGACTCCTATGGATGCCTGAAGAAAGATGCTGACAGGCAGTCAGGGGAGAGTGTCCGGTGGATCCCAAGGCTGGGATCAAGAAGAGAAGAAACCTGCAAGCAGAAGGGACAGAGTCAAGGTCACTAGCCAGTGACCACGTGGAACCAGGAAGGAACCAGGCGATGTCGTGAAGAGTTGCAGGTGAAGGTGAAGCTTGTCGCTGCAGCCAGGAGGACCAGGAAGCGTCGAGGACGACCAGGACCAGGAGGCGAGCTGTCCCACGAAGGCTCTTGCTGTCGGCGGCGTCGAAGTTGGACTAGGACTCACCAAGCCTTGGCAAGCGGAACCCACGAAGAACAAAGGACTTGCTTCTGGTGCAGACCAGGAAGGTCTGGGGTGCTTCTTCTTTGCAGAGAAGCGGGAGCCAGTCTGGAGGAGCCAAACCAGCGCAGAAGATTTCAGGGAGCGTCGTCACAAAGGCCACTAGCCAGCGGGCAAGCAACCGGACAGACGCGGCAAGCAGGAAAATGCTGAAGGGCCCCACGCAGGACTCGCGGAGTGTGGGGGGCTGGTCTTCGGTGCAGATGGTGCTTGGGGTTGGGGCTTCTCAATCCCCGGTGCACAACTTCGAGGGTACCTCAGAAGCTGCGCTGTAAGTTACTAGCCACTTTTCCCAGGTAGCCGGTCCCACGTCACTCGTCGCCTCCACGGATCTCAGCTCTGCTGCAGATGTGGATGAGGGTCGGAGAAGTCTGGAAATCAAGGCTCTGGTCGGGCTCTGCAGTCGGTTCCTCGTCGAACGTTTCACAAAGCAAAGGGTAGTCTCTTGATGGTGCCTGTTTGCACAGGGTAGCCACTCCTTGGCTACAAGGGAGATTCTTCAGTCTTCTTCTTTCGTCGAATGTCGAAGGTCCAGAGTTTCTGTTCAGTTTTGCAGGTTCAGGATAATCTAATGTCTTGAGGCCCAACTCCCACTCTTATACTAATCTGGGGGGCTGGGATACCTGCTAGGTCACGCCTTATGGGTGGGACCTGGGAGGGGGTGGTTACACCCACTTCCCTTTGTCCAGTTTCGCGCCAGAGCTGGGGCTGGAGTGCCCCAGCGCCGGTTTGAACTGGACTATGCAAGGAACACCTTGTGTGCCCCAGGCATGTCTCATTCCTTTCAGCCCACCCTGCCCCAATACACTAAAGGCTGTCTGGGGAGGTGCTAGCACCTCCCCAAGCAGGAAACCTATTGTCCAGGCCTCCCTGGCTGGGATCACTCCCAGCAGCAGGAGGTCAGACTTGTGTCTGTGGCAGCAGCATCCATTTTGTGATGCTGAGGCTTTGGTCAGAGGCTAACAGCAAAGTAGGATTTTAACATGTCTCTCCCTCTAGAAGGGAGGGATAATATCCTCATCACCAGAAATGGTATGGGGGTATTATTCCAAAGTGTTAGACACCTTACACGACATGTTTTGATAAAGCCAAACCATAGTTACCATAACCGTTTAGGATTATAAGGCACTTTAAGAGTATATGGTAGGCTATATCATAGAACAGCTCTAAGGACATGGTTCCGAAAGCTGCAGACAGGCTCAGCTCATGCTAGAGCACCATCTCACATGTTACCAAGCACTCTGCCTCCAGGATTGTTAAGGCCTGCCATAGGAGTGACTGATAGGTACACATGTGTCTATATATAAGGTAGGTATAGGAATACTACACCTAAGCAAGGGGTGATTACACGACCTTGCCCCAGCTGAGTGATCAGCCAGTTGTGTCTGATTGGAAGGCCAGACCAGGGGTGGCATAATACATGCTGCAGCCCCTGGGAGGCCTAGGGTACACCTATGCCCTGGGTACCTAGGGTACACTGTACAGGGTCCAATAAGGTGATCCTTACCAATTGATTATGTACCTAGGGTACATGGAGTCCATTTTACAGAGAGAGCAGACAGCCTGAGACCCTGAATGGCAGGATCTCAGGCCAACTAAGTCGAAAAACCAGCTAGACACTAGGCAAAAAGTTGGGGGTAACCATAGTCAGATATCCACCTTCAGACACATACCATCTGTTGTACAGTAGGCACACAAGGGTCAATGTGCTGGACTATACTGTAGTGTACAAAGAGGTTCCACTTAGCTGCGTAACAAGCTTCTGTGGCTGGGCGTCTTACCTTCCGTAGAAAGTCTATACACTCTGGAGGCAATTGCAAGTTTTCAAACTCTACGACTTCAAGAGCCAGATTGCCAGTTTGAGCTGTTTGGGGTTTGGATGCCTGAATCTGCTCTTGCTGCGAGTGAGAAGGTCTAGTATATTGGGGAGCCTCTCATGAGTTATTAGGGACAACTCTAGATGCGTTGTGTACCTGGTTTGTTTCGCCCAGGTAGGAGCTACTAGATTCAATCATCTTCAGAGATGTCTGTCGGAGTTTCCTGACCAGGTATGGATTGAGTGGGAGAGGCGGAAAAGCATATGCAAAAATCCCTGACCAATTAATCCAAAGAGCATTGCCCATGGACTGTGGATGGTGGTGCCTCGAGGAGAAATGTTGACATTTTGCGTTTTCTACGGTAGCAAACAGATCCATGTCCAGTATCCCCCGCCATTGGAAGTAGTGGTGGAGGACTCCGGTGGAGATCTGACTTGTGGACTTGTTGCTGTGTCCTGCTTAGCAGATCCGCCACCGAATTGTCCACTCCTGGGAGATGCTCCACTAAGAGGTGGATGTGATGACAGATAGCTCAGTGTCAAATTTCCTGTGCCAGCTGAGACAACTCTATTGTGTTTCTTCTTGTTTTTGAATGCAACACACTGCCATCACGTTGTCCATTTGGAGAAGAATGGTCTTCCCGGTTATTTTGGGGAGGAAGGCTTCAAGAGCCATCTGAATCGCTATAAGCTCCAGCATATTGATGTGGATTGTTTGCTGATGATCGGTTTAAGAACCCTGAACTGTCAAGTCCTCCATATGCGCACCCCACCCAATGAGTGATGCATCTGTGGTGACAGTCACTTGTGGTATGAGGTCCAAAAAATGTCTTCCTTTGAGGAGATTCTCTGAGCCTCACCACTGCAATGACTTATGGACCCTGGGCAGAACCAACATTAGATCATCTAAACTACCCCCACTTGTGACCATTGAGATGCTAGTCACTCCTATAAGGGACACATCAGGAGCCTGGCATGAAGAACTATTGCTATAAAAGAGGCCATTATGCCCAAAGGGCACATCATTGTTCTGACTGGCTGACGATGATGGGACTAAAAAAGAGCCAGTTAGTTCTGGAGATTGAGAATCCTCTGGGCATCGGGGTATGCTGTGGCTGAGACTGAATACAGTTTGCTCCTAGACAGGGCTGTATCTGAAGAGGCTGTAAATGTGATTTGGTGGCATTTATTGTGAACCCCAATTTGTGTAAGAGATTGATGGTGGCCCATGCATCTTGCAGGCAACTCTGTCTCGTTGAACTCTTGATCAGCCAATCGTAGAGACATGGGAAGACATTAATGTTGTGTCTTCTCAAATGGTCTGCCAACACTGCTAGGCATTTGGTAAACACTCTTGGTGCTGTCATCATCCCAAATGGCAACACTTTGAACTGGTAATGGCAGAATCCTGTAGTGTCATCATGTGAAAGTATTCTGACAGAATGTAATGATTGAGAGGGCGTAGTTCCAGTATCGGCCTGAACATCCCGTCTTTTTTGGGGGAGTAAAAAGTATAAGGAGTATACGCCCTTGCTGTGATGCCAGTTAGGAACAGGCTCTATGGCACCTTTATACAAGTGAGCTTTTCCCTCCTCTTTGAGATGATGAAGAGGCTGAGGGTTGAGGGTCTGTTTGCGTGGAGGAATGTTAGGGGAGTTAGAGGTCAGTTCCAGGCAGTATCGATGACAGATAATGGACAGTACCCACTGGTCTGATATTATGTCTGGCCACAGGTGGTGAAATTGCTGCAGTTTTCTTCAGACGAGTCTTGTGTCTCCAGGGGGAATGCGTGGTAAGTCATTGCTTGGAGGTAGAGGCTCCCTTCCCGAGTTCCTCTACCTCTGCCCTTCTAGTTACCCACCTTGCAGCCTCTTCTGTAGTAACATTGACCCTGTTACTGGTGAAATGTATGCTACTGCTTTTCTGCTTTTGATAGTTCTATGTCAGAGGTGGTGGTGGAATTGGGGGCTCCTTCCACCTTTGTATCTACAAAAGAACTGCTGAAGTGGAGTAGTGGACTGCAGTGCCCCCCTAAATGTAGCAGTTTCTGTATCCGTTTTTATTTTCTTTAAGTGGGAGTTTACCTCGGGGCCAAAGAGATCTTTACCATCAGATAGTACATCTAGCAGGTGTTGTTGCACTTCAGGTTTGATCCCAGAGATGCATAACCAGGCATGCATACGCAGAGGGATTGAAGACTTTATCCCTCTGGCTGCAGTGTCTGCACTGCCTAGGGTGCAGCGTGTAGTTGCAGATGAAATTTGCCTACCCTAAGTGACTAACTCTTCTGCGCTCCTTTTGTACTGCTCTGGGAGATGTTACAACAACTCTTCTGTGTCATCCCAGGTGGCTCTCTTACTACCCAATAGCAAACTCAAGGAATTGGCAATGCAGCAATGAGTGGCATGACCCACTGTAACGAATAGTTTCTTACCTGTCGGTGTAGTTTTGCAGCTTGAAGATCTTTCTGGATTCACTATGCTGTGCATTATTCCGCGATCTTGTGGTTGGGTCCGGATTCGTAGTCTTTTCTTTGTTTTCTTTTTTTTGTAGCCCAGGTGGGCGGCGACGACCCACCATTTGGTGCACCTCCCGTGACGTCGTCGTGCTTCCTGCGGAAGTCCCACCTTTGGGGCGCCATCTTCGGGTTCTTTTTTCCCTTTTTTTTTTTTTTTTTTAACCCTAGGCGATTGATTAGTCCTTCTGTCCATTTTCTGTACGTTTTTATTCCTTCTGATGTTTTCCATTTCACCCCCTCTTCCTCCAGCCTCATCTTACTGGCGGAGGTGGGTGGGTTCGCAGGGGAATCCAGAAAGATCTTCAAGCTGCAAAACTACACCGACAGGTAAGAAACTATTCGTTTTGCAGCGTGAATCTTTCTGGATTCACTATGCTGTGCATAGACTTTGTAGCGGTTTTCCTAATTTTGTGGCGGCTGGGTGGTAGATGAGCGTTGGTCGTTGAAAATGTGTTGAAGCACCTTCTGTCCAACCTGTGCTTCCTTGTTCATCTGAATGTCCACGCAGTAGTGTTTCGTGAACGTGTGCACAGATGCCCAAGTTGCCGCTAGACATATGTCCTGAATGGGCGTGTTCGCCAGGAAGGCAACGGTGGCCCCCTTCTTCCTTGTGGAGTGAGCCTGAGGCCCCTCTGCTAGCTCCTGTCCAGCCTGTTTGTGGCAGAATTGAATAGTGAGGGCAATCCATCTAGCGATGGTGCCCTTAGTCACTGGTCTACCCATGAAGCTAGTAGCAAAGGACACAAACAACTGCTTTGATTTCCTGAGTTCCTTGGTTCTCTCAATGTAGTACATCACCGCTCTTCTAGCGTCGAGAGTGTGCAGCGCCCTTTCTGCGTTCGAAGTCGGGTTTTGGAAGAAACTCGGTATCTGAATACTCTGGATCATGTGGAACGCCGACACCACCTTGGGCATGAAGTGTGGGTCTGTTCTCAGGACTACCCTGTCCTTGTGAATCTGAATGTAGGGTTCCTGTAGCGTTAGTGCTTGAAGCTCGCTCACCCTGCGTAGTGAGGTTATGGCCACCAGAAAGGCCGTTTTCATAGTTAACATTTGCAGTGAGGCCTTGTGAATGGGTTCAAACGGTGCCTTCATGAGCTCCGTCAGTAACACGTTGAGATTCCATGCTGGCGGTGGCAACTTTTTAGGAGGGGCAATTCTTTTGGCTCCTTCCATGAATCTCTTCACAACCTGCGAAGTGAAGAAACTTCCACCCTTCTCACCTCTGGTGTAGGCTACGATCGCCGCTAGGTGTACCCTTAGGGAGCTCGAGCAGAGGTTACTCTTTAGAAGGTGTGTGAGGTATCCCAGTACTGTTGAGTCTCTTGTCATTCTGTTTTGCAGGCCCTTCTTCCTGCACCACACAGTAAATCTCTGCCATTTCGCGCTGTAGCATTTGCGTGTAGTTGGTTTTCTTGCCTCCCGCAGCACCCGCATAGTGCTAGGAGGCAATCTAAGGTGAGCAAACTCTAGGTCTTCAGGAGCCATGCCGCCAGGTTGAGGCTCTCTGGCTCCGGATGCAGGACCTCTCCGTTTTGAATGGAGAGAAGGTCCCTTCTTCTCTCGAACCTGAGGGGATTGCCCTGTGCCATTTCTTGAATTTGTGAGAACCATGTCTGCCTTGCCCACTGCGGAGCCACTAGGATCAGAGTCATGTTGCTGGTTCTGCACTAGTCGAGCACTCTGTGCAACAGGGGTATCGGTGGAAAGGCGTAGGCAAATGTCCTCGACCAGCTTATCCATAGGGCATTTCCTTGGGATTGCTGATCTGGTTGCCTGGACGCGAAGCTTTGGCATTTTGCATTTTGGCATGTTGCAAACAGGTCTATTGTGGGAGTTCCCCATCTCTGGAAAAGCTTCTCCGTTTCCTGGCCATTGAGCTCCCACTCGTGCGATGCCGAGGTCTGCCTGCTTAGCCAGTCTGCCTCCACATTGTCCTTCCCTGGAAGGTGAATTGCCAGTAGATCTATCCTGAGAGGTATGGCCCATCTCCAAATCTCCTGTGCCAGAGAGGAGAGGGGGAACGACTGTGTCCCCCCCTGCTTGTTGATATAGAACATTGCCGTGGTGTTGTCTGTTTAAACCAACACCCTCTGGTTGTACAGGTGCCTCTGGAATGCCTTCAGGGCTAGCAGGATGGTTTTCAATTCGAGGTAATTGATATGGCGTACCGCATCTGCTGGAGCTCACAGACCCCTCACTCTGAGGTTGTCCATGTGCGCTCCCCATCCCTTTTGCGATGCGTCCGTGGTAATGGTCATTGTTGGGTTTGGTGGTGTCAGGCTTCTCCCTGCGGTCATGTTGTCTCTGTTCCACCAAGTCATCTCCTCCTGCACTGCGTGCGTAACAACCACTAGATCCTCCCAACTTCCGCTTGCTTGTGACCATTGCTGTTGTAGCCATTCTTGGAATGGTCTCATGTGCAGGCGTACATTCGGCACCAGCTGGATACACGACGCCATCATCCCCATCATCTTGCTCACTGACCTCACTGTCAGAGCTCGCCCCTTCTGGTAGAGACACGTCTCCTTCAGTAGGGCATCTGTCCTCCTGTCGCTGGGCACCACTGTGCTGTTCAGGGTGTTGATTTTTGCTCCCAGGAAAATCTTCACCTGCTCCGGTTCCAGCGATGACTTCCCCCAGTGTATCGAGAACCCCAGGTTCGTCAGAGTGTCTGTCACGCGTTTTGCGTGTCTCTCGCACTTCTCGCGTGTGTTTGCCTTGACCAGCCAGTTGTCTAGGTAGGGGTAGACATGGATCCCCTGCCTTCGTAGGTGTGCCGCGACCGCCGACAGGCATTTTGTAAAAACCCTTGGCGCCGATTTTAGCCCGAAGGCCAGGGTTGTGAACTGGTAGTGTTCCTGGTCGATGTTGAACCTTAGAAGTCCCTTGTGCCTTCTGTTTATTGGGATGTGCAGGTAGGCATCCTTGAGGTCCACGGTGACCATGAAGTCCCCGTCTCTTATTTGGGGCAGCACCTCCTGCAGCGAAGTCATTTTGAACTTCTGCGTTCTGATGAACTTGTTTAGGTATCGCAGGTCCAGGATGGGTCTGAGGTTTCCGTCTACTTTCGGGACCACAAAGTAGTTCGAGTAGACCCCCTTGTTGCGTTCTCTGAACGGCACTGCCTCTATGGCTCTTTTTTCTAGAAGTTTCAGGGTTTCTTCTCTGGGTAGGGCCAGTTCTTGAGCCGATCTCTGCCTTCCCTTTGGTCTTCTGTTTGGAGGTCTTTTCTCCAAATCCAGGCAGTATCCGTACTGCATGACGTTCAGTATCCACTTGTCTGTGGTTATACGCCGCCACTCCTGAAGGTAGAACCTCAGTCTTCCGCCTACTGGTGTTGGATGCTCGTAGGCTTTTGATTCTTCTCTCCCCCCTGATGTTACTGTACTGCGCCTCACCCTTGGGGGCATGTCGATCGAGGGTAGGCGTCCTCCTGCGTGCTGAGTCACTTTGATGAGGGTTGGTCACCCCCTCTCCTCCTCTGGCCACGTCCGTTCCCTCTCCCGCGAAAGGACTGGCCCCGAGGTTGGTACTGCCAGTTTTGCTTCTGTTGACCTTGTTGTCCGTGACTATCACCCTGCTGACCCTGCTGGAACGTCTGGTGCGACGCTCCCTGCTGGCTTCCTCCCCGACCGTAGGGTCTCCTAGAGGGATTGCCTCTCCTCATCCCCCTTAGCTGTAGGGCCCCCATGGACCTCGCCGTTTCGTTTTCTTTTTTCAGCTGGGTGAGTTTCTCGTCTACTGTTGCTCCGAACAGTGTCTCTCCGTTGAAGGGGGTGCTAAGGATGTTGTTCTGCACCTCCGGTTTGAATCCCGAGATTCTTAGCCATGCATGTCTTCTCTCGGTGACCCCTATGGCCATTAGTCTTGCCGAAGTCTCTGCCCCGTCCAACGCCGTCTTTATACAAGAGTTGGCGATGTTTTTACCTTCATCCACCAGGTGGAAGGCTCTTTGGCGGTATTCTTCGGGGAGGTGCTTTACTAGCTCCCCCATCTCGTCCCAGTGCTGGTACTGGTGCCTATTGAGAAGTGCATTGGAATTCGCCATGCGCCAGTGCATTGCGGCGTTCCTCTCGACCTTTCTTCCTGTGAGGTCTATCCTCCTACTTTCTTTATCAGGTGGTGGCCCCGAAGTTGCTGGCACGTTGGCCCTTCTCCTGGCCGTGGAAGCTATGATGGAGTCGGCAGTGATACTACCCTTGATGTAAGGGGGGTCCAGAGAAGAGTGCTTATACTTCTTCTCCGTCCTGGGTGTGATCGAACGGCAAGTCGCCGGTTCCTTAAAGGCCTCTCTCCCCTGATTCATCACACTTTGTAGCATGGGAAGGAATTGGCTCCTCGTCTGGATGGGGAGCAGGGTCTCGAGGAGGAAAAAGGCTTTCGGTCTCTCCTTGGTCCAGTTTCACGCCGAAGGCTGTCGCTGCGCTCCTGACCACCATATTGTACACCCCGATGTCGTCGGGTGGCGAAGGCCTCGAAGGGTACGTGCCCACGGGCTCCTCGGGGTTTTCGGTGTCGAGATCCTGCCATTCGATGTCGTGGCTGGTTGATGGCGCCGAGCTGTAGAACGACTGCTGGTCTTCTTCCTCGGCTTCGCCTTCATAATAGGTCTCGTCTTCTTCTTCGAGATCTCTCGGCAGCCCCTCGGTGTCGAATTCGTCCTCGATTTCGACGACGTTCGTCAGTGGAGCCGTTGGAATTTTGAATTCCTTCATCTTTGCGTCGAACTCCTTCTTCCTCTGAAGGATGTTCTCCATTTCGGCCTCGAGCCGCCTCTTCTTCTTCTCCATCTCGGAGATGCTTTTGGCGTCGAACGCGGGCCTCTTCGACGGAACTTGCGTCGACGCCGACCGGTCCTTCTGCGTCGAGCGTCCCGTTAAATGGGTTGTCTTCGACGATCCTTGCCTTTCGGCGTCTTTCGGCACCAGGGAGTCCTTTTCGAAGGATCCGCTCGGCCTCTTGTCCATGGTTCCCCCCTTGGTCGTCGAAGTTTTCGGCGCCGGGGCTCCCTTTGTGGACTTTGACTCAGATTTTCTCGAGTCACCCTCGGGTTTTCGATGTATTTTCGGGTGTTTTGAGCTCGACGATTCTCTTACCTAGTCTTCATTTTTCTTGTCGGTCTCTACGACCGTGAAGTTTTCGGGTCCCTCGGCGACGTTGTCCTCATCGTCTGTGGAGAGGCCCAGATCGTAGAGCTACGGGGCCTTACCCTTGCCATCCATGCTGGCATTGGCTCTTCTCTGACGTTCTCTCACCCGGAGCGTCTTCGGCGCGAAGGCTGAGCAGGCGTTGCAGTCCTTGCTCTGGTGGTCGACCGGTTGGCAGAGGTTGCAGACCGGATGCTGGTCCTTCTGCGCGAACTTGTGGTGGCAGTTAGGGCAGAACTTGAATGGCGTCTTGTCCATTGCGCTCAGGGCCTCTGAGTGCGCATTCTCCAAGGGCGTCGAAGAAAAAGGCGCAACACTTCCTTCTTCGCGCTCCTGATGTAATATCTTCCTTTCCTGTGATATCTTCGTAGTTATTTATCGACGAAACTCGCTTTTCCTTCTTCTTCCTTCGATTGTAATTCTGGAGCTTCCCGATGACGATCCAGACACAACGGCGGAAAAAAGAATCTGAAGATGGCGCCCCAAAGGTGGGACTTCCGCAGGAAGCACGACGACGTCACGGGAGGTGCACCAAATGGTGGGTCGTCGCCGCCCACCTGGGCTACAAAAAAAAAAAAAAAAAAAAAAAAAAAAAAAAAAAAAAAAAAAAAAGAAAACAAAGAAAAGACTACGAATCCGGACCCAACCACAAGATCGCGGAATAATGCACAGCATAGTGAATCCAGAAAGATTCACGCTGCAAAACCTGCTTCCCTGCCACATCTCTGTGCTTGCTTTCCTCATCAGGGGGAAGTGCGTCTCCAGTACTCTAGGAAGCTGCCCTCTTTCTTGCAGTTGGTACAATCAGGGAATCAGCTGTCACGTGTCCCCTGATATAAAGAGGGTCAGTAAAGGAAGGCTTGTATTTCCGTTCAATGCGTAGTGTTAGTAATCTGGATTTTACGAGGTCTTCGAATATATCTGTGAAGACTTTAAATACTGACCCATTCTGTCTTGGAGATTGTCTCGACTACGAATTTGGTTTCTTACTCTGTAGTATACATCTACACTTTATGGTATTCAGCAGCATGCTGAATGACACTATGATAGGAGGAATGGGCTTTAGGGAGGTACTCCCTGTGAATTCGTGGAATAAGTAAAACGACTAGCGCTCCTTGGGTCTGCATCATCTGAATTTGTGGATGATGGTGACAGGTCATGGAGGTGGTGTAGAGTCAAGTGGCATAGGACTAGTGGCCTTATGCTCCAATACACTTATTTTTAACAGGCTTTTATATTTCAGTGTCTAGCCTTTTCCATTTGTGGGTCCCTTCAGGCAAATGTTACACCTCCAGAGAATTTTTTTTTAACCATTAGGTCTTGAAGGTTCTCAAAAACATTCCCCTCCATATCCTCAGTGGTTGTTGTTTTACTTTTCTTGGGCCCCATGTCCTAATCAGTCTTTTACTTCCTGTGCTCTACTAGAGTGTGGGATGCCAATGGTTTCTTTGAAGTTGACGTATGTCTCTGCTCCAACAGTTCTTCAGAGTCTATCTATGGCTCGGCTAGATATGCAGCGTCGATGCCATACAATTGGTCAGCTCTGGCGGCTTTGTCGACCCCGATGGAGTGCAGAGCATCAAACGTTTTGTTGGTGCCTCAGGCTGTGCAAACGTCAAAGGCTTTGTCAGGACTAAATGCTGCTGTGAGGGATCTGTGTCCTGTCTAGGTCTGTCCTTGTAGGCTGGGGCTCGATCAGGATCGAGTGCAGTCTCATCCTGTCTTGGCTCCAAGGCACGCTCTCAGTGTCAGCCAGAACCCAAAGGTTAGAGGGCTCTGGAGGCAGTCTTTAGGTATGTGTGGGGTTCTGGGGACTTGGATACTCACAGCAGTTGGCATTGTCTTTGTCCTGGGCCCCGAACAAGATGCCGTCTGACCTTCCAGAAGTTCCACAGCCGACATTGACTCATTGCGGTCTTCCTCCTCATGTTGGCTGGAGTAATCGGAAGCAAAATAATGCGGACTGCACAAATGGCGCCCCCCCCTCTACGGGAATATCCTCTTCATCGATCTCTAGCTGCTGGTCCTCATCTGCATAGAACTCAGCCTCCGCCACCATCTCCATGGTATGAGCTAGGCATCTAGAGCGTAAGATTTTCTTATTATTGAACTGACCGCAGGCAGCACAGTCCAGCTCGTTGTGCTCCGGCGACAAGCAGAGGTTGCAGATGTCGTGTTGGTCAGAGTATGCATATTTTGCCCTGAATCTGTGACACTTTCTAAAAAGTCTATTTTTTTTTCCTTCCATCATCTGGAGCAGAGCCTTCTCAGCGAAACTTGGAAGAGGGCCCTCGTGTTGAAGTTGACCCGAACGGAATTGTCACTGAAAACTTGAATCCGACAGTTAGCGATCAAGAGGCAGAGTTGGATTACCCAAACAGAAAATGCTATGAGTCCACTGCGCTTCCACCGGCTGCGAATGTATAGAAGATGCACAGAGCTCCAGCGCAATCCATCCTAACCATATGGCGAAAAAAAATCTATCTAACAATGGAGCCACTGAACATGCGCATTCTCTCGACGAGGAGGAGACTCTACCTTTTGTCAGCAATAAAATACTTTTTCAGGGAAAAAGGCAAGTTGTAGAGTCCGAGCCCAACACTAGATGGCAGGAGTGTGCAAGCATGTGTAACTGCAGCCAACATATGCCACAAATGGATTATTTCACTTATCCAGAAATCCTCTGTTCTTGCATGTAGTGCTGTAGATTCACATGCTTTGCATACTCCTGCCATCTAGTGTTGAGTCTGGATGTTTGAAAATTGTTTTTCTTCGAGGAAGTCTTTTAAGTCACGGGGTAAGACGACTCCTCCTTTTGGTCATAGTGCGCATGGGCATCAACTCCATTGTTTGACGGTTTTGCCGCAAGAGGGTTAGAATTGAGTCTAAATGAGTGTAAGTAAAGAGATGTCCATGCAAGTGAAATATAGATTAGAACTGCAACGGCCATAGGTGTCCAGGGAGGAGGGTGGGCACATGTGAATTTACAGTACTACATGCCAAGAACAAATGCTTACAGAGTAAGTAACATAATCCATTTGAGGCATGTGTGGCTGTAGATAACATTCTTTGCACATACTGTATAGCAGTGCTCTCCAAAAAGCTGTGGCCAACCGGTGTGTTGCATATGTTTGCGTACGTAGAACCCCCTGCCGTACACGAGCTTGTTGGCGTGCTAAAACATCCGCACAATAGTGTTTAGTAAATGTGTGCAGTGTAGACCATTTAGCTGCTTTACAAATATCAGCTATTGGAATATTTCCTAAAAAAAGTCATAGATGCCGCTATTTTACGAGTAGAGTGCGCTCTAAGGGGTATAGACAAATTCCTTTTGGCTTTGGCATAGCATGTTTTGATACATTTACCAACCAATCTAGAAATGCTTGATTTTGGAATAGGTTTTCCTTTAGGAGGGGAAGTAAATGCAACAAAACGTTGTTTTGTTTTACAAAAATCTTTTGTCCTATCAATATTATACATTAATGCTCTTTTAACATCTAATATACGAAGAGCGCTTTCAGCTACAGAATCTGGCTGTGGAAAGAAAACTGGTAGCTCAACCGATTGATTAATGTGAAAAGAGGATACTACCTTTGGCAGGAATTTGGGGTTGTGCAGGTGGGACCTTTGGTGGGATCACTCTTTTAAGGCTTTTCATGAAAGCCTTAATTACAGGCACTCTGAAAAAAGATAAAAGTGTTGTCTGCTTTGAGAATAGGAAGCTACTGGTGCTAGATGGAGACGTACAGAAGTGTAAGCAAGACCTAAGCGTTGTAAATGCAAGAGGTAACAAATATTTGTTTGTATAGCTGCAATGAATGGAACTATTTTCTTTATGTGCTTCCTCAAGAACGGTCATGCACTCTGCTGGCAGATTTAGATATCCAAACTCTAGGACTTCAGGAGCCAAATCCCAGGTTTAGCCCCTTTGAGTTTGGGGGTCTGATTTCTCCATGGTTCTGAGTGAGAACATTTGGATTGAGGTGAAGCTTCTCGTGTGGCACTACTAAGAGGTTGAGTAGTGTGGAGAACCATGGTGGATGGGCCTGTGTAGAAGCCACTAGAATGAGGGTGAGACGCATTTGCCTGGGCTTCCAAACCAGGAATGGAAGAAGGAGAGGCGGAAAAGCGTGGTCAAATATTCCTGACCAATTCATCCATGGGGCAATGACTTTGAATAAAGGACGTGGGAACCTGGAGGCGAAGTTTGGGCATTTTGCGTTCAGTGCTGTTGCAAAGAGGTCTATTGGTCGAACCCCCCACTTGTGGAAATATGGGAGAAAGACTTGGGAGTGGAGTTCCCATTCGTGGACTTGTTGCTGCATCCTGCTGAGGAGAACGGTAAAATCGTTGTCCTTTCCTGGAAGGTGTTCTGCTAAGAGATGGATTTTGTGATGTATTGCCCAACGCCAAATGGTCTGAGAGGGGCATTGTTAGAAAGGCGGGTCTCTAGTTGGCAGGTTGTTACCCTGTCCAACCTTCTTCCTAGTCAGGATGGAAAATGCTACTTACCAGTATGCATCTGTTCTTGGCATGTGGAGCTGTAGATTCATATACTTGTGCATAGATCGCCATCTGGTGTTGGGCTCGGATTTTTGCAAGACGTTCTTTGTAGTCACGAGATCGGTGACTCCTCCTTAGGACCATATTGTGCATGGGCATTGGCTCCACCCTGAGACTTTTTTCTCGCCACAGAGGGTGATGGTGGAGTTTGTGAGAAACAGAAAAGATGTCCATGTGTGATGTATGTAAGATAGTACTGGAACAGATAGAGGTATCCGGGGAGGCGGGTGGGCGTATATGAATCTACAGCTCTACATGCCAAGAACAGATGCATACTGGTAAGTAGCATTTTCCGTTCGAGGCATATGAGCTGTAGTTCATATACTTGTGCATAGACTATACAGCAGTTTCCTCCCTAGCGGTGGCTACCTGTATCTGTTGCAGTGGTTTGAAAAAGTGTTCTTAATACAGCCTGGCCCACACTAGCTTGCTGTTTAGCTTGCACATCTGCACAATAGTGTTTTGTAAAAGTGTGTGGTGTAGCCCAATTTGCTGCTTTGCATTTGTCATCTAGGGGAATGTTTCCTAAAAATGCCATAGAAGCCCCTAGTTTGCCTGTAGAATGCGCTCTAGGGGGAATGGTTAATGTGTGCTTTGCTTTTTTCTAGCATATCTGAATGCATTTAACGACCCACCAGGCAATTCCAGCTTTTGATATAGGATTGCCTTTATGTGGTGGCGAGAAAGATACAAAAAGTTGTTTAGTTTTCCTAAAAGTTTTTGTCCTTTCAATGTAGTAAAGGATGGCTCTTTTGACGTCAAGTGTATGAAGAGCCCGTTCTGCTACAGAGTCTGGTTGAGGGAAAAAGACTGGCAGCTCAACAGACTGGTTAAGTTGGACAGTAGAAACTACGTTTGGCAAGAATTTGGGGTTTGTCCTAAGAACCACTTTATTGTGATGTATTTGCAAAAATGGTTCTTGTATGGTCAATGCCTGGAGTCCACTAACTCTCCTGAGAGATGCGATTGCAATAAGAAAGACTACTTTCCATGTGAGAAATTGCAATTAACATTTATGTACAGGCTCAAATGGGGGACCCATGAGCATGGTAAGGACAATGTTGAGATTCCACTGAGGAGAAAGTGGAACTCTGGTAGGAATTATCCTTTTAAGGCGTTCCATGAATGCTGTGATGGCTGGTACCCGAAAAAGTGACAAGTGCGGTCTGTTTTGTAGGTAAGCGGTTATGGAGGCAAGATGTAATCGTATAAATGTATATGCCAGATTAAATTTAATTTTTGTAGATGCAGGAGGTAACAAATAATGTTTTGGATTGAGGCATTTAGTGGATTGATTACGTTATTACAGTAAATAACGAACCTTTTCCATTTAGCACGCTCTAGTGGTAGGAAGTCTAGCTTCTTTAATGATATTCATGCAGTCTGGCGGGAGGTTGAGGTAACCGAACTTTAAGATTTCAGGAGCCAGATGGCTAGGTTCAGTTGAGCTGCATCTGGATCCCTTATTTCTCCATGGTTCTGTGTGAGGAGCTTCGGAGAAAGGTATAGCTTGAGATGTGGAACTACTCAGAGTTCCAACAGGGTTGTGAACCATCGTTGGCGTGCCCATGTGGGAGCAATCAGGATCATTGTGAGAGACTTTTGTTTGAGCTAGCGCACCAGTAAGGGAATGAGTGGGAGAGGCGGAAAAGCATAGGCAAATCTGCCTGACCAATTCATCCATATCGCATTGCCTTTGGACAATGGGTGTGGATACCTGGAGGCGAAGCTTGGGCATTTTGCGTTTAAATGCGTGGCGAACAAGTGTATTTCTTGTTGGCCCACATCTGAAAAAATGGATGAAGAACTTGCGGGTGAAGTTCCCATTCGTGGATCTGCTGTCTCTGACGACGGAGCAGATCCGCAATCCGATTGTTTTCTCCTGGAAGATGTTTTGCTAGGAGGTATATTTTTTGAGGAATGGCCCATCTCCATATGCTTTGCACTAGGCGTGAAAGCTGTAGAGAGTGCATCCCCCCCTTGCTTTTGTATATAATACATTGCTGTCATATTGTCTGTCCGGACGAGGACAGCTTTGCGTACAAGGTGTACTTGGAAGGATTTTAGTGCAAGAAAAATTGCCAGTAATTCGAGGTGATTGACGTGGAGCTTTATTTGCTGATGGGTCCACATACTTTGAACCGTGTGCTTTAGGAGATGAGCTCCCCTACCGGTGAGCGATGTGTCTGTTGTGAGCACTATCTGTGGAACCGGGTCTAGGAACGGCCGCCCTTTGGAAAGGTTTTGTGCGTTTCACCACTGCAGAGAGCGATGTGTGTGGCTGTCTACCAACACCAGATCTGTAAGCGGGTTACACTGACGTGCTAGACACTCCTGTAAGGGACACATTTGGAGTCTTGCATGAGGTACGATTAAAATGCAAGAGGCCATCATTCCTATTAGTTGAAAAAACACTCGAGCTGGTAGTGAGTGTTGAGGTTGAAACCTTGTTATGAGAGTTTACATGGTTGCTATCCTGACTGGATTGGGGTATGCAATGGCTTTGGAAGTATCTATTGAGGCGCACAGATACTGTTGAGTGTGGGACGGTTGAAGATTTGACTTGGCGAGGTTTATTGTGAATCCTGAGTCGTGCAGCAGCTGGATTGTTTTGTGTGTGTGGTGGACATATTCTCTGCATGACTTGGCTTTCATAAGCCAGTCGTCGAGGTAAGGTAAGACATGAATGTGTTGTCTTCGCAAGTGAGCTGCTACCACTGCAAGACATTTAGTGAAGACCCTGGGTGCTGTAGTTACCCCGAAGGGGAGAACTTTAAATTGGTAGTGCTGACCGTCCACTACAAACCGTAGATATTTCTTGTGAGCAGGGTAAATAGGAATGTGGAAGTAGGCGTCCTTGAGATCTAAGGTGGCAAGGAAATCGCCTTGTTGGAGTAAGGGCAGGACCTGTTGGAGAGTGACCATGTGAAAGTGGTCGGATTGTATGTACAGGTTTAACGATCTGAGGTCTAATATTGGCCTGAGAGTGCCGTCCTTTTTCGGAAGGAGAAAGTAAAAGGAGCACACCCCTGTATCTTGATGGTGTATGGGAACCGGTTCTATTGTGTGCTTTTGCAAGAGAGAGAGAACCTCTTGCTTGAGAAGCGCGAGATGTTCTGTGGACATGGGACGCTGTCTGGGTGGTATGTGTGGAGGAGTGGAGGTTTGTTCCAGGCAGTAACCATACTATACAATTTGTCTCACCCACCTGCCTGTGGTGATGGAATTCCAGACAGGTAGGAACTGTGATAGTCTTCCCCCGACTGGAGTGGAATGTTCCGGGGTGGTGGGAAGTCACTGTTTTGTGGTAGTGGAGGAGCGGGTGTTATTACCGCAGCCTCTCTCCTTGGCGTTATTGCCTCTGTATCCCCCTCTAAAGTATCCTCTGCTAGAGGAAGATTGAGTGGGTCTTTTGTATGACACAGAGTTGTCTGTGCCAATGGTTTTTGAAGCACCCCTATAAAAGGAGCGACAAAAGGAGCCTCTAGTTGTTGGTGACTGTAGGGCCCCCATAGATTTTGCTGTCTCAGTGTCTTTCTTCGTCTTTTCCAAAGATGTGTTTACAGCAGGCACAAATAGGAATTCTTGATCAAAAGGCTGATTAAGAATTTGAGATTGGACTTACTGTTTAAAACCAGATACGCGCAGCCATGCGTGCCTGCGCAGTAAAAGACTTGTGTTAACGGCACGAGATGCTGTGTCCGCTGCATCAAGAGCACATTTAATTGAGGTGTTAGTAATGAGCTTTCCCTCTTGTATAAGGTCGTTAGCTTTTGCCTTATATTGCTCTGGAAGATGTTGTATTAATGTTTCCAGTTCATCGTAATGTGCCATATCATACCTGGCTAGTACAACTTGGGTGTTAGCAATGCACCAGTAATTTGCTGCTTGTGACGCAACTCGTTTACCAGTTGCATCCAGTAATTTAGATTCTTTATCTGGCGGAGGGGCATCACCTGTTGTCTGGGAGTTTGCCCATTTACGGGCATTTGAAACCACTAAAGAATCTAGAGGGAGCTGCCCCTTGATATAAGCTGGATCGTTTGAAGCTTCTTTCTATTTTTTATCAACCCTGGGGTTGAGAACCCCAGCCTTGACAGGCTCTTTAAATATATCCGGGGCATGTTTAATCATGCCCTTGAGCATGGGTAAAGTTCTTGTTGCCCTTTGTGTGTATGTTAAAGTCTCTAACAGAAAATCTTATGTATATGTATATGTAGAGTCTTTTGTTCGGACCCGGTGGATCTGGGTGAAACAGTTCTTCGGAGCGCTTACATATTTCTTCAGCACCGAGGATTTTATTTCCGAGTGGTGTTTTGACTTAGTCTCTGTAGCTTTAGGAGGGGGTCTTGGTCTCCTTATGCTTTGGTGGAGTTGGAGTCCGAAATCTTCTTCGGTTCTGAAGTTTTATGGGATTTCTTCGGGTCCGAGGGCTTGTTCTCGGCGTGTTTCGGTGCCGAAAGGCTCGGCGTCGAAGCAGTCTTCGGTGCCGTGTTGGGCGTGGCATTGTGTCTATTTTAGACCTTTGTTTCGGTGCCGGGATTGTTTGTCGGTACCGGTAGGCGGCTCTGAGTCGCTGGAAGGCTTTACTTTGGGCTTCGGAGCGGAGCCCGAGGGCGGGGCATTGAGTTTTAGTTGGAGCAGGGGCATTGAGATTAATACTCACAGTCCGTTGCCGTAATCGCTTGATCCTCGGCATCTGAGTCGTCTTCTTCAGAGACGCGGATGTCCTCATCTTCCGGTTGCTGTTGCTGTGGAACCTCGGGACCTGCATCAAAGATATCGTCCAGCGCCGAAGCTGTTGGTCGAGACATTACGCAGCATCAAGCTCGGCGATCCCCTACAGTCTTTTTCGATCGGAAGGAAGCACAGGCTTCGCAGTCTTTGTCCTCGTGTTCTGGAGAGAGGCAAAGGTTACAGACCTCGTGGAGATCAGTGTGTGGGAATTTAGCACCACACAGGGGTCATTTTTTAAATGGAGTTCTTTCCATTGACTGCAGGGCCTGATGGTGTCGATGGGTCCAACGGCCGGCGTGAACGACCGGAATCGAAGTTGTGATGTGGATGCGCATCGAAAGGTAACGCGATCGAAACAATACCATCGAGAGGTGATGGATTGCACGTCGAAGGGCGATAGATTACGACACCGACCCGGAGCGCAGCAATTTACATCCGAACCCGTTGGCGGAAAAAAACAATCTGAGGGTGGAGTCGATGCCCATGCGCAATATGGTCCTAAGGAGGAGTCGCCTATCTCTTGACTACAAAGAACGTCTTCCAGATGGCGATCTATGCACAAGTATACGATCTACAGCTCATATGCCTCGAACAAGGGAGTTACACTTCTAAAATAACCCCTGCTCACCCCCTTGGTAGCTTGGCAGGAACAGTCAGGCTTATCTCAGAGGCAGTGTGTAAAGAATTTGCACAAAACCAGCAGTAATACAGTGAAAACACTACAAAAGGACACCAAACCAGTTTTAGAACAAGCATTGGCATAGCCAATAGGTCTCGCATTTGGGACCTTATAAGTGTTTAGCCATGCAACAGTTGGTGTTGTTGCACCAAGGATATTCTGCTGCATAACTAAATACTTATAGGGTCCAAAAAGCGAGACCTATTGGCTATGATTTTAAACTGCACGTGTTGTTGTTCCGATGGTGCTGTGTATTGTTGTATGTTCAGGGCCACTGGAGTTATGCATCACGGAAACGCCAAATTATGAGACAGGGTTGACTAAATTATGTGTAAAGAAAAGGAAAATGATGCTGCATAATGCAGCAGATATTTTGATACTATGCCTTCATTATTTTGTCACTTTAACACTTGGTAATTCTATCTGGGCAAATATTTCACATCATTAGCCCCAGTTTAACAATCAAATACACAAAATGTAACTGAAAGATGACCAGTTAACCTTCGCAAAGGGCAATTCCATTGTGCACAAACCCACGCTGCCATATTTTTAGTAACTTTTTATCCTTTTGAGCTAGAAACTATTATTTTTGTTAAAATTTGCAGATTACGCAACAGATTATATGGGAAATGCAGCAAATCAACTTTGCGAAAATACCTACGGTCACAGTATCACATAATTCCAGAAGCCCTAGGTATGATGCATTTTAGGGAACTCTGTAATTTTGACGAATTCTTAAAATGAGGAAAGTCAGCCTGATGAACACAGGCTGTTGAAACAATTTTAGGGAAAAATCTAAAATGACAAATCACTTTTCAATCGAAATATGTTTTTGTAGAAAACGTAAATGTAGAGAAATAAGAGGACAGTGTGCCAAAGAGGTAAGAGAAAAGGGGTGGGTATATAGACAGGGGTTGCATAAAGCAGGGATTAACAGGATTGCGAAAAAAAATACGCAATAAAGCTGGAGTGAGTATAATCGGATTGAAAAAATAGAAGTATAAAGCAGGAGTGTTTTGTGAACATTAAATCAGGAGGGTAAGGGTTTGTAAAAAAAAAAAAAAAAGAATATATCAGGAGGGGGAATAAGGGGCTTGGAAAAAATTAGACAAGCTTGACGGGTCGAAGGGTTTTCTAAAAAAGGGAGCAAAGCAGGAGTGGCAGTCAGGGATTTTCTAAAAAAAGGGAGTAAAGTTGTAGAGGGAATAAGGGGTTTAAAAAAAATTATTACGCGGGAGGAAAAAAGGGTTTTAAAAAAAACCTATTTGAGTAAAGTGGAAAGGGGTGTAAAGTGGGAAGAGAGTAAAGGATTTTGAAAAATAAACGGAGTAAGGTGCTTATTGAAAATATAGGAGTAAAGAAGCAGGGGGGATGATAACTAGGGGCACAGAAGACAGGGAAGTAAAAACAAAGGGAGGGATGTTAGGTGGGGGCCCTCTTAAAAGCCACTCAATGAAAATCAGGCATGAAGAAAGTAAAGTTTCTTCAAAAATGGCTTTCAGCCGGGTGATTATGTCAACCTGCTGAACGACATTATTGAAGAAAAATTGTAGTGTATGCTCTCATATTTGTCTTCGCTTTATGATAGGGGAAAGAGCTGTGTCTGGTTTATTCTGTGCTGTCTCACTGTATTGCTGTGTTTTTAACTTTGGGGGTAGATAGGTCACATTCTGTGGTCTCTACATGGGTCATGGGACAGGTTCTCTTTTGCCGTGTTCCATGTGCGATTGCTCTCGGAGAGTCCATTAGAAGTCACCTCAGAGTGCGCTAAGTGTCACAGCCACCAGTATTTTGCAGCAGATACTGAATACTTCCTTTGATAAAGCATTCGTATTTCTCCGCAGCTAGAGATAGTGAGTATTTGCACATTCCTCTTTCCATTGCAAACTGCGCCTCTACCTTTGGTTCATCTTTCACTGAACGTATCCTAGTTTCATACACATGTATCTTAGATTAGGAAATAAACCCACCTCAGATGGACATGTGTGGAACTTGTCTTCTGTTCTAGCCTGGTGGGAAGTGTGGTGAATCATGTGAAATGAAAGGTGTTTGAAGGAGACAACCCCTGGCAGCCTCAAAGCAGTGCACAGCAGCAGTATGTCGAGGGTGTAGTGTTGATTAAGAAAGGCCTGCCAGAGTTGTGCTCAGCGGACGAGCGCTGCATAAAGGGCTACTTATTCGGTTAAAGTGAAGCACTGTAAATGGAAGAGTCAGAGCAGCCAGGGGCGGGCAGTGCTGCGGAGTCCTGATCCAGGAGAGATGAAAAGGATTTCTCGAAGCTGCTTTCATGATTTAGCATTTGGAAGTCCTGACCCATTTATGCCTAAGACCACAAGGGGCATCAGCTCACTGTGGTAAAGGTGACCAGCGCGTGGGGCCTATGTGAAACTGCGTGCTATACAATGAAGGGAACACAGAAAGAAAAGCGTGCTGCTGCAGTATCATAAAATGTCAGCTGTACAATGCTAAAAGAAAGGCACAGCGTAGAGTGAAAAGGGCTCATCATACAAACTCCCTGATGTACTTTTTCAGTGTAAGAGTCTGCGTCCAACGGAGATTGCTTTCACTTTGTTTCCCGTGGCCTATTGGAACAAGCAAGCGCTGAAGCTGACGAGGAGGGAGTGAGAGGGGGGGAGTGGGGGCGGGCACAGTGGTGCGGCCACAGTTGTAAAAGGCAGGGTGAGATTGAGAAAGGGATCAAAGGAGAACAAGCGCGCGCTGAAGCGGACGAGGAGGGAGTGGGAGGGGGTAGGGGAGGGGA
Source organism: Triturus cristatus (assembly GCF_964204655.1). Lineage (NCBI taxonomy): Eukaryota > Metazoa > Chordata > Amphibia > Caudata > Salamandridae > Triturus > Triturus cristatus. The sequence goes on along the minus strand of NC_140589.1, from coordinate 736,640,650 downwards.
TTCACGCGCTGTAGAAAGCCAGATGGCAGGGCAGCTGTGCACATTGCGCGCGCTTGTGCGCGTAACAGCAAGCTGGTGGCCGGCAAAGGTAGCACTTTGAAAAGCCCCTTACTAAAAGTCGAGCCGAGCAAGCAGCGCATGCGCTACTCTAGGCTCGACCTAAAAATAGCCAATATTTATCTGTGCAAAACAAGACCAAAACTATAAAACATACAGTCTTTAAAATACTCAAAGCAAAAGGAAAATGCTACTTACCAGTACGCATCTGTTCTTGGCATGTAGAGCTGCAGATTCGTATACTTTTGCATAGATCACCATCTGGTGTTGGGCTAGGATGTTTGCACTTTGTTTTTGTCTTGGAAGAATTCTTTGTAGTCACAAGGTAGGTGACTCCTCCCTAGAAAGATAGTGTGCATGGGCATCGACTCCATCCTTAGATTGTTTTGCCACAAAGGGTTACGATGGAGTAGTAAGAAGTAGAAAGAGATGTCCATGTGTAATGTATCGAAGTAAGATAGTACTGGGACAGATAGAGGTATCCGGGGAGGCGCGTGGGCGTATACGAATTTGCAGCTCTACATGCCAAGAACAGATGCATACTGGTAAGTAGCATTTTCCGTTCGAGGCATATGAGCTGCAGATTGTATACTTTTGCATAGACTATACAGCAGTTACCGCCTTAGCGGGGACTACCTGTATATGTTGCAGTGGTTTGAAAAAGTGTTCTTAATACAGCCTGGCCCACACTAGCTTGTTGTTTTGCCTGCACATCTACACAATAGTGTTTTGTGAAGGTGTGTGGTGTAGCCCAAGGTGCTGCTTTGCAGATGCCATCTAGGGGAATGTTCCCTAAGAATGCCATAGAAGCCCCTAGTTTGCGTGTGGAATGAGCTCTAGGGGGAATGGTTAGTGTGCGTTAGGCTTTGATATAGCATATTTGGATGCACTTAACAATCCACCTTGCAATTCATGCCTTTGAGATGGGATTGCCTTTATGAGGTGGGGAGAAAGCCACAAAGAGTTGTTTGGTCTTTCTAAAGGATTTTGTCCTTTCAATGTAGTAGAGTATTGCTCCTTTAACGTCGAACGTGTGAAGAGCTCGTTCTGCCACTGAGTCTGGTTGAGGGAAAAACGCTGGGAGTTCAACAGACTGGTTGAAATGGAAGGCAGATACGACTTTGGGTAAAAATTTAGGGTTAGCCCTAAGAACCACTTTGTTATGATGGATTTGTAAAAATGGTTCATGTCTGGAGTTCACTAACTCTCCCGAGAGATGTGATAGCAACCAAAAAAGCTACCTTCCAAGTGAGGAACTGTAGTTGGCATTTGTGGAGAGGTTCAAAAGGATGACCCATGAGTCTGGTAAGGACTACATTTAAGTTCCACACTGGAGAGGGCGGGACTCCGGGTGGAATTATTTTCTTAAGTCCTTCCATAAAAGCTTTGATAGCGGGCACTAGAAACAAAGATAAATGTTGTCTATTTTGGAGATATGCTGCTATGGCAGCTAGATGTAGCCTAATAGATGTATATGCTAGGTTACATTGTTGTAGATGCAGGAGGTAGCAGATAATGTTCTGAATAGAAGCATCGAGTGGATTGATTTTGTTGTTTGTGCAATAAATGATGAATCGTTTCCATTTTGCTGCATAGCATGCTCTGGTGGTAGGGCGCCTAGCTTCTTTAACGATGTTCATACAGTCTGGCGGAAGATTAAGGAAGCCAAACTAAGACCTCAGGTGCCAGATCGCATGGTTGAGTAGATTGAGATCTGGATGTCTTATCTCTCCATGGTTCTGAGTGAGAAGCTTGGGTGAGAGACGTAGTTTCTGATGAGGAACTACTGATAGTTCCAATAGGGCTGTGAACCATGGTTGTTGGGCCCATGTTGGAGCAACCAGGATCATTGTGAGAGAATGCTGTTTGAGTTTCCGAACCACTAACGGAATGAGTGAGAGAGGCGGAAAAGCGTAAGCAAATTTGCCTGACCAGTTCATCCATAGCGCATTGCCTTTGGACAATGGGTGTGGATACCTGGACGCGAAAGTTGGGCAATTTGCGTTTTGGTGTGTGGGGAAAACATCTATTTCTGGGTGGCCCCACAAGTGAAAGAATGGAAGAAGAACTTGGAGATGAAGTTCCCATTTGTGGATCTGCTGTGTTGGACGACTGAGCAGATCTGCGATCTGATTGTGTACCCCTGGGAGGTGTTCTGCAAGGAGATATATGTTTTACGGAATGGCCCATCTCCATATGCTCTGAGCTAGGTGTGAAAGCTGCGGAGAGTGTGTTCCCCCCTGTTTCTGTAAGTAGTTCATTGCTGTCATGTTGTCTGTAAGGACCAGGACAGCTTTGCCTAGGAGGTGGAGTTGAAAAGATTTTAACGCTAGGAAGATTGCTAACAATTCCAGGTAGTTTATGTGTAATTGCCTTTATTGGGGGTCCACATGCCCTGGATGGTGTGGGTTTGAAGATGAGCTCCCCAGCCGGTGAGCGATGCGTCTGCTGTTAGCACTGTCTGTGGAACCGGGTCGAGGACCGGCCGCCCTTTGGAAAGGTTTTGTGTGTTCCACCACTGCAGAGAGCGATGGGTGCGGGCGTCCACCAACATCAGATCTGTCAGCTGACCTTGAGCCTGGTTCCACTGACGTGCCAAACATTTCTGTAAGGGATGCATTTGTAGTCTTGCATAAGGGACAAGGAGAATGCAGGAGGCATCATACCGATTAACTGCATGAACACTCATGCTGGTAGTGAGTGTTGAGGCTGAAATGTTTGGCTTAGAGCCTGTATGGCGCTTATCCTGACTGGATTGGGATATGCTAGAGCTTTTGAAGTGTCTATTGTAGCCCCTAGGTATTGTTGTATGCTGGACAGTTGGAGATGGGATTTGGCGAGAGTTACTGTGAATCCCAAGCGGTGAAGCAGTTGAATTGTGTTGTGTGTGTGTGTGTGTGTTGCACACAGCTGCTGTGTGATTTGGCTTTTATGAGCCAGTTGTCCAGATAAGGGAAAACATGAATAGGCTGTCTCCTTAAGTGGGCAGCAACTACTGCGAGGCTTTTGGTGAAGACTCTGTAGTGACCCCGAATGGGAGGACTTTGAATTGGTAGTGTTGACCATCTACCACAAACCGGAGAGATTTCCTGTGAGCGGGGTGAATGGGAATATGGAAGTAGGCGTCCTTTAGATCCAGAGTGGGGAGAAAGTCGCCCTATTGAAGTAGTGGGAGCTCCTGTTGGAGAGTGACCATGTGAAAGTGGTCTGACTGAATGTAGAGGTTCAGCGGTCTGAGGTCCAGTATGGGCCTGAGGGAGCCGTCCTTTTTTTGGGATTAGGAAATACAGGGAGTGAACCCCTTGGCCTTGATGAGACAGGGGACTGGCTCTATTGCATGTTTTTGTAATAGAGAGAGAACCTCTTGTTTGAGAAGATGATCCGAGGACATGAGATGCTGTCTGGGTGGAATGTTTGGGGGAAGAAGTGAGTTCCAGGCAATAACCATACTGGATAATTTGTCTTACCCACTTGTCTGTTGTGATGGAATTCCAGACAGGTAGGAACTGTAAGAGACGTCCCCTGACAGGAGTGGCATGATCGAGGGGGAAGTGCAGGGAAGTCACTGTTTAGTGGTGGGGGGGTGCGGCTATTGTTGCCACAACCTCTCCCTTTATTATTGTTGCCTCTGTAGCCTCCGCAAAAGTATCCTTTCGGGTATGTTTGAGTGGGGCTCTTGTAGGAGGAGGAGGGATGTTCTGAACCCATGGTTTTGGAGCCGACTCTGTAGAAGGAGGGACGAAAAGAGCCTCTAGGGGAAGTGAACTGTAAGGTTCCCATAGACTTAGCAGTATCGGTATCCTTCTTCATCTTTTCTAGGGGTGTGTCAACTGCAGGGCCGAAAAGATGTTCCTGATCAAACGGTTTAATTAAAATAGCTGTTTGAACCTCCTGTTTAAATCCAGAAACCCGGATCCAAGCGTTTGTATGCAACAAGACGCTAGTGTTAATTGCGCGAGATGCGGTATCTGCCGCATCGAGCTCACATTTTATTGAGGTGTTGGTAATGAGTTTGCCGTCCTGGATAAGGTTGTTGGCTTTTTGTTTGTACTGGTCAGGAAGGTGTTACATGGGCTTTTCAAGCTCGTCGTAGTGAGCCCTATCATACCTGACCAATAAAGCTTGGGCGTTGGCGATCCGCCAATGGTTTGCAGTCTGCGACGCAATACGTTTCCCGGATGCGTCAATTAATTTGGATTCCTTATCAGAAGGGGGGTGTCGCCAGTACTCTGAGTTTGCACGCTTGCGTGTGTTAGTTACCACAAGGGAATCTGACCTTTAATGTAAATTGGTTCATTGGGAGCTGCCTTGTATTTTTTATCCACCCTGGGATTGAGAAACCTGGCTCTAACTGGGTCCTTAAAAACTTCTGGGGCGTGTTTTAGCAAGCCTTTTAACATTGGGAGGGTGCTTGTTGACTTTTGCGAGGGTGCGAAGGTTTCCACCAAAAAATCTTCATCTAAGGGGTTGGAATGTAAGGTGACTCCATGGTATTGGGCAGCCCTGTTGATTAGTTGCACAAACCCAGTGTTGTCATCTGGTGGTGACAGCTTAGATGGATAGAGATCCGGATCAATATGTGGGTCGGGATCTGTATTGTAGTCACCCCAAGTGTCTACGTCATATGGAATGTTATGTGAATCATCATACCCATGTGGATCTATATCTCTACCTGTGTCATCCTCACTATCTGATGGTTGAGGTGAAAATATAGGTTGTGGGGAGTGTGGTGGAGAAATCAATAGATGTGGATTAGGTTGATTAACTGGAGGGGGAGAAGGAGGTGGGGACGTATTAGTGCCCTTGTCCTGTTGTTTGAGAGGTATGGCAGGTTCTTCTTTTGCAGTGTCCAGTTTCCTCTTTTTTGGAGTCTTGGTGACTAGTTTGCCCGTGTTTGGATCGATAAACAGAGTTTTTTGCTTTGGATCTGCCAAATCAGGTACAGGGTAAGTGGGCAAAATGTCTTTGTTCGGTGTCGAAGATTTTGGGTCAGAACCTTCTTTGGAGGGAGTTTGTGAGGTTTTCCGTGGGGTCTTAGACTCTTTAGGTTTTTGAAGCTCCAAGACTTTTTTCGGCGCCGAAGATTGCTTCGGTTCCGAGTGTTTGTCCTTGCTATGCTTCGATACCGAGGGCTTCAGCGTCGAGGCAGTCCTCGCCATGGACAAAGAGTCTTTGACTTGTTGCTTCGGTGCAGAGGAGGACTTTCTGATGCCGGAATTGGGTTGGCTCGAACCCGAGCCAGAAGACTTATGTTTAGGTTTCATAGCCGGGCCCGAGGGCGGGGCGCCTGAAACATGTTGCTAGTGTCGAGCGGATGGCGAGGGTGTTACCTGAGCCTTCGGTTTATTTTTCGGGAGAGGGGTTTCGGTGCTCACGGAACACTGAGCCGGGGTGACCGGCTCTTCTTCGGCGTCGGCATCGGAGATGTGTTCTTCATCACCTGATTGTTCCGGCTGGATATTGCGATCTGCTTCGAAGATGTCCGGAATCGAACTGCTTCCGCGAGACATTTTGAGACGTAGAGCCCGATGATCACGAATGGTTTTCTTTGACCTGAACGATGCACAGGCCTTGTAGTTTTTATCTTTGTGCTCCGGGGAGAGGAAGAGAATGCAAACCTCGTGCAAGTCTGTGTGTGGGAACTTAGTACCACACAAAGGAGTCCTTTCCATTGACTTCACGGCCGCCATCGCGAGCGCGAGGCCACGCCCACCCGTTAGGCCACACCCACCCTTCCTCTCCTTAAATGTGCTTCCTACGCAAGCGCAGTGGACGAGCGCAGCGGGAGCGCCGTCTGCGCGCCGAAGGCGCGCCTAAGGCAAGCCCGTCTGCGCCCGTCTGCGGTCCAGAGCCACAACCCCTGCTCCTCCAGATGGCCACATACGGTGGAGCAAGCAGGATCTACTGAACTCTTGCCACAAAATCGACGATTCCTGCAAGCATAGTCTATGCGTGGAAAACGATATGGGTTGCGAACACTGTCACTTCTCATTCGACCTTGGTAAGAATACAACCAACATGAACTATACCATACAATGCGGACTGCTTAACGTACGCTCACTGAGAAAACACAGGCTAGACCTATATGATCTACTTACTGAGAACCAATGGGATCTTGTGTTTCTAACAGAGACATGGCTAGATAATGAGTCTACACCCTACGCCCTTGAGGCAACTCCAGGAGGGTATACAATACATAGACTGGATAGACCCACAGGCAGAGGAGGCGGAATCGCAATTATAGCCCGCGAAAACCTACGATGCCAGCTAGATAGCTCTCCCATCCTGGACAGTGAAGCAGGGAGCTTCACTGTCAAAGTGAATAATAACTACACGCTAAAGGGCATACTAATTTACAGACCCCCAGGCCCCATAGCCAGGTTCGAGGAGAGTTTGGTTGAAGGAATCATGGAAACCGCACTGTGCACTGACCAGTTTCTGGTACTCGGGAAACTCAATCTTCATCTTGATAACCCCTCAGACCACGTCAGTAAGAATTTTGGCCAGGCACTGAAAGCCCTCCAACTTACCCATATTGTTAGAGGCCCGACCCATCAACAGGGTCATCTGCTGGACCCCATATTTGTCAACTGGGGGGAAGCGGAAGCTATGACCCCAATTCCCATCCCATGGTCGGACCACTATTTGGTCCCTTTTTCCATACGAATCCCGGGAAGCAGACCCCCACAGCCACCAGCTATGTACCACCTCAAACGGAAATGGGCTACATTCTCTCAGTCCAAATTCTGTGCAGAATTAACGAAAGGAGGAAGCCCAGGAGGGAAGGATGCTGACACAGCCAATGCTAACCTCTGCACACGCATTAATCAGGCACTAAACTGCACAGCCCCTTTGCTAAAAACCAAATCTGGGGGACGCATAAACAAAACTGCCCCGTGGTTCAACGCTGAACTAAGAGTTCAGAAAACTGCGCTGAAAAGAACCGAAAGAGAATGGCGCAAGACTCTCTCCGAAGAAACCAGAAAGAATTATCTAACCGAGAGACGAATCTACCATGGACTAATCAGAAAGACAAAAACAGCATATTTTACGAATAGGATCAGTGAGGCTGGTAACTCGACGAAAGAGCTGTTTTCACTCTACAAAACTCTTTCAAGCGGAAACCCAGCTATTGCCCCCGTTGACTGCTCGCCAGAATTGTGTGACAAAATCGCAGATTTTTTCTCAGATAAAATAACAAAAATCTACACAGCATTCCCCACGCAGTCCAAAACCGGGGCAGACTTCGTTGAAAGCCCAAGGGAGTGGGGAGATAAACCTAGACTTATCAACTTTATTACCCCTCCCACGGAAGATCTTCTAAAAATCTGCAGGTCGGTGAAGTCGGGCTCTCCGAGAGACCCTACCACACCCAAACGCCTGACGGATAGTCTAAGGGTACTAGAACCATACATTAGACATGTACTCGATGTATCTTTTACCACCAAGACAGTACCTAGGGAGTGGAAAAAGGTGGTGGTTCTGCCCCTCAGGAAGAAACCTACCATCAGTTTTGAGAAACTTGACAATCTCCGCCCAATTTCACTCCTGCCCTACCTAGCCAAGGTGGCCGAAAAAACGGTCAATAAACAACTAATTCGCCTTATTGCACGACACCCAATTCGGATTCCGCCCCCGCCACTCTACAGAGTCCGCACTGCTTACTGCAGTTGAGACCCTACGTCAGGGGGCAGATGAGGGACACACCATGGCCCTCATCCTATTGGACCTGAGTGCAGCGTTTGACACTGTGGCGCACGACAACTTGCTACAGTGTCTGAACAACGGAGGTATATCCGAAGCTGCACTCCAATGGTTACAATCCTTCCTGACAGGGAGAAGCTTCCAGGTTCGCCTGGGCGACCACTACTCGAGAAACATAGGTTTGGGTCAGGGCATCCCCCAGGGTTCGTCCCTGAGCCCAACCTTGTTTAATCTCTATGTCTCTCCAGTGGCTTCAATTGCCGTGAGTCACGGATTGAGCATCGTGTCATACGCCGATGACACGCAGCTGGCTATCTCCCTATCGCGTGCACCCGGTCTTGCGATGGACAGTTTAAGGAACTGCATGCAAGAACTTGCAGCCTGGATGTCCACCAACTGCCTTAAGTTAAACGGCAACAAGACCGAGGTGCTCGTTGTGGGGGGGAACCCATCTGTTTGGTCATCGGCGTGGTGGCCTCCATGTCTGGATGAAGCTCCCATACCCCGCCAGGGAGTAAAAAACCTAGGCGTATGGCTCGACGATGACCTATCTTTTGGACCCCAAATAGACCGAGTTGCAGGCGTCTGTTTTGGTGTCCTAAAAACCATAAGGAAGGTCCTTGACCTCCTTCCTATGTCAGCACGGAAAACACTGGTACATGCCCTTGTGACATCACGCCTAGACTACGGCAACCTACTTTACCTGGGTACCACCTGCAAAGCCATGAATCGCCTTCAGGTAATACAGAACGCGGCAGCCCGTCTCATCCTAAAAATCCCTAAACGATCAGACACCAAAGCCGCTCTCAAAACCCTCCACTGGTTGCCAGTAAAAAGCAGAGTGGAATTCAAAGCCCTCTGTACATGCCACCGCATCCTGGCTAAGAAATCTCCTATTCCACTCCAGAACTTAGTGACAAGGTATACACCTGCGCGCGAGCTGCGCTCCTCATATGAGGGCCTACTTAAGGTTCCTAGGGTAAAAGAGCCCGTATGGGCGGACGCTCCTTCCGCTATCTGGCAGCGAAAAGCTGGAATTCCCTCCCTCTCCATCTCCATCTGGATCCATCCGAATCCAGCTTCCGCAAGAACCTAAAAACACACCTGTTCTCCAGATAACGGATCACTGGTCTCCACCTCGCTCAGAGTTCTTCAGTTGCAGCGCGGGGACACGCTTTGGCGTAACCAAGCGCTTTTATAAGCTACCCTTATAATTATTATTATTGACTGCAGGCGTGGTCGGCGCGGAGAGGCCGAAAGGCCCACGTCGAAGATCGAGGGGTTTGTTTTAAGATGTGCGTCGAAAAGGGAAACGCGATCGAGACAATACCGTCGAGTGGAGAGGGATTGCACTTCTAAAGGAATTTGGAAACCGATATCGACCTGGAGCACAGCAATTCACATCCGAACCCGATGGCGGAAAAACCACCTACCTCGTGACTACAAAGACTTCTTACAAGACAAAAACAAAGTGCAAACATCTGAGCCCAACACCAGATGGCGATCTATGCAAAAGTATACAATCTGCAGCTCATATGCCTCGAACATAGGCTTTAAAAAATGTTCCTTGAAGTTGATAGCTCTGTCCGGGGCTATCACAGTGTGGTGAAAAAACAAAACCAACAGTCCTGGCTGACCGCGGCGTTGCAGGTAAACTACGGTGTCGGGAAGACCCGCAAATAATACTTTTAGAGATGCAGGACGTCGGAGACCTAGCGATGAGCTTTGAAGAGCTGGTGTCTCCAGGGGTCGGTTACAGAGGTTGGTGCAGGAGTCTTTGGGCCCTTGAAGTCACACGTGTTGCAGATCCAACTCGGCGCAGTTGAAGTCAGAAGCACTGCCGTCACGGCTGTGGTGTGAAGTGCAGCGGTGCGGTGCCATCAGGTTGCGGTGCAGGCAGCGGCTCGGTGGCGGCGTCCAGCGGCAATGAGACCAGGGCTGAGGTGCGAAGTGGGGTGGTGCTCGTCGCAGTGCCGACAGGTCATAGTGCAGGCAGCGGCGTCATAGTTGCTGGGGCGCGGTCAACAGATGGCGAACTGTAGTCAATGGCGCCGGCATTTGTAGGCTAATGCTGCGGTGTGGGACACAGGGTGCATGATGTAACTTAAGAGCAGTGCCCCAAAACCATGATGCAGGCAGTGGCATCGAGGTTAGTGTGGAGCAGCAGCATTGGGGAAACCAGGGCGGCGGTGTGATGTGTCCGGTTGCGGAGTGCGGTGCCCACAGGTCACAGTGCAAAGCAGCGGCTCGGTGGCAGCTTTTGTTGTCAGTGAGACTAGGGTTGCGGTGCGAAGTGCAGCGGTGCTCTCTGCGGTGCCGTCAGGTCTCAGTGTCAGCAGTGGCATCCTGGATGGCGTTGGATTGCTTTTTCTTCTGTTGCAGCACAAAACACAGTTACCAGTGCTGGTAGCAGATGAACTTGAAGTTGTTGCTATTCCTGAGACTTCTTGAACAGGGGGCAAGCTTTACCTCAAGCTCTTGGAGAAACTCAGGAAAATAAGATGCAGAAAGTCCAGTCCTCCTACTGTCCAAGACAGAAGCAGCCCCTGCAGGCCAACACAGCAAAGGGGTAGTCTCTCCTCACAGCTTCTCCAGCTCTTCTTGGCAGGTTTCTTGATCCAAAAGAGCTCTTATGTTCTGGGGGTCAGCACCCCAATATTTCCCTTTGAAGTTGCCACAAACACATTTCTACAAGCATACATAAACCAGTTCTGCCTGGCTCAGGCCAGGTTCACTCCAGGAGGGAGACATAGCTTTGTGGAAGGCAGCCACAGTCCATTCAGGTGCAAGTGACAACTCCTCCCACTACTCTAAATGCAGCCAGGTCTATTCAGCCTGGCTAGGAGTCACCCAGGAAAGGCAGGGCACGTCTCAACCCCATCCCCCCTTGTGTCTGTCTAGTGTGAAGGCACATCCCTGCTCCTGTCACTCTGAACACAGACGGTGGCAGAGGCACACAGGATGTTTAAGCAAGAAAATGCCCACTTTCTAAAAGTGGCAGTTTCAAACACACAACATAAAAATCATCTTTACTAAAATATTTATCTTTAAATTAGGAGTTGAGGAAGCCTAAACTCCACTTCTCTAGCTTGTCCCAAAGTAAAGTTATACTTGTAAGAGTTACAAAGCACCTCCCATGTTAGCCTATGGGACAGCTAGCCTTTCAATAGTGAAAATGAACATGCCAGTATTTCACCGAACAGGACATGTCACACACACCATTACATGTCCTACCTTTCACATACACTGCACCCTGCCCAGGGTAGTAACTTGGTCCTACCTGAGGGGCGCCTTACATGTAAGAAAAGGTAAGGTTTGGGTCAGGCAAGTGGGTGCACTTGTCAGGTTGATATGGCAGTGAAAACTGCATGCAGACACTGCAGCTGCAGGTCCGAGACACCTTTGAAAGGCTACTTGTATGGGTGGCACAACCAGTGCAGCAAGCCCACTAGTAGCATTCGATTTACAGGCCCTGGGCGCACACAGTGCACTGTACCAGGGTCTTACTAGTAAATCAAAAATGCCAATCATGGATACACCAATCCATCAACACAATTTACAGTAGGAGCACTTGCACATTAGTACTTATCGGCAGTATTGAAGTGTGCAAACACTAAACCAGCAAAAACAATATCCAGAGTACCACAAAAACCAGGCGGTCAGAAGCAAAAAGACAGAGGAAACATGCCAAAAGATGCCAGGTCTAACAGGCGTGATAACTATAGAGTGTGCTCCCGCTGTTTACATAGTACATGGTTGTTATATTGTCCAGCCGAACTAGGACAACCTTGCCTATAAGGGGAGGTAGAAATATTTTTAACGCTAGGTGAACAGCTTGAAGCTCTAGGTAGTTGATGTGAAGATTCTGGTGTTTGATGTCCCAGTGACTCTGAACTGTTAGATCTTGTAGATTAGCACCCCACCCTGTTAGCACGATCTGTGGAACAGGGTCGCTGAATGACCGCCCTTTTAACAGGTTTTGTGAGTTCCACCACTGCAGAGAGCGATGAGCGCTGCAGTCTACCAATGCTAGATCGCTGAGTCGACCCTGTGATGGAGTCCACTGTTGTGCTAAACATTCCTATAGAAGACGCATGTTTAGGCTTGTATGAGGCACTATGGTGATAAATGATGCCATCATCCCTAGAAGACGTATAAACATTTTGTCTGTTAAGTATTGATTGGGCTGGGACTGTGGTAGCAGCGTTTGGAAATTTGTAATCCTGGCTGCATTTCGATAGACTAGACCTACTTGAATGTTGAGCATAGCTCCTAGATATGGTTTCAGCTGTGAATGTTGAAGATAGGAGTTTTGAGCATTGATAAAGAATCCCAGCTGATGTAGAAGATTTATGGTAAATTGGGTGTGTTAACAATGCAGCAGGTGTGTATCAGCTTTGAAAAGCCTAACGTCCATATATGAGAAGACATGAATGTTTTGTCGTCTTAAGTGCGCTGCTACTTCTGCTAAACATTTGGTGAACACCCTGGGAGCAGGAATGACTCAGAATGGAAGGACTTTGAATTGATGTTTCCCTGCTATGTTAAATCTGAGATATTTGCGAGGTACTGGGTGAACAGGGATGTGAAAGTATGCGTCCTTTAAATCTAGTGCTGACATGAAGTATCCTTGTTGTAGAAGTGGAAGCACTTGTTGAAGTGTGACCATATGCAAGTGTTCTGACAGTATGTAGTGGTTTAAAGGCCTACGATCCAAAATAGGCTGTAGAGAGCAGTCCTTTCTGGGAACTAGAAAGTACAGGGAGTAAACCCCGGACACTTGATGTTGTATTGGAACTGGCTCTATAGCTCCTTTGAGTAATAGAGCTTGAACTTCCTTGTTTGAGCAGTTGTTGATGTTCCAGGGAGAGTATGTGGGTGTGAGGTGCAATATTGGGAGGATTGCTGATCAGCAATAACCACGTTGGATAATGCCCAACACCAACCTGTCTGATGTTATTGACTGCCAGGTGGGAAGAAACTGCTGTAGTTGACCCCCAACAGGTTTAGGATGATCAGAGGGAAAAATGAGTGAGTCACTGATTGTTACCGGATGGGGAGGTACGGGTTGGAGTACCTCTGTCCCGTCTTTTGGAGTAGCTACTCCTGTAATTGCCCCTCAAATAACCTCTTGATGGAGAAGATTGATTTTGTGGCCTATATGAAGATGCTGAGGCATCTGTGGAAGTGGTTTTGGAACCCCCACTATATGAGGAGCGACGAAAGGCATCTCTATTGGTGGATGTTTTAAGTGCTCCCATATATGTAGCAACTTCTGCATCTTTTTTAAACCTCTTCCACTTGTGCGCCGAAGAGATGCTCCTTATCAAAAGCGGCGTTTAATAAATTCTGCTGAACTTCTGGCTTAAAACCAGAGATAAGCAGCTAGACATGCCTCCGTAGGAGGACACTGGTATGAATACCTCTGGTGGTGGTAGCAGCAGCGTCTAGTACATATCTAGTACATACATTTCCCTTCCTGCACAAATTATTGTTTGTCCGTTTTTCTTATGCTCTTCTGAGAGATACTGGAGTAGTTCCTCCATCTCATCCCAGTGCGCTCTATCATACCTGGTCAATAGTCCATGTGTATTTGCAATGCGCCAATGATTGGCAGACTGAGCTGCGCCTGATTTGCCGGAGGCATCTGGAGGTGGTGCGTCTGCTGTAGTTTGTGAATTTGCTTTTTCACGGGCATTTAACTAATGAGTCTGGTGAAAGCTGACCTCTAATAAACACTGGGTCAGATGATGCAGGTTTATATTTTTTATCCACCCTATGTGTAATGATGCGTGCCTGTGCACGGTTTTTAAAAATATCCTCTGGATGACAATCATGTCTTTTAACATTGGAAGGGGCCGAGATGTTTTATGTGTAGCACTTAGTGTCTTGAATAAAAAATTCGACCTCAAAGATTCATCATGTGTAATTTGGCCAGATGGCAGTAGTGGCCCGGAAGCCTTTTGTTTTACAGGAATTGAAGATTTTTGTGTGGAGAGGAGGGCTTTGGGTACTCACTGCACTTTGACCAGGCGAAAGTTCATATGACTTCAGATTGCTCTCTAGGTCGGAGTCGGAATCTGGAACTGAAAAGACCCCTTCTCCGGCAGCTGAAACTTCCAGACCTTCCTTTGCCTGTTCTATATCTTGTTGGCCGAAGATATTGGGTGTATGTTCAATGGTCTGTCTCTGCATTTTGCGGTGTCGAGCCAGACGATCCTGCAAGGTCTTCTTGGATCGAAATGACCGACACGCCTCACAATCTTCTTCTTTGTGCCCGGGGAACAAGCACAGGTTGCAGACTTTATGCAGGTCGGTGCGTGGGTATCTGGAATGGCACCGAGGGCAGAACTGAAACAAGGTCAGTTTAATCAGCAGATTAGCATGGATGGAGTTGGTCATAAGTGTAAACTAGACCAAGTAGGATAGGCCCAAAGTCCGTTGTTAGAGTCTTTTGACCCCATTATGGAAAGTCTTCCAAATTCTGATATGCTAGAGATGGAAAGTGCATTAGAGACCAACCCGACAAGGGTAGAGTGGATTACACACCGAACCAGAGTGCTGTAATACACGTCTGAACCCGATGGCGGAAAGAAAACAATCTAACAATGGAGTTGATGCCCATGCACACTATTACAAAAAGGAGGAGTTATCTTACCTTGTGACTTGAAAGACGTCTTCAAAGAAAAACAACTTGCAAACATCTGGACCCAACACTAGATGGCAGGCGTATGCAAAGCATGTATATCTGCAGCCACACATGCCTCGAACATTAGGTTACATGCAGGCTATTTTAAAATTCAGCTCGTTCACTGTGAACAACATCAAGGAACCCCCTCCAAAAGTGGGGTTTATTTGGCTTGGTATAAGATGTACCAGGTGTAGGTCTCATTGATGAAGCATGCTACATGTTAATGTGGGTGAGAATCCTTTTGAAAAAATAAGGACAATTTTCTAGGGTTGGTGTTTACCCATTAGCTTGGAGTGGTACCGACGGACCTTGATGATGCTTTGCGAGTGGACCTGCCGGTGTAGACTGCTAATGGAGCACTTTTTCCCTGGAAGCACTTGAAGATAGGGGACTGGGCTGCTGGTGCGTCTCACCTTCCCATGCTCGCTCAGGAGAGACAGAGTTTACAGACCTCACGGTGATTCACTCAGGGATACTTGCAATGTGGGTGCAATCGGAAAGAAGTACCCTACATCTGCGGACATTCTCCTCGGAACTGAAAAGAGGTAGTGCTAGGCACCATGTAACTGGTTGAACAGTGAGTCTGTGTTCGAAGTTCAAATAGCAAACCATTATTGTTCAATTTCACTGGAACCAAAGATCTGAAGCAGGCCCAAAGTCGCCGCAAGCAAATGCGTTGGTCTCGGGGCAGTAGCTAAACAGGTGCGAACCCAATGGAAGAATAAAAAAAAAATCTAAAAAGTGAAGTCTGTGTTCATGCGCAATGTAGGCTAAGGGAGGAGTCACACAGCATCTCGTGGCTCAAAGCTTTTTCGAAGAAAAACAATTTCGGAGCTCAACACAAGATGGCAGGAGGAATCAAAACATATTTATCTACAGCCACACAGCCAATAACACTATTTTAGCTGTTGAGACCAATAGAATAGGGGTGAATCACTCACAAAAATGTTATATCCTCACTGAGATATTTAATGCTACCCAGCCTAGCTGTCTCCTAGCTGCTCAGCCACAGTGAGAGATGGTAACGGAATGTTGGTGTGACTGTGATGAATGGAATGCCTGGGTGGATGAGTGGTGACAGTTGGAGATGGGCTGACAGTTGGAGATGGGCTGAGCAGCAGGGATGCTGCTCCTGGTGGGGCTGGAGAGATGGCTGGCAACAGGAATATGAACTAACGTACATATTTGTATGGAACCAATAAAAAAGTCTACTAAACTCTACTTGGCTACCTGTGTCAACCTGTATAAGGGTACAACAAAATTGCTTTGGTCTCACCTCGTAATGTTTGTTACGGGGCATTATTTTCTTCCCTATACAATGCCAGGTTAAAGCCAAAATATTTTAGTTCTATTAGCCATATAAAGGAATATTTGGGAAAAGGTGCAAGTTAAGATAAGACCTACACATTTCAATTTTGAATAAATTGTTGAAGAGCCAGACCCATGCATGTATGAATGTTCAGGCTGCTCGAGCCCATTGTTAACTAACTGCATCTTTACTGAAAGAAGGTAGGCAACATACTCACTGTATTTAAAAACATATCTCAGGGGGCGTGGCCGAGCAGCAAGATGGCCGCATAGTGTAGAGGCTCTGCCGGCAGAGCACTAAATCCGTTGCATATCCATGATCTGGTGGACGATCGAGGCATTTAAACTACTCAAAATAGTAAGCCTACCCCCAGAGAGACGATCTGCAACATCCAGAGCCGTGGGTGACAATGGGAACCACAGATTCAGTGCAGGAGCGATGCGGCCCACCCCAGGCTGTGAAAACAGAGCGGAGATCTGCAGCGGAATCGGGCGGCGTACCCGCATCAGCCCCCACCGATACATCTTGTGCCGCCGGACGTGGTCTGCACCAGACTTTGAGATCGTGGAGGGTCCAGGAAGGCGAACATAGTAGCTGTGAGCTTTAAAATGGCGGACGGCTAACATTGGAGCCCTGCTCTGCTGCAGCCGGGGAGCTGCACACCCATAGACGCAGCGGTGAGTCCTCCCGCTGGCCGGCGCTTCTCTCCCCCCCCCCCCCCTTCCGCTGGCGAGAATGCGGCGCCCGACACCATTATCACCGGGTGCGGAAGGTTACGGGCGGCAACGGCCGTCTGGAGGGGGCAGGAACGTCGAAGGAAAGCCCGAAGTAGGAACCATGCAGCGCGGCTGCTGCTGTGGACCTCAAGCGGTGATCGGCTGAGGGCACCGGGACGCAGTGTGCATCCACGGAGCGGAGTCAAAGACACACCACAGGAGCCTGCCCTCACCCGACCTCCTATATACTGGGTTTACCCGGTAGGTGTGGACGTTTTGCGGCCCTGCATGGGGTCCGACCCTGGGACGCATATTAAGTGGGCCGCAATATTTCATGCTTAACTAGGAGGCCTGGCAGCTACTATACCCCACTACTGATTCTGACACACAACCTAGAGGCCTCATCGTGAACTGTTGTTCTGATTGGTGGGGAATCAAGCAAAGACCGCGTCCCCCTCCGCTGAGGTGCCATTTCGGGGGCCTGAGGCTGCGGCGGGCTACACAGCATCCCATTGACAACGAAGGGGGGGCCAGGGCCCCGCGAAATCCTGAGAACCGCGGTAGAGTAGCCGTGCAACCGAGAGACACTCCATATATCCTTCAATGCCCGGATAGACTGTGCTTGGGTCACAACGCTTACAGTGGGTCAGTACAGATATACCCTACAACTGCTGTGCAACGGTGCTCCCTCCTTACGAAACTGCGACTCCTCTACACGGGGACACATCGTACCTGGGTGGTGCCGGCAAAGAGCATTATTCCATAAAGAGCAACACCACAAGCCGTAATGGGGAAAACAGACAACAAACAACCAAAGATCAGCTTCAACAAGCGCACTTCGCGCTTCCAAGAACCTCTCACACCATCCTTAACAGTGGTTCCCGAGACTCAAATAGACTCTGACCAGGACGACGACATCAGGACGCTGAGAGGCAGCCTGAAAGCTATGGATACTAAACTGGACAATACGGCGCACAGGATGGACCACATGTCGCAAAAAATAGACAAACACGACGGCCGACTGGACACGCTGGAGCAGCGGGTCTCAGGAGCAGAAGACCGCCAGGTGACTAGCAGAGCCGTGCTCCGAATGGAGAAAGTTCTCGAAGTGATCAAGGCCCGCAATGAGGATTTGGAGGTCTAGAAGCAATAACATTCACATCACGGGAATTCCGGAATCCACCAACATCCAGAATATGGAAAGGTACGTGGAAGACCTGCTCCGAGATCTATGTGCAGAAACCCTCACATCGATGTTCCTGGTGGAACGAGCACATCGTACAAAAGGGCCCAAGACCTAACCCGGGTGCCCCTCCAAGGCCAATTATAGCTCGACTGCTAGACATTCAGTAACAGTGTAATAGAATTGCGCTGTTCCCGGAATTTACCCAGGCTGTCCAGTCAGCGAGGCGAGAATTTATACCGGTTAAGAAACTGCTCCAACAATCAGGTATGAAGTACGTAAAGCTATATCCGTCCAAACTGCGAGTCCACACAGACGGTAAACCCCTGTTCTTCACTGACGCCGGCGCAGCTATGAAATTTGCAAAACAGAAGGCCAAACGACATCGACGACAGGAAGCTGGCGCCTTGCATGAACCCGAAAACCAGATGAGTGATAATGACTGATGAGATAATATATAGGAGTGTGGGCACGACGATACACCATCGGGAGTCTTACGGTCAGTAACTGCACACACCAGATATGTTCCTTCATGCTCTGCCACGCTGTCCAAAAGTGACAGGGTAGTTAGCAGGCAAACCCACGCCCCCAGCGGGATGCTTCCCAGTTGTACCAAGTTATGAGGGCTACCTCATGTAGGGAGAGGTTTGGCACGAGATACACAACCTGTTTGGGGGGTTGTGTGGGTGGGGGGGGGGGGTTGGGGAGTTATTGTTGGTTGTTGTTTACCGCAAGACAGTACAGCCGTAGAGCAATGTGATCTTATCCATGGACAGTGGGGTCTAGCCAGGACACTGTGTATATTTAAGAATGACACGCACTATAGACACCAGATGTTACTAAGGGCGCAGCAGGGAGAGCAAGCAAACAAGGATACACCTGTCTCCGATGGCAAGGGCAGCTGCATGTCTAGCCTCAACTGCCTTACTTGGAATGTGCGAGGTCTGAATGACCACCGCGAATCCAGACTGGTACACTCATATCTGTCTAGACACCAAATCGATATATGTCTCCTGCAAGAAACGCACCTTTTAGGGTCGACACACACGAGATTGTCCACGGCTCGCTGGACCGAGGTCCATAGTGCAGGCTATTCCAGTTACTCCAGGGGAGTAGCAACTCTTATTAGGAAAGGAGTCCCCTGGCATACACACCAATCAATTGTGGACCCAGAGGGTCGCTTTCTGCTCCTGAAGGGAAGATTTTACCACCGTCCACTGATCATAGCTAATGTTTACGGCCTAATGTTGATGACCCTGGTTTTTTCCAAACCCTCTGGCACAGAATTCAATCTATGGGAGACTCGGCAATAATCTGGGGAGGGGACTTCAACATCACGGTCTCTCCTCACCTGGACAGGGAGGGTGAAACACGCACACATCATCTGCAAGCATCCAGTCTAACAAGGCATCATACAGGATTATAACTTGTCTGACCCTTGGAGGGCTCTCCACCCGGAGGCGCAAGAGGGTACCTGCATCACACATCATCGTCAAACCTGGTCTAGAATAGATTTTTGGCTTTTAACCAGGGATATGCAGACCACAGTAAAAACTGCCGGCAACCACGCTAGAACACTATCGGACCATGCCCCAGTAGCCCTGGCACTGCTGATTACACAGTCTTATCGACAGCCATTTTCCTGGCGCCTCCCATCCAATGCTCCCATAGACTCTCCATTTCGTGAAAGTATCAGAGTGCATATACAAGATTACTTTCACCATAACACGGCGTCGGTAGAATCCGTGGGCAATCTGTGGGAAGCGTTTAAAGTAGTAATTCGGGGTCATTGTATTGCAGAACAGGCTGGGGTCCTCCGAGATGTTAGGAACACTCTGAACCGCATTGAAACGGAACTACACACATTGGAAACTCAATACTGCGTGGCGCCAGCACCCTCTCTATTGGCCGAGATACGCAACTCCCTCATGGCCTTTCAGGAAGAAGCCAAGCTGGAAGTAAAATCTTTGCATAAACAGGCTACAGCGCGTAGATATGGAGAAGGGGATAGGCCAAGCAAAACACTAGCCGCTCTCCTACGAGGACCCAGAGGTTCTCCTTTTATTACAGAATTGGCCACTGGGGAGGGGGAGCTGGTTCGCTTTCCACCGGACGTCCTGTCTGCAATGCAGAGTTTTTATGCGCACCTATATAAATCTGAATTAGGCCCGACCGAGGACCTACTACTTGAGTACTTCGACTCCATAGCTTTGGTGTGGTTTGAACGAGCCCATAAGGAGTACATGGAGTTACCTTTTACAGTGGAAGACATTAAACAAATTATTGGTAGTATCCGGGCAGACAAAGCCCCTGGCCTGACGGCTAAGTTCTATAAAGAATATGCTGATCTCTTAGCTCCTCGCCTTTTAGAGGTATACTACGAAACAATCAAGGTGGTTCATTTACCCCCCTCAATGAGGGAAGCCATTATAATAATCTTGAAGCCAGACAAGGACCCAACCCAGTGCGATTCCCATCGCCCTTTCTCATTGATAAATATAGATGTAAAGATCTATGCAAAGCTTTTGGCCACCAGAATGCAACCTCTGCTTACCCGCATAATCTTACCAGATCAGTCTGGTTTTATACCCGGGCGCTCTACGACCCACAATCACCGGACAATATTTGCATTAATGGATTACCTTGACCCAGATGTCCAGGCCATAGCAGCCCTACTGGACGCCACTAAGGCGTTTGACTCCCTGGAGTGGAGTTTCCTCTTCCCGCAACTATGCCGCATAGGTCTCAGCCCACTATTTGTTCAGCAGATCCAACTATTATACACGATGCCCACAGCGCGCGTGAAAGTAAATGAGTTGGTCTCAGCGCCCTTCAATATAACTAGAGGAACACAGCAGGGATGCCCCCTCTCGTCCCTTCTTTTTGCGATAGCGACAGAGCCACTCACAGCACGTATCAGATAACACCATACACAACGCAGTATAGGATTTACATCGCATGTGTTATCCATCTCCCTTTACACGGACGATATAACACTATATAGGACTGACCCTAGCGAATACTTGGCACCCATGACGAGATAATTGATTCGATACGGGGAGCTCTATGGGGTCCGAATCAATTGGGCCAAATCTGTTATTTTCCCTTTGACTTCAGGCACACGCCCCTTCGACACCCAATCACCTGGGTGACAGGACCGACGAGCTATTTGGGGATCTGGCTATGCGGAGATCTTGCTGAACTGTGGTCCGAAAACTATGGTAGGACAGTTGACTGGATCCCCCTGGAAAATTCTACCCCTATCAATGATGGGACGCATCGCACTGATTAAAATTATAATTTTGCCCAAACGACTGTACCTAATCGTTAACATCCCCGTCCCCCTTACAATGCATTTTTTTAAAAACACTTCAATCCCTCATGGTGGAATTAGTATGGGCCGGGAAACAGCCTCGGACAGCATGGGAGACACTCACCCTACCCCAATCCCAAGGAGGACTGGCAGCTCCGGATTTTGAACTGTATGCTTACTGCGCGCAGGCACATTTCCTCCACTACTGGGTACACCCTACACCTTTTCAGCCACACACAGCTATAGAACTGGACACAGTTGCCCCTCTACCACTTGCAACTGCTGTCTTTAAACACTACAAAAGACGCCGGGGAGAGGTGAATTCCGTAGAGGCGTTGCGCTGGGCCTTGTCAGGACTGTGCCGAAGAGCAAAACTAGACAAGTTATACGCCCCCTCGATGGAATTAGCGAATCACCCACATATACCCTCTCTGGCGGACCGCAGAGCACACGAAAGGGCGACAACTTAAAATTTGTAAAGGCACAGACCTCTTTCCTGGAGACACTTTCTTAACCATGCAGCAGATGTGTGGACAGTCACCACCCACAGCAGCCGATACGCTTTTATATTATCAATTACGATCTTCCTGTAGAAGTGGATATAATACATTTCCAAACTGGCTGCCCTAGAAAATGTGCTCGTGATTGAACATGGCCGGAAGCTGATCACCCGCATATATAATACTAAGCAACGGGAATCCCCAATCATTACTCCAGAGGCTAAGGCTGGATGGGAGACGGAAATAGGGACAAACATTCCGGACGATAAATGGCTATTGGTCTGCGGACAGTTGCAGCTGCTGTCCTCCAATTACCGGTTGCGACGGATACATTTTAAATTCATACACCGCATGTATCGCACTCCCATACAAATGCACCGAATGGGCCTGCAACCTGATGATTGTTGCTGGCGATGTGGGAACATGCAGGACAGTTTTCTACACGTGGCGTGGCACTGCAGACTGGTGGCTAATTTCTGGACGCACGTGATTCAACATACACAGACCATTACGGGGCATGCGCTACCCTGCACGTCGCTGGCGGCACTACTTGAGGATAATACTGGTGTCCCACCTAAGCGCAGACGGTTGACGGCGATGCTGTTAATACTGACAAAACACCAAGTGGCCATCCACTGGAGAGCGACTCGACCACCAACCACGAAAAATTGGGTCACTAGTATCACACACTGCAGAATGCAATTCGAAACATACTGGGAGCAGCTCCCAGGGCGATCTCGCCCCAAGGACTTCTGGGAACCATTTGTACATTGGCTCAGCACTGTGAATGTGGATGACCTGTAGTGTTAGTACCAGATATACTTGTTTTACCTCCGATAATGCAATTTAAAATCCTTCAGAATATTGTTGTATTACAGTCTGGATGAACAGTAACAACTATTGCTCATTGCTGTATTATGTCATGTATTATTGCGACTCTTTTCTGCTATACGGCTAATACGAACGCCTGTAACCCACAGACCAAAAAAGGGCTGTACTGATTGTCTTGTTGAATGTAATTGTTAAATGTTTTTATGTTGCAAATGCCAATAAAAACAATTATTTAAAAAAAACTTCTCACACACACAATCATAACGTTCCATTGTTGAGTATGTACAAGTGCAAAATACAATACAAATAAATGGGTTATTAGTTCCTTGCAACCAGAAACTGGACAGCACATATACGCAACAGCACTTCTGGACACTATTGGCAGCGTAGCTGTGATAAAACTTGCAGACATATGTATCACTTTGCACCATTCATAAACATAACTCACTTTGCCAGTACACTTGTACCAACTATACTGGTGGACAGGACACATGGGAATGTCAAACACATACCTGTACCAGTTGGTGAGAGTCATCATGATGTAGAGTGATGCCAAGAACAGCATGAAGTGAAAGAAGGAATAACTGTAAGTCACACCGTCCTTTTCATTATCCACAGCTCGGTGGGCCTCATCACCATCATCTAGCGAACCATCGTTCCTACTCACACCATCTTCTATTAATGTAGCCTCGTCACTAGTTAGGGTTAATTTATTCACCTGGCTGTTTGTTGAAGTACGGATGCTGTGTAACAAGAAGGGATGGAAGATCACATTTCAGAATCAACAGTGTTAGAAGTTAGACATTCAATGCTTATGCCCACAAGCCTAGACCAAACCAACCAAACAGTAGCTCCATTACCAAGCTACAATCTCCTGACAAGCTAGAATACATCATTCTTACATTCAGATGTTCACCCCACCCTCTTTTACTATTTTGATTTTAAAATTGGTGCTTGACCTCAGGTCCACAGAAAGACAAATACAATTTGGGGAACCAATGATTTAGGACTGCACACAACTTATTCTCTCTGACCACCATTAAGCCTGTGCAAGGAGCCAAGAGGCAACGCACATGCAAAATGCCACACTGTGTACACAACACACAGCGCAAGCACATGTCTAGAATCACGAATACTCACTATATATTTCTACATTGAGACAACTGTTCAAGAGGTACTAGTGAATCACCCTAAATGAGTTGCAGGGGTTACGAATACTGTAAAACTCCAGAAAGAATTGTGACATATGACATGGTAATAGTTAAATGCTTCAAGACACTATATTCTGGAACCGGTTTCTCAGCGCTTCAGTGTTTCAAACAAACCGATTTTTCACAAGCCAGGTAAGACCTTTAGGATGCGACAGGTGCAGACAAACATCAGTGCCCTAAGAAAGTCATTTGAATGCATTCGACCTTAATGTATGCACAAGATCGTGAGACTAGCCTGGTGTCTGCCTGAGGTAGCCAAGTGGATAAAGCTTGTCTCTGTCAGAAAAATGGCAGTAGAAGTAGCTAATCACTAAAGTTATTATCAGAATTCACCTAATCTCCCTGTTGGAAAAGCACAATTTGGATGCCCCATCTGGCTACAATTAATGCAAGCCAAGGTAGATGGCAGCCAGTCAGGATTCAGTTTAGTATTGAACTATGCTGCAAGCACTGCACATGCTTCGATGATTAATTCAAAATTATGTGGCAACACATTTAGACAAGAGTAACCCCTTCAAGACAGGCTTTATTTTCGTGCAATCAAAGAGGCTTTGGCTGCTTCAAAATAATTTCAAACTAACAATACAAGTTAGAGTGCGTGCTAGCAGTTGCAAACATTAACCCCAAGTTCTGATCTGCATGAACTGCCTTTGAGTTCTTGAATTAACCTATTGATAATTATCTATTGATAACTAATAATCTATTGATAGCATTTATGTCAATCTAATACAATACATATATAATATATAAATACAATAATCATTTTTAAACTTCACAAAGAAAACTACACTGAGTTAATAAAATAAACTATTTTCTCTTTTACAATACATGTGATAGAATATTTGAGAATGAACCCTACTTTTATGGTTTTCATGTCGCCTCTTGTGGCCTCATACACTTCTTTATTGAACACCGTGCAGCTTTAATAATCAAGTTTGGCTTCACCTTCAGTGGCAGACCCTCTGGCTACAGTCCCAAGATATTTAATGTGTTTGTTGAGGTGTACAACACTACAACTCACTGAAAAGCACAAGAACCAGTGCCTGTTCTGAACATGCTTGACAATCTTAAGGGAAAGAGCTACAAACTGCAGATTTTCAGGAAATTGGAGTAATGGCACTTTGTTACCAAGTGCTTCACAAAAGAGCTTTTTGGGGGTGTTGGGGGGCATGTGTGGACATAGGAGGGCCACTGCAAGCATCCAGTCAGAAAGAAAAACAGTTCCAAAACCTTTCCCCATTTAGATTCAAAAACAGCCTTATTAACACAATTGAAGAATGCCAGCAGATTCAATACCTCACAGAGGTGGATTTTCTAGTTCCTGGACAGTCTCAAATGATTTGTATTCATTTGCTAAAGTAGGGACTAATACAGAAGAAACTCTTTAAATTCCACTCATCATGGCAGAGACTAGACTAAGTGCGTTCACCAAGACCCTGGGTGTTCTACTATGAAGCTGGATAGCGGCATGTTTTTAATGAGGCAGTGGTGGAGCATATTTGAGCTTTTTGGTAAAAGCCCTCCCAAGCCTGGACTGTTCACGAGCAGGGAGCCACCTCTGGATAAATGTATGAGTCTTGTAAAGCGCACTGCTGCCCTGAGGCGTCGTGGCGCTGTAGACCGCTGGGGAACCCGTCCTGGCTATCCCTGTGAGATGGTCCCTCCTGGGTATCTCCAAGGTGAAACCAGGCATCCCCGGCGAATGTGGGGGGCCGTTGTGGAGATGAGGCAAGCTAATGCCCAGAGTTGCCGAGTGTGATCCCTGGTTAGAGTGAGCACCGAGGCGAGAATTATCGAGTCCGCTGGCCCTGGTCCACAACCCTGCCGCGTCGGGAATTGAACCCTGGTCCCGGGCCGTCCTCTGCCTCCGGGTCTGCTGCCTCTAACCAGTGAGCCACACCAATCCACTACATCAGACTCTGCACTATTCTAATTATCTACTTCTAGGGGACCTCAATATTCATCTGGATTGTGTGGAGGCATCCGATACAAGAGAACTGAATAACTCCCTAGATTTCGCCCACCTGACTCAATGGATTAATTCTTCAACACACAGCGGAGGGCATACCCTTGACGTAGTCTGCTCCAACTTTCCCATAGCTGTACAGGAACCTCTCCCTGTTCTCTGGTCCGATCATTTTCTAATCCAATTCTCCTGGACCATTAAGCCCTTTTTTCCGACTACGAGGGCATCCGAGGACAGACCTGCCCCACGTATGGAGCCTGCTGCTCTTTGCAGAGTTCTGACTGATACTCGTCCTGTTGCTTCTGGGGTTCTTTTGGAAGCTGTAATTGGTTTCGACAACTGGATATCGAGAGCAGTGGAACATTTTTCCTCACCTCTGGTCCATAAGAGAGCAAGACTCACCCCGTCTAAACCCTGGTTTTCCAATAAACTTAAAGAACTGAAAAAATCATGCAAAAAGCTTGAAGGCAGCTGGAGGCAAGCTTACTGCCCGTTGGCTAAAATTGCACTCAGAAAGTGTCAGAACAGCTACTATGCTGCCGTCAAGAAGGCTAAAGTTTATTTTTATGCAGAGCACATTGCCCTACCTAAAAATAACTCTAAGGAAATCTTCGCAATTGTCCAGTTTTCTGAAGCCATGCGCAGAACGTAGGGTCACTCCCGCCTCTAATGCCTGGTGTGAGCAGCTATCTGTCTTTTTTATAGATAAAATACAAACAATCTAGGATAGCTTTGGGTCTGCTCTCCAGGTGCAGGCGGAGCACCCGCTTCGGGCAGTCTTAGATCTAGATTCGGCCCGGTCTCTTCTGTCAGGGTTTACTCCTATTCCGCTGCCAGACACTTTAGCCAGTGTTAAGTCTCTTAAATCAGGTTCCCCAGCCGATCCCTGCCTAGCTGGCAGTTGGCAGCAGTAGCGGAGGTAGTTAATCCTGAAGTAAACAAAATCATTAATCTGTCGCTTCAAACCACCACGGTTCCAACCGAGGGGAAACAGGCAAAAATCCTCCACCTGCTAAAAAAACCTTCATTAAATCCCGCCACTTTAGCTCGCTACCGACCAATCTCACTTCTCGTGGCTGTGGCGAAGGTGTGTGAGAAGGCAGTCCATAAACAGCTCTGAGTTTGTAGAGGCTTCTGGCGCCCTCCACCCAGCCCAGTCGGGCTTCAGGGCCTCTTCTAGAACCGAGACGGCCCTGGTTGAGATGGCGGAGGCTATTAGAGAGTGCCTGGATTCCGGCGGCAGAGCGGCCCTGATTTTATTGGACCTCCTGCCGCGTTCGACCCGGTACCGCATCGCCAACTCCTAGCCCGCATGTCCAATATCGGAATTTCTGGCTTGGTGTGGGATTGGATCGAATCCTTCTTGACAAATAGAACACAGCAAGTGTGTCTCCCTTCATTCTCTTCCACACCGAGAAGTCTGACTACGGGCGTCCCTCAAGGTTCAACCTTGAGCCCTCTTCTTTTTAAAGTGTATGTGATGCCGCTAATCTATCTGGCGGAAGAGCTGGGTGCTAAAATCATAGCGTATGCTGATGATACCCAGCTTCTCTTCACGTGGAAGAAAAATTATTCATCCCGATTTAGCAAAAAAAATGTCTGGCTGCAGTTTTTAAATGGTTAGCCCTGGCCCAACTCAAATGCAATGAGGATAAGTCTGAGGTACTCCACTATGGGCCTTTTCCCCCGCATTTTAGGGATGACCTTTGGCCTTAGGGTTACCCTATGCCTCAGTCTATGGGAAGCCCAGTAAAAAATCTGGGGGTCTGATTCAGTGAGGACCTCAGATTCCTACCGCAGATTATGAAATTGGCTGGAGTGTGCTTCAGCACATTGAAACTCCTTAAGAAATTTCTGCCACTACTGCCTAAAGAGGCTAAAGAAATGGTGATTCGAGCGCTCGTTCCCTCGCGGTTAGACTACGCCAATGCCCTTTACATCGGTCTTCCTGGTTACCAGCTGAAAAAGCTACAGACCGTTCAGAATGCGGCTGCTAGAACGCTACTGGGTATTCCTGGTTGGCCCAGCACTAAGCAATCTCTCTGGGATTTGCACTGGCTCCCGGTGGGCCAGCGTGTTTTGTTTAAGGCTCTCACCATCGCCCACAGTAGCTTCTACAAATCAGGGTCCATGTATCTAAGGAGACGCTTTGATTTGTATGTGCCACTCAGACATCTCGGCTCCGCGGGGGAATGCCTGACTGTTATTCCTCGCTACCGCCTCGTTTGAACAGGAGGTAGCTCCTTCTCGGTCATGGCGGCCAAAGCATGGAATACCCTGCCCTTCGGAACATCCACGATCTTAGTCTGTTTAAGAAACAGCTAAAAACCTTGCTTTTTAACTAATCATTCAGCCGCGGTCCACACCTCCCTGTCTCCTTTGAACTGGCTTTCGCGCCGGGACACTTCAGAGTATCCGTGCGCGCTACAAATGGCAGATAACATAACATGACTCTGCATTTTTAAAGGCCAATGCTGCTCCACAGAGCATGGTCATCAACGTGTTTGTGGCTAATGTTAGGCCAAACCCTATAGCTGCACTGAGGCTCTGACCTCTGATCCCCAAACAAGGTTCAAATGAAATAAAATATGAAAATATATATCAGTTAAGAAAGAAATATTTAAGTACCAGTGAGTTTGGCAACATATGCAATTAACGCAGCCTCCTGGTTTTAAAATGGCCATCCTTTCACCCAATTTGTCTCTGCAGAGGACGTTTGAGATCTACATCCCAGTAGAAGCTGCTTCAAACATGCCACATGTTCTACCCTTCACACTGCTCCATGGGCGTGGATGCTCTTAAAAGGGTTTCAGGCCATGCCTAGGTGCACCAGAGAACACAGACACTGATGTCAGAAAGTGTTTGAAACTTAGGCAGAGCGCTTGGAGAAGTTCACCCAGGCCTGGCTGACAGCTGAGACACATGGCTTTTCATGACATACCAGATCCTTTCATCAGCTGTACAATAGTTTTAGGGTGTATAGTAGATAGCACTTGTGCCAAGCAAACCAGCAGTTGTCCCAACCTCATGGTTTCAAGATGGTAAGAGGAAGACGCATGAGTGGAGGAGGACAACAACACTCCTCTGAACCCCTGCAATTAAGCCACTTCGATGTAGCTTGCTTTCTATCCTACCATTAACTAGTGGTGGGGATGATTCTCTTAAATTATGGAGAACTGGATGGGAGTGACCTTGGACTATGGTGTCCTGCTGACTCGTAAAACTCTTACCTTCCTAACAAAAAAGTAACTTCTGGTCCCCACATTTCAATTTTCCTACAACTGTTAACACTTGGAGGTCCCCTTCAAAGAAATCTTCACCTTGCTGCAGAAACAGGCAAACATACTGGTCTTACTAAAGGCCATGACTTTGGTTGCTACAGCAGGAATTTATTCAAGGGTAGACCCTTTCAGAATGTGTACAATTTGTAAACATATTCCTAGGCAAAGACAATTTAGAGGTATTGTCTCTTGCTAGTGTGCTTCTGGATTTACAATATAATTACACAGTTGGTGTCCTTGAACCTTCATCACAACTACTTCCATGTCCACGTGCAGCCTGTCACTGAAAGATCTTCAGGTTCATAGTGAATGAGAATTCTTCTCCATCTGTTTCATTACCATATAACCTTCCCTCTGCACAGAGTTTTTTTTTTTTAAACAAAGTACAGGTGGCAACTCTTACCTGGCTGGGAATCCACCTTTACCCTCAGCTAGATTGGCTGTTCAAAGTAAACTCTCCATTAAATACCTATGACCAACTTTGCTGGGAATGTGCCCTACTGTGCATGAGTTGGGATTGTCAAGCAAAATGCTAAAGCCTTACTTGGAACCCTACTCATGCCTAAAGGTTACAGGCATGATTTACAGCACAGGGCAAACTTTTCTCTTCTAGCCATGTGCAACTCAATGGGAAGTCTGCCTTTTTCAGACTGGAGTGTTTATGCAAGGTCTGTGCTGCCTCTCCATCTTGGAGTCATGGCTCTGCATTTTGATACAGCCAAGAAACTAGGAGGCATGCTGAGGTGTGGAAAGTGCCAGCTGTCATTCCAGTCTCATGATAACTATGTGACAAAGTGGTAGGTACTAGAATCCAATTCATTTGGGGCAGGAAGGGCAGGATTTGGTATCTGCAGCCCCACTCCAGGTGATAGTGGTCATAGATACTTTCCACATCTACTGTAAAGCCCACAGGTGCTTCTCAATTAGCAGTCTAAGGAGTCCGCAGGAGTTTACTGCTAAATCCACTTCCTGTAGCTTAAAGAAACTCACTGTCCCCTTAGCATCCACTCCTTCTTACCCATGGTGCAGTCAAAAATTGTACACCACCGCATCAATAACAGATGAGTGGAGGGTTCTTTCAGCTCTGCAGCAAGAGCCTGGTTCTATAGGCACATGTGAAGCAAAATCCTTTTACAGAGAATGCCCCGGGAGCGCTACGGGCATGTGCACCCACTCTGCGCACCCCGGGGCACTTTGGGATTACAAAAGGGGCCGCAGATGCTTGTGCTGCCCCTTCTGTAATACAGATAGCGCTGGCACACATGTAGCTCCAGCGCCAACATTAGAGGCAGAGTGTGGTCCCAAGCAAATGAGGGAATCACTTTGCCTCTGTGCCCGTGCCGTATTATGGACATAAATGCAGAGGCAAACATGCCTTTAGGAGGCGCACCAAAAGAGCTCCCAAAAACAGTGGCGTACTTTCAGAGCGCCTCCTAAAGACAGCCCTCTAGAGGGGAGAAAAGGGGCCAAGCAGTGCTAGAAGCAAAAACATAAAATTATAATAACTTTTAGTTATTATCATTTTATGTTTCCATTGCGGGCGGGTGGGTGGGGCTGCTCTGATAACGGAGCAGGACGGGTGAGGAGTGGTTTGCCCAATCCTAAGAGCGCAGTGACTGTTTGTCGGCCCTCTGGGGCCTCCCAAACCAGTCATGCACACTTTCCCACTTCAACATGCAGGTTGCATTACAGCCTGCATGGAGAACATGCCCACCCATCTAGCCCCTGGTTGAGCACCGTGTCGACGCTGAAGCGTTGTGATTGGCTTAGGGGAGGGAGCCTGGGTGCTTGCTTCCTGTTCCTGAATTTGGAGCAGGAGAGCAAAGACACGAGCTCCAGCAGTGGCAACGCAAGTGATTTTATTTAATTTTTTTAATTGTGCTCCCGCCATCATATCGCTCAACCCCTCCCCCCCCACCCCCATGCCATGCCAGCCACAATACGGACCACGGCGTCATCCCTTTTGCCTCCATGTTGACAGCCAGTGTCCTTAGTTTTGCTTGCAGGAGCATCTGCCGAAGTATCTGAGACACATTACTGTTTGGATTTTGAACTTCAATCTTTTTAACACGTTTTCACTGAAAACTGTCCTACACTACTGAAAGAAAAAAAAATAGTAGTAAAGATTCTGATCACATAGCCCTGAGCAAGAAGAATCTACCATGCTGATCTCCCAAGAACTCAGTTGGTCTCCTCTGATCCAGCTTGATGAGGTGGTACATATAACAAGAGGGGCGGATGTTCCAACGTCAACACCTTATCTGTGGCTGAGAGCCATTCAAGTGTGCGAATCTCTCAAAAAAGGGTGCTTCACCTTGCAGCTAGGCACTATGATACCAAGAGAGTTCACGGCTAGGGGTGGGGGAGAATTTAGAAATTTTTCTTACCAAAATAGGCATCAAACTAAACTTGGCACAGAGAAGCGTTACATAGTCGCCATTTCAAACTGTCAATGTACAGCTGATCTTTGAAGTTCTTTTATTCCTAGGCTTTGTGCAAAACTTCCCAATTATTGGCTAACTCCATGAGATTGTTCCTCTCAACTGGGTCCTTAATTTGTTGGGTCATTTATGAATGTAGTTTCATTGGAAACCATGTATAATGCCTGAGAAGGATCCCAAAGTTAAAAGCAGTGGGGGGAGGGGCACTAATTGAGCGGTAAATTAAAATTGTTGCATGAACATCTCCTTTACACCATGATACAGTGTCATTATAAGGTAGACCAGTTTTTCTAAAGGTGTTTCCAGAGTTTCACTTGTTGGAGAAGAAATATCATGTGGATTGCTAGTTGTTATATCATAAACAACCTGAATTTATCAGGTAAAAGAACCTAACCTAAGAGAGAGAATGGTGTCAGAAATCTATTGGATTCTGAAGTCCACCAAAAAGAGAGAAAGAAAAAGATTTTTTCTTTCTTGAGTCCCCTCACTCACCAGGGTTTCCCCACGGTGACATGCTTCATCATTGGGGTCCTCTCAGTCCTCTACAGGCTGAGGCGTGCTGCGACTTGCGGATTACGTAGGAGCACTAAAAGGTACAGATTATGTGTAGTGCAAGTGAAAGTGTAGTGGAGTGGGATAAAGTGAATTAAAATGATCAGCTAGTGGGCCAAATACATTTTATTCTTGCTCCTAGCTAATTGGTTTAAAAACGGGGTGATATGCTAAAGGCCTAAACTAGAATGGATAGGTGTACCTAGCATATAGTCAACTAGTTTCAAGCTTCCCACAGCTCTTCTTCAGGACTACACCGGGACCAGCCCAGTATGAAAACCACTCCTAGTCGACCTGATTAAGGTGCAAAAGTGATAGGCATGCGTTATAAGTAATACATACGTAAATATACGTCAGGCAATATATTTTAAGAAGCAACAATGTGCCTCATGGTCAATGGAGGGGGTGTGGAGATCTCGTACACTTGTACGTGGACACCCACACTCTTGTACACCTAATGGAGCCAAACCTCACGGTCCACATACAGATTGCTAGTTGTTGTCTGTGTCTTTTCTTAATAATAAATGGTGGAGTGGTTGCAATGCAAATTAGATCTAGTTGATCATCCTCTGCATAAAGCTTTGCTATGAGCTTGTCATTCCCCAGAATGTACCCACGATCTTTCCACTAGGAGGAAGAGTGGCTACTTTGGCTCTACTGGATTTGACTGTGTGGTGCAAAAGCAATTTGTACTGTGGCAAGCCCTCTAGTTTTTCTTTCTTTTTTAACTCAAGTTCTGTTTATTGCATTTCAAAACAGTAGAACATGTACACAGCAGAGCCAACAATTACACGCAGGAATAACATATAGACCTCTTGAAACAACAGTGCAGCCACATGCATATCAGCCATTATGACTAGGGCCCTCTAATTCTTCTACTTGCTGTACAACTTAGGCACCTCTGATGGGACTTGCTGCTAGTAGAATGTTTCTAAAGATAGTGAATCCACAAGAGGATCTATCAATAACTCGTTAATGTTCTTATCATGAAGACTTCTATTTAATCATGGATTATGCCAGATGAGTGGGAATATCATGCAGTTCTAACCTTGTTGTTTCTAGTTGACATCTTTGTGAAGGCATCTGATCACATGGGGGTGGGGTGGACAACTAGGGTAATTGTTCAGCCACTCAACATTTACTGCTTGGAGTAAACTGATTAAGATCAAGTATAATGTACATGAATGTAAAGGAAGATGGTAAATCTGCAGGAAAATAGTCAAAAAGATTACCCAACAGAAGTAATATGTTCATGTGGCATTTACTTGTTTATGCTACTTAGATCAAGTCCAATGCCCATGAAGGCACCGTAAGATGTAGAATCTGCAGGAAAATAGACTATTCTTAGGTTTTGCTAGATAGATCATTTTTTTAAATATTATTTTGTTTGTAGAATGCTCTCTGGTGGAATATGCTCACCCTCCAAACAAGATTAAAACAAGCATTTACAATGCAATGGTCTCGGCATTGGTACAGTTAGAGCTATTGGCATTGTTCATGACATTATTTTTGTTTATGTTTTTAAAACATTTAAAGAAACGGCATTGTTATTTACAATGTCAATAGCTTAATCACTCTCAAATGCGAGACCTATTGCATTTGCACCCACACACAGATTAAGCTATTGACATTGTAAATAACAATGCCGTTTCTTTAAATGTTTTAAAAACAAAAACATAAACAAAAATAATGTCATGAGCAATACCAATAGCTCTAACTTTACCAATGCCGAGACCATTGCATTGTAAATGCTTGTTTAGACTCTGTGAATGGCAGTCCTGGAGCTGTTTTGGGGGCGGGGTGAAGAATCGGAAATTATGAGAGTGGGGGTTGGGTGTCAAAGGAAGAGCACACGCTTCAGTGGGAGAAAGCCTTGTGGCACATTAGGAAGTGGGCGTTGCCGGGTCACTGGCGAGAGGTGTCCACTGCAGGGGGAGGGGGCAGGACTCCCTTCAGGAGCGGGGGGGGGCACAAATTAGTCAGTACATGAGAAGGCAAAGGTGCAAATTGGGACCAGTAGACTTGGGAACAATCAGCGCCTGACAACAGGAGGGGGTGATGGTCAGGGGGACATATGTAAGGATGGAGAGAGATACTCCTCGAGAAGGCGGGACAGCGAACAGTGAAGGCACGCTATACAGCCCTGCAGAATGAAGAGCCGCAGCGCCTAGATGAGACGACACCGTGGGAAAGAAACACACCCCTGCCCTCCATGTGAAATAATAAACACACCCCGTGCTCTCCAAGCCAAATACGCTGCATTTTCAGACAGTGGTAAAACTGTCTTGCGAGCCCAACTGCCCCCTCACGAGCAGTTTACAAGGGAAGTCATCACCCCAGGCAAACCATGTCCGAGAGCGCTACCATTGTCTGGGACATCCCGGGTGCAGTGTCTGCAAAGTGGTCGCCCCCCTCCCCCTTAGCTTGCCCAATGAACACAGCACGTCCCCCCAACAGGCACATTTGTTTACTCTGGTGGGGGGCTGAACGGGACTCGCGCGATGGTGATCACACACTTACCGTTCACGTCCGCAACAGCCGTTCCTTCATCTCACGGGCGGGGGGCGGCCGCAGACAGGACTGTCGGTTCGGCTGACGAGGGGGTCTCAAGCGTCCCGTAAATCCCTTTTCATTTAGGCTCCACAAACTCCAAATGGGCCAGGAAGAGGCGTCCTTCTCCGGGCGGCAGCGTTGTCTGTGACAAGAAGGGTGAAAACCAGAAGATGCCCCGCTCGCTGCCGACCAGCTAGTACACCAGGGTGACACTGAGGTGCAGGGCACAGAAGAGCACCAGCAGGCGGCATGCCTTCTGCAGAGAGGTCCCCGGCAGCAGCAAAGAAGGCGGGGGTCTTTCATGCCAGCGGCAGCCGCGGAGACTCCGGGGCGAGGTGGCCGCACCGAAGAGTAGGGGAGCGAACAGAGCTCATAAGAGCGGCGCGGCCAACTTTTCCCTCCGCCTCGGGAAGCCCATGAAGAGCGCAACTCTGAGAAGTTTGCTTTGGGGTGGGGGAAGGGGAGGGAGGCGCGGCTATGATGTCGGTCTCGTGTAGTGTTGTATGTTTCTTTATTGTCCTGAGAGAGAACTGTGTTTCACGACGTTGAGCAGTACAACAAGAAGACCCTTGGAGTGGTGAGCAGAGCAGCAACCGGACGAAGGGGGAGCGGACGATCACACCACT
Source organism: Triturus cristatus (assembly GCF_964204655.1). NCBI lineage: Eukaryota > Metazoa > Chordata > Amphibia > Caudata > Salamandridae > Triturus > Triturus cristatus. The sequence goes on along the minus strand of NC_140589.1, from coordinate 736,605,716 downwards.
GCCTTTCTCCGAGGCACAGCAGAAAATGCCTCGGAGAAAGGCAGCGTCCTTTTCGGATTTGGGGGCGTGTTTTGCTGTTGTCTCCTCCCTGAGACTTCTCGCAAAAAACACGCCCCCGATCCGAAAAGGACGGGGCATAATCGGAGTGACTGGACCTCTTCTCCAGTGGCTGGCCAGCATTTAAGAGGCCAGCCAATGGAGAACAGGAGAGAAGAGGGGCGGGTGCAAGCCCTTCTTAAAGTCATTAAATCTCGCGAGCGAGACTGCGCAAGCGCAGCCATCGCTAGCCGAGACCTAAAAAGGACTATGCTCTAAAAACTATGAACTTAGGACCGTGTTCAGCATGACATTCTCAATGGACAAAAGGCAGTTAAATATATCCCTTATTCTCTGTCATTTTTCTTGATCTGGCATATCACAACTTCTCCAGGTGGCTCACCCATTTTCAATCAGCAAGGACAGAACACACAAAATAATCATTGGGATGTACCTTCATATTAAAAGGGCAGTCCAGAAACACATGCTCACCTGGAGTAGAGAACACAAAGCAAGAACAGAACCAGTCCCACAATTCCTTGTGCATCCCACCATTGCACAACTTGAGCTTGTCCTGGAGTAGTACTTGTACGGTTGTATCCGATGATGCTCAGCAAACTTGGGTTACATGTCCTATCTTTTGGAAGAAAGCACAATTTGTAAACACATTATTTGTTATGCAGCAATTTCAGTACCTAATTACAAGAATGAACGTACATCATGGCCTTTAATGAAGTCTGAATTGTTGCAACAAACCAATTCACTTGTGCTCACAAACATAACCAAAAAAAAAATCACTCCTCTCTTAGTTAACTAACTATTCCCCAGCGCCCACAGGATTAAATATGAACCAAATAACTCACTCTGGCAGGAATGGAAAGAAAAAAAAACACTATCTGAAACAATGTTTGCTCACATTAATGCTGAATCCTGTGGAAAGAAAGATTTTTGCGGTGGCCAAAAAGCATTAAAAAAATCATTGCATTTTCACTGTTTTAACACAATTCAGTTTCTCTTAGTTTTTTTTTGTCTGAAAACTAATTTTTACAACTCAAAGATAAATAATACCAGGGTCTAACAAAGACTTTCTCCTCCATCTGGCTTCAAGTTACAAGTTAACACTCACCAGACAAGACCATAAATAGAAATAGCTGGATTTACTTCCAACATCATGGGGGGATATGCTCCTCTTTTATCAAGTGGGCTTGGTCTCAAACTGCTCTTTCTTTCAACGTGAAGTAATCAACATTCTGGAAGATGTTCATTGAACAGAGGAAGAGGTTCCAGTTCACTGGGATCAACTCCGGATTGGTTGTTTCAGTCTTAATGTGAAGCAGCAACAGCAGAGCAGTGCAAAGTTCTGGCAAGCTCCAGAAAAACTGCTGTGTATAAAGATCTGTGTGAACTGGGATAATAACTGAGGAGTACCGAAATAAAGGAAAACAATTTTGCAGAGTAATGCTTACTGTGTAGTATGACTGGAAAAGGTGCTGAAGCATTGAGGTTGTGCCGTAGAAGAGGGGAGGAATAGATGTTACTGGGTATATTGTGACTATAATGGTGATTATAGGGTCACAGCATGCAGAAATGGGGTATACAGGGCCCGCTGGACTTATTCAGGAAATACTCGAGGCAGACGTAATCTTGAGCTACTCTCATCCCATGAAGCAGTTTTAAACTCTGAGGGCAGATAAGGGTAATTCTTCTTGTTACTGTGTCAGCTATGTTAAGACTATCTGGGGGAGGGGCAGGATGGTAACAGTTTCCTTCCCCCTCATAGGCCGGTAACTGCTGAGCACAATCTGTTCCAAAAGAGGTACTACTCATTTCCCAAATTGATGTTCACCTCTACAGGGAATGAGATTTTACCTTGTGCCCTACATGGCAAATTCGCTCTTCAATACATTGCTCCTACTCCCCTCTAAAATTTGGAGTACAACAAAGAAGAGGTGTAGAACTCGGTGTACAACAGGGAAGAGGAGTAACCAGAAATATCCAATTGTAATTTTGATCTTGGAACAGGCTACTGTGAGTAATTTCATCAATCAATGCCTCAACTGCCAGAACAAAGGCCTGCTGCCTCCTTTAAACCACAGTTTTGTTGCCCTTTAACAGCAGCACGTACGGGTCCTTCCCCGATCAATTCCAGCAGCAGTTCCACTGTCTATACCAACCATGTCTCCAGATAATTCTGCAAGTTGTCTGTCTTCAATACCTAGCATCTATATCTTCTTTGGTTCTTTGGGTGTTTTCACTTGTTCCATTCGTAACACACCACAGCCCAGATGTTTAAGCAATGCGGTCCTGTTTTCTTGCATGCTGGAGATTCCCTTCAATATCCTCATTGTTTCCTCAGTGACGTGGCTTCCTCATTTTCAATCGTAGTACCTTCCCCTTTAGGTCCATCAGGTTTCTACAGTTTGTCAAATTGAGCATCACTGAGATGGTTTGTCTATTCTTTGTAACATCTCCATCACAGATTTTCTCTTCGAGGAATGCTCCTGTAACGGTCAACAAGTGGAGAAGTCTCCCACTCATTCTTGCTCCTCGGTGTTCCGCAGTCCTCCTGTTCAGTCAATGTATATTGCGTACCAGTCACAGACACTTTTAGAGCTTACAGCAGACTAAGGTTTGTATCCTTACCGATATACAAGATGGAACTTGCATTTACGATTAGTAGTGTGCTCTTTAGATTTGAAAACGGTCAGTGGAAATAGCCTCTTCTGCCAGGAAGATCTCTGTATTGATGAAGACTGGCCCAACACACATTTATTAAGATGCCCTCCAACAAAACAGCTCTGGTATCTCCAGAGTTGCACAAACAGCAGATATTGATCTGGGTTTGAAGGTCCTCAGCTAGCAAATCTTCAGGATTGTAGGAGGTGCTACCATAGGTGCCCCATGGTCGGGCTCATCTCCTGCATTTCCCACATACTGTAGTCTCCGCTCTAGTGGTCACCATCTCTCTGTTGCACCCCTCAAGTAACTTTGTTCTGGATCAATGCTTAATTTGTGCCGGGGCTTGCCGGTGCTTAGAACCAGCACTTAATTATCAGGGCCGGGTCTACACGCAATGCTGCATGCACGTCATTGGTTTTAATTTTTGATATGGCACAGAGGGTTGTGTTTTTCAACTTCAACTTCTCGTCGGCACTCCGCAGTACTGTCTGTGTCTCCCGTCCAGCTGTTTCCAATGTACTACTAGTCGTCCCATCTCCTGTGTTTCCTCTTGTATCTCCCCTGTTTCCATTCACTTAGTTCGCCTGCATTCCCTGTGCGCCTGTCCGAGAGGCGGCCTCTGGTGCGCGTGCGCTTAGCGCTGAAGCAAGTGGAGGGAAATAACAACTTCTGAGGCCAGCAGGGCAAGACCTTCGGGGGTTTCAGGCGAGAGGAGGAACCCCTAAGTTTCTTCACACAGCGGGGAGAGGGGTGATCCCGTACTAGAGCCAAGACCAGAACTCGAGGAGTGCGGGCTTAGTTGAGAAAGATTGAGGAGGCCCCGGGGCGTTGGCAGACGGTGACTCCCCATCAGGGGGCTGACGAAAGGAGCGGACCTTTCTTACTAGCCTGAGAAAGGAAGAGTTGGAGATACCCGGGACGCCACTCATGGCATGAACGGTGACATTCAAGTCCGAGGTAAGGTGACGCACCCCCAATACACATGCCCCCGCACTACACATGCGGGGGGTTCTTCTTGGTCCAGGAAGGGGCGGGAGGAGGAAGCAGGAGCCATCGTATTGTTTATTTGGGATCCTTTCAGAGTCTGGCCCTCCCCCTCCATTGTGCCAGTGGAGATGTGATCAGGACTGGACTGGCCTGAGGTTTTCAGTGGAGGAGGGTAGGGCGCTGGGAGAGCCCGTAGGCTGTGGAGGGGAGAGCTGGGAAAGTCCCGGCCTGAAGAGGGCCAGGATGGGCTCGGTCTCCAACCAAAGCACAGGTGAGGGTCTCGGACCTCTTGGGGGCACATGGGGAGAGACTTTCTATTTAGGGGTTGGGGGACTTGCATTTATGCAAGGGGGGGGTATGTGGGTTATTGTAGAGAGAAAACCGAGGCATTTTTTTTAGGTGTTCTAAAGCTGTGCTAGATAGCAGCTGTTATAAGTAAGCAATTTAATGAACAGGTGTGATGCTGGTTTTACATATTAAATTGTCTATATTTTTCCAGTGCTGCTTCTGTGTTCCTATGTTGATGAGAGCTGTCATTCTGGGCCACTTCCGTGATGCAAAATTGTAGTCCTTCTACTTTTACATAATGTCCGGGTTTTGGGTTCTTAAGATCTGGTCACGCCTAACTTGAGTCC
>NC_140589.1:736221768-736601179 GCF_964204655.1 Triturus cristatus | reverse complement strand
AGCAGAGTAATAACAGCAGCAGTTTAACACAGAAATACGCATTCTTAGCAGCAAAACAGATTCGCCTCACAGAGAACAGGTATATAAAGGAAACCAGTATAAGCACCAGTGTTGCATGAGAAGATGAATGGGACAAGAAAGCCTACATATATGGATTTATAGTGCAAAGATTAGTAGCCCGCCAGGATGATTGAGAAATGGTTCAGCTGTGTACTTCTGGGAAAATGGTTGCGGCCTTAGTCAGAAATTAAAGGCTTACAACTATGGTGGTTGAGTAAATCAAGACAGGCGAAGTAGCAGGAACGCCAATATGCCCCCCATTCTACAGATTACGTGGCTGTGAGAAGAGCATGCCTAAAAATGCTGCATTTATTACTTTCATTCTAAAATATTCACCCTCAAAACGAGAGGCTCGCGAAATTTGCCCAGTACCTTGTTCCCTCACCGTGTTTCAGCAGAGGCACCAGCAGGTCATCTATACTGCATCAAATGCAGTCTTGCAACTAGTCCTCATTCAGAAACCCAGGACAAGGAAACCTGCTGTAGTAGAGATCAAGGAGCTTGAATGGCAAAAGCAGGCCATTACAAATGTCTTTAACCTCAGAGATTAGTCAGACTTAGTCGAACGATCATCTCTTCAATGCAACATGAACAGATCTTCAAACTAACGTTTGTAAAAATCCAGATTTATTTTAAAAGGAGGTTGAATTAAAGCTAAAAATTAAGTACCTGCTTTCTTTACCAATTTTAAATGGCGTAGCTGAAGGTAGTAGAGTGGCATAGATGGCAGCACACAGAGAGAGAGAGAGAGAGCAAGCAGTGTGTGAAATATCTAGGATCGCAAAATGGGCCTTGCTGCCAGAGAAATAAATACAAAATGTAAGAAGTTTGCAGCCATGGACCTAGCCGAAAATGAGATGTTCATTTGATCAGTTGGCCATGTTTGTATGCTGAAAGAGTCCTGCCATCCTCCCACATGGGCCTTTTAAGTCTTCATGCTAACTGTATCTAGGTCAGAACACCAATATTCTATCTTTATCTTCTTTTTTCCTATGCCAGTCATACTTACAGATTTTCTTCCATAATTTGATCTAGCAGTCAATATTGCGTACAGGAAAGGTCCCCTTAGGAAATAATTATTTTTAATTTGCTAGTGACATGATTTTTTGTGTGTTTTCAAAAAAGGTAATCTGCTAGTGGAGAGATTAATATACCTTCCCTATTCACATCCCTCAACATCGGACAAACATGCACACCTATTCACTCCCTAATTGGATTCATTGGGTGGGCAAGGGGGTTGTCTGTCCATTTACCGGCTTAATTAATGGAATTCTTTTACAAACTTAATAGCTCCATGTTAGATCGGAAGCTTGTGTGAGAAAAAGCTTCTAACTTCTTTTCTTCATCTAGGACTACACTTATTAAACAGAAATGCACATATTGCTTACCCGGCCAGTAGAAACTAAGTGGTAGAAAAACACCAATCCTACCCACAAACAGACATACTAAGTGCTTATGAAACCTGAAAATGCTGCCATATCAGAAGAGGATGTCTACTGACATTGTGAAATCAAGGCCACTAACTGGTTTTACTCTAGTAATTCCCATGTGTACTACTGTAGCGCTCTTCATGTCTACATTTCCAAGACCATCCTGAATCGGCTCCAAAACGATTTGGATTGCAGCACTGCAGGCCATTTGCCTTCGAAGGAGTATATTGTCTGCTGCTACCGTAGGACATCCCTTCCAAGATTGTGCTCACTACCTGATTTAAGTGCCTACATCAGTCAGCTGCTAATTACCAATTTACTAAAATCAATTGGCATATTTCAAATTAAGAACAATGTAAAGTACACCTGATTGTATCTAAATTAAATCTCACAACACAGAAACGTCTATCATTTGGGGTACAGCTACTATGATTTAGCACGCATTGCCACTGGACATTAGACTATCATCTTCACTTATAACCTTCGATAAAGCTGAGGACTTATTGGATATTGGAATTTATTTTGTTAGGATCAGTACTAAGAGACCTAGGGGGGTGTACAAGCTTTGCAAATGCTGTCCATCAGCCAATATAGTGCTTTGAAGATGATGGGTGTTTTATCTGAGCCAACGAATAAATCTGTCTTTCAGCACAAGTCATGGAATGTAGACTTATCGGCCATTTCATCTGTCAGAAAGATAAGCGAAACACATTCTCATTTCCCTCCTAAGTCTTTTATTCCAAAACAAAGAAGTGTCACTGAGAATGTGCCTTCTTTTCCCCGAAAAGTCGTGTCGTTTCATCCAGGTGACATGATTTTTTTTCAACTTTCTTTACAATCTGTCCGCCAGAATGGTGCAGAAACACAATGTCCAGAATTATGTGAAAAGTGCACATAACTACACTCTTTGTTTAAATCAGTGTTTTATGGTAGTGCTGGTTGTACTGTCTTTCTATTTATTCATTTTAAACATTTGATTTCCAGCGGGTCTGCAGCTACTGCTGTATCTTAACAGGGTTTTAAGTAAATTGCAGCAGTGAAAGTATGTTTACTACAGCAAGAATATGCATTAAATGAAAAATAAAATGTAACCAACTTAAATAGTAAACGTACCTGGTTCATTGGTCATAGCGGACCAAGTCAAATACATTGTGTAAATTGTGATCACCGAAGACTGCAATAATCCCGATCGTGGTTGTGACTCCTAATTACAGGAATGAGGAAATAGGATAGGGAGAAGAGAAAGAGAGAAACACATTTTAATGCTTCAAGATCTAAACATTAGGAGCCAGATTTTAAAGCTTGCTTTCACTAACCATGTTTAACAGAGAAGTGGAAAAATAAAAGAGAAAAAAAACCAGCAGTTGCAATTCCTCATGTACTAAAACGCAGACTCTGGATCTGCTGGGATTAACATCTGCAGATGAACTCCCAACTGGTGTACATTCAGAGGTTGTAAATTCAGCTGGGGCAGAAAAACAACAACAAAACTTGAACATAGTGGGTATTCACAAACTTTTTAGATAATCATTTCCAACCTGGAAACAATTGTAAACAAGCATTTGCAATGCAACAGGTCTCGCATTTACACGAGTTTGAGCTATTGGCATTGTAAAAGAAAATGCCTTTTATTTATGTTTTGATTTTTGAAACATAATAAAAAGTATTGTCATTTACAATACCAATAGATTAAACTCGCGCAAATGCTAACCCTATTGCATTGCAAATGCTTGTTTGTACTTGCAGGTGAAGAACGAGGGGGGAGGCGCGTTGTAGCTGCCAGGCAGGGCACCTTGAATAGCCTGCCAGACTATAACTCACACTATTCCCGCTGCCTTATAGATTTTAAGATAGGTGCGTATCAGTGACAACGGGAAAACCTGATGCATAAGAGGATTCTGCACAACGCAGCGTGTTCAATTGTAATTAGGAAAAAACAGAATGCCACCACCTGCTGTAAAACAGCCCTAAATGTGTGAATTGAAACCATCCTGGGGTAACGTACAGGAAATATGCCTTTGGTGTATATTTTGTCCATTAAGCCCGTTTCAGAGTGCTTGATATTGTCGGATTAGCGGCCAGTGAAATAATGATTTGCATAAGCTTAAAGTTTGCTACAGTAGGAGACCTTACCCAGCAACACACTAATACTTACTGCAAACCTTACACATCTTAACGATATATTTACCACCACATTGCCTTTTGGTCAATAAGCCATTTTATTGGCCACTGTCCACCTCAGGGTAATAGCAAGTCTAGTTTTTGTTTATCCACATGCTTATTAGTAGCCTGAAAACATTCCAATTTAAATAACCCTCGTCTTGACAAAAAGAAAGCACAGACAAATTAAAAAGTGATTGCTCAAAAGCACACAATGCCCAGTGGAGAGGCCGGGTTACGATGCCCCTTGGTTTCGGTTTCTAACTAGCCTCCTAAATCACAATTGTTGTGAAAGTGATTCTGACGGCAAGCTTAAGGGACTACCCTCGACAGATAAAATGAAATCGGGTTGTTCACCTGCCTAGCTCCAGAAGAGTGTTCAATTCCAGCATAGTACGTGCAGTTGTAAAACTGAGATTTGTAGTTCCGTAGTTAAAACGCACCCACTGGACTACATCCAATTCTATGGTCTCCTTGCAAGTAGGCCAGTCAATATTCTATTGATGCGGTCACCCTGTATAGAACACGTTTCTAAGTTCCACCAATATTTTCAAATTAATAAGTCCTGAGTAAGTTTCATGAACTTTCTCCTTTGGATTTTATGGCAGTATGTAGTTACAGTGCAGTATCTATGAACTGACCTTTTCCATTAGTGTTTCAGAATTTATGACTATTTTACCCCAAGTGAATAACCGAGTTGTTCCTTCTGTAAACTTATTTCGAAAATAGCAACGAGCAGTCGTGAATTACTTCATGTGGTAAACATACGGAAGCCAAACACAGTATGACTCGATACTCATTAGCGATATGAGTAATCTATCCGAGTTACATTCTAAGATTACTTGTTTTAGAAAACGTGTTTAATGAATTCAATCCAAAAATGTACCCAGCAACTCAGCCCATAGCTCCCTAACAAACGTCTAGTGTCTCCATGCGCCCTGCGAAGTCATTAGTAAGTTGCAGACACCGGAAGCCCCGCACGCACCTTCCCACCATATTTAAATTTTAACAAAAGAAGTGCTCTTGCTGACCACCTACGACAGATGCAATTTCAACACAAGCATTGGCATAGCCAATAGGTCTCGCCTTTGGGACCTTATAAGTGTTTAGTCATTCAACAGTTGCATAACTAAATACTTATAAGGTCCCAAAAGCAAGACCTATTGGCTACACCAAGTGGTCGTGCGGCCGCGAAAGTGATCGCGATCAAACATCAAAGCGGCCATGTGGCCACGAATGTGAAAGTAATCGCGGTAAAAGCGGCGCGCGCCTGCGCACATGCACTGTAGCTCTAGGCTGGCCGGGTAGCACTGTTTGGAGCCCTCTCAATAAGTCTCGCCAGACCAGCGCATGCGCTGGGTCAGGCGAGACCTAATCAACTCAAAATCAGGATAACAGTTAAAAAGGATAGAAATGGGAAAGTGTATGAAGCTGGCTCTGTATATGGAATTACCACTAGGTGGTTCTACCGTGCACAGAGTCCAGGAGTTCCCAAATGTGTACAGGGCTCAATGTAAAACACAAAGTGCTCTATTAGTGGTAGTGTGGGCGAGCAGCCTTAGGCCTAACACAGAGGAGCACAATATATTTGTTGCACACCACTGACCAAAAAGGCACACACGACTCAAGGAGATCCAGACCAATTTAAAAAATATATATTTTGTTTGTATTTTATTTTAAGACCAAGATCTTCGCAATAAGGCAAGTAAGTTTTTAAATAAAAAATACTTTTCACTTTGAAAAATTGACACAAACATTTTAGCACAGTTCTATGTTATCCTATGGGGAAAACAATATTGCCGTTAAACAGGTAAGTAATGCACTTACAATTCCGGTTTTCGGGGCCAATAGTCAGCAAGGGGAAAGGGTCAGGTGAGGACCAAAACAGCACCACCAGCGGCTCAGGGTGCAGAGGTCAAAATCGGAGTTCGGCCCAATGCTTTTCAATGGAGACTGGGGGTACCTGGAGCCAAGCTTCTTGCAGGTAAGTAGATCGGTTGCAGGGGCCAAGCTTTGGGGGTTAAGATAAGCACGGGGGCACAAAGCAGCACCAAACATACACCACCAGTGGCACAGGTGCGGCCGGGTGCAGGGTGCAATTTCGACATAAGGCACCCAATGCTTTTCAATGGGGATTCTTTTTTTGGCAAACAGGTTGCAGGTGTGGCACTGGAGGTTGCAGGAGGGAGACCAACGACAACACAACAGGGCTAAGTAGAGATGTAGGGGGCCGTAGGGGCACAGTCGGTTCAGCTCACCAAGGCCCAGGGGCTTCGGGTGCAGGGGTGCCTTTCGATGTCGGAGTCTTTTGACCGAAATCGGTCGGGGAGCGTCTGGATTCACACTGCAGGCACCGCCGTGGAGATCAGGAGAGATAAGCCAACGCTGGACACGAGGTCAGGATTCCTGGGGTGACTTCACTGCACTGGTGAGGCACTCAGACTCAGGCCCTGGGCGTCGGGTGCAGAGTGGGCAGGGATTGTGGTTCCACCAGGATCCAGAGCCCTTGGAGTCGGTTTCTTCTGGACAAGTCTGTTGTCCGAGAGACTGGAGTCTTTCTCAAAGGCAGCAGACCTCCCAGGATTTTCAGAGGTCGCTGGGTGCAAGACTGGTCGCAGGTTCGCAGAAGCTGGAGCCAGGCTGACAGGGCTGGAGCCAAGGTAGTCGTCATCTTCAGTCTTCTCTGCAGGGATGTCTTCTTGCTTCTTAGGTCATCACAGATCTAGTTTCTAGGTCTGGGGAACCACCACAATACTAGATTTAGGGGCGTTTTAGGGGAGTAGCGGGTAGGGCCAATGGACACCTTACCTGGGGGGACTAAACCCTCTGTATTGCCACCCTCCTGTGGGAGGCGGCATAGACCTAGCCCTGATTGAAGAGGTCTCTCCATCTTCAAGATGGATGTGCTTCACCTCACCTCATTCACTTTAGGGGTGGAGTTGGCAGAGGTGGGCACACCTCCTATTCTCCTTAGTTTTCCCAGCCAAAGTGGGGGTGTAAACCAGGGGCTGCCATCTGCTGCTAGCAGCAGAGGCTGGGGGGCACATTACAAAGGCAGCATGCCTTCGAAGCTTCCCCCTTTGAGTACTGGCCCATCCAGGAGCAGGAGGTGGGACACCTCTGCCCACGATGTGCATTGTTTCTGGTCCCAGAGAGCCTGGGCTCTCTATCCATGGGTTCAGCAACATATCTGGTGGTGGCTGGCTGCCTACAGCCGGTCAGAGACCACACCAGAGTTGGTGGGTTTACAGGGGGCACCTCTGAGGTGCCCTCTGGGTACATGGTACAATAAATCACACACTGGCATCAGTGTGGATTTATTAAGAGGAGTAGGTTGGTATCAAACACTCCTGTGCTCAGTGAAGCCATTATGGTGCTGGGGAACTCTAGTTGTCTAGTTTCCAGCCCATGTACTCTTTATGGCTTCACTGGCACTTACAATATTAAGCAACGGACCCCAATATTGTAGGGGCATTTTTGCTCATGCAGATATGCCCTCACCTGTAGTATAGTGCACCCTGCCTTAGGGCTGTGAGACCTGCTAGAGGGGTGACTTACCTATACCCTCAGGCATTGCTGGCTGGCATGGCACCCAGGTTGGGTGCCATGTCGACTTTGTTATTTTCTCCCTCACAGGGGCATGAAAGCTGCAAGGGCAGTGGTATGGTCCCAGTGAGGGGGGGCCTAGGGGAACCCCTTCAGCTTCCAGGCCCTAGGTTGCCAGGGTACCACTTACTAGGGACTTACATGGGGCAGAAGTACCATTTGGGGATATGTTTTAGGGAATAAGCATGAGCAGAAGGGACCTGGCTGGCAGGGAAACTGTACACTACAACTGAAACCATATCAAAACCAGGCAAAAACTAGGGGTTAAACATAAAAAAAGAGGCACTTTCTCACAGAAAGGAACACAATTATTCATGGCAGTGTGGAAAGGTGGTTCTGGGCTTCAGCGGAAAAGGTTTTCCATTTGAAAGAATAAAGGGTACTTAATGACCTTCTCCAACCCAGACTTAATAGTTGACAGGAAGAGATTTTGTGGAACTCTTGAAAATCTACAACTTGCATGAATTTCTAATATTACCGCTGAATAAATGTGGGCTTGAGAATAACCAACCTACAGATTGGTAATACTTAGGAGTATTCAGTTTTCAAAATCGTTTGATTGTTTAAGAATCAGCCACATAAAAACGAAAACATCTACAACATTTTGTGGAGATTGTGTCTTGAATATGAGACAATCATACCTGGATTTTAGGCAGAATGGATAAGATGGAGGCCCCGATGCACAGCAGCATGTTGACGCTAATAAAAGCTTTATTTTCAGAACAGCCTTCAGGGTGAGTGTAGTATACATAAAAGAGGACTACAGCAATCAGTGACAGGATATAGTTAATACCTGTTGCAGATAGCAGAGCTGTAAAAATAAAAATGCAAGTATTAATTTCCAATAGGTTAAAAACACCTCAACACAAACGCTAGCTTTTTTAAATGCTGCACATAAAACAAAATAGATTTCATAACGTAGCAAGTCATTTGGCAATACAAGAGCACTCAACTGTAACATTACCATTAAATATTAGGAGCTCAAATACGGCAAAAGTTTTATGCATACCAATCTCACATTGGAGTCCTAATTGAAAACATGTTCATACATAAGTAACAGACACCTTTAAAACCAACACTTTTTCTGGACACTAAGCATTCAATCGCAAACATGGCAAATTGTTTTTTCTTTTTTACTTTAGGCATTGCTAGGTTGAAAAACTGTAAATATTACACCATTTTCAGTAACACTTCTGAAGTGATGAGTCAAGGTTTTCAAAATGTATGGATGTTTTTTTTTAAGTCCTAACAACTGTAAATTAGAGGTGTGCACTACATCATTTGAAAAGAACTACAGAAACACAAACGTTTTAGGCAGTAGAGTTCAAACATTACTGACCATGCAAAATACATTACAAAAATACTAGGCTAATTTGAAGCCCCCTGCCCCAGTTCCTACAACGAGACACCCACATTTCAGCTCCCTCAACAGAGCTGCTTACACAAACTCAGCGTAAGGTGCATTTGACACAAGTCAGAGGCATTTGAGACTTTCCTGAACAGAGCAAATACAAAAATGAAAATGTGGGCTGGTCACTAATTTAGCCAAATCACTATTTCTCAAAAAAAGCAATACATCAAAAAGTGGTATCGTTCTCCCAATGCACACAGCCTGCAACGAAGATATGAAAGCTTTTGTTTGGGCATTATTAGTAGAAGGGCAAAACCTGCAGAGTTATCAACATAGCTAATTTCACAAAAGCATGCTTTACTTTATAGACCAGGGCATAGAAGAATTTATGGAAGGGGTTTAAAAGCTATCAAGGTAAAGATCTCATTAGATATCCAATCGTACATTATTCTCATACATACAAGCATTGGATTATTTCCATTTGTAATAATTACCATTGTACATGTTTCTTTGGCAACTATGAAAGCTCCAAATATTGACAAACTCATACAGCTGCTTTGTCTAGTTTACTTGAATTCTTTTAGGGATAAAAAACACATTTTTCTTTCAAAAGATAGGCTGAACAATCCCGCTCGCTTGCTAAGAAGGTCCTTTCAGTGACAGCATAGCAATGTCTCAATAACTTACTGGTATAAGAAAAACTGTTTGCCAGGTATGTTCATGTATGAACACACAAAGGATCCAGCAATGTAAGAAAAGGTGGTCATTACATCACCCAGAGTCAAATCTTCAGACGGAAGCCTGTAAAGGTCTTCCACATGCTGTGGACATGGGATATCAAACGTACAGTATATTGGTGTTAAATTATTGGCTTTTGTTGCTTATAGTGGAGTACTTGTGTGTCGAAGTAGCCAGTGTGAAATTAAATCCTGCAGGAAGGAATAAGAAGGATGCCTTCTTGAGTGAGATAGAAACCCAGATTTGTGATGCAGCTGGAGTGTGCTTTTTCCGTTTCTTGAGCTTCTTCTCTGGCAGTTGATCAGATTAACCCATTACCCAGGCATGGTACAGCTAGATGTCAGCACTTTCTTACTCTGATGAGCTATTCGCTTAGCAAGGCATTTACTCAGTGCTGCTAGATTGGCTTACATTGCTAATGAGTGTCAGGGTTTCATCCTGAACACACCCTGTATAGTTCCCTCAGCACTCGGACAAGCACAGGTACAGCAACTTCCCGGTTTGAGCAGGGACCACAGAGAGGTGGTATTTCATTAATCACCACTGAACTTACCTAGAGATGGTTTGCGTATGGAAATTAACAGTAATATAATAAAACCTGCAGATAAGACAGGGATGTAGGCGAGTTTTATTTTTTACCTTTCCCCCAGTAGAGTGCACACAAGAAATCTGAAGCATTATTTTATACGCGTTTATTTAAAGGAAAACTTAAAGAAAAGTTTAAACAAAATAATTAGCAGACTTAAAAATAATTGCAGCAATTATAAGTGAACAGAGTACATATTATACACAGACAATGTACTACGTTAAATGAATCCCCTTTTTAATAAAAGCTGGCTAATGGTGAATAGGAATAAAAGATTTGTCTTTGTGACGGGTACACAGTATTAAGTCACATATACAACGTGAAGACAAACACCCTGTCTGCAAAGCCTGTTTATATATATTTTTAAATTTTTTATATATATTTATTTTTTATTATATTGTGGTTTTGGCTGTGGGCATGTATATTTTCCTCGTAATGGGCTGCCAATGTATCAACTATTTGCTGAGGGTCTGTGGTTATAATCTCAGTCTCCAACCTGAGTTGGGCCACCTATCGGCTAGCTCTTTCCTTTCTATCCAGCCAGGCTAGGAGCTTGCCTGCTTTATAACTGAGTTCGTAAATAGTGTGCTGCGTGCTGGTGAGTTTGGATTTCGCCTCCTCCCATGCAAAGGCCCTGTATTCCTGTTGTGCTAAATTTAACTTGTGTGTTGTGGCATCACTGGTGTCTGTGGCATGGTCAGCCTCTGCCTGGGCTACCCCCTGTTCCAAAGTCTCGATCTGCTGTCTTTGTACCTGTTTATGCCTTGCAACTAGTGAGATTGCATGGCCCCGTAGTACAGTTTATGCCTCCCACAGCATCGTTGGAGAGGACACAGTGTTCATGGTCTGCGAAATATTGCTCTGTGGCTGTAAGTAGACCTTTCCCAATCTTACGTTTTTTAAGATACCCAGGGTAGAGCGGAAACAGTCTGCTTCCTCCCGGGGTGTAGGATGCATATGTAATGAGCACCGGTGAGTGTTCTGAGATTCCCCTGGGTAAGTGTAGGATCTCTAATACGCTTTCCAGCCCTGCTGCATATGTAACGAATAGTTTCTTACCTGTCGGTGTAGTTTTGCAGCTTGAAGATCTTTCTGGATTCACTATGCTGTGCATTATTCCGCGATCTTGTGGTTGGGTCCGGATTCGTAGTCTTTTCTTTGTTTGTTTTTTTTTTTTTGCAGCCCAGGTGGGCGTCGACGTCCACCATTTGGTGCACCTCCCGTGACGTCGTCGTGCTTCCTGCGGAAGTCCCACCTTTGGGGCGCCATCTTCGGGTTCTTTTTTCCTTTCCTCTTTTTTTTTTTTTTTTTTTTAACCCTAGGCGATTGATTAATCCTTCTTGTCCCTTTATCTGTATGTTTTCATTTCTTTGATCTCTTCCATTTTACCCCCTCTTCCTCCAGCCTCATCTTCCTGGCGGAGGTGGGTGGGTTCGCTAGTGAATCCAGAAAGATCTTCAAGCTGCAAAACTACACCGACAGGTAAGAAACTATTCGTTTTGCAGCGTGAATCTTTCTGGATTCACTATGCTGTGCATAGACTTTGTAGCGGTTTTCCTAATTCTGTGGCGGCTGGGTGGTAGATGAGCGTTGGTCGTTGAAAATGTGCTGAAGCACCTTCTGTCCAACCTGTGCTTCCTTGTTCATCTGAATGTCCACGCAGTAGTGTTTCGTGAACGTGTGCACAGATGCCCAAGTTGCCGCGAGGCATATGTCCTGGATGGGCGTGTTCGCCAGGAAGGCCACGGTGGCCCCTTTCTTCCTTGTGGAGTGAGCCTGCGGCCCCTCCGCTAGCTCCTGTCCAGCCTGTTTGTGGCAGAATTGAATAGTGAGGGCAATCCACCTTGCGATGGTGCCCTTAGTCACTGGCCTACCCATGAAGCTAGTAGCAAAGGACACAAACAGCTGTTTCGACTTCCTGAGTTCCTTGGTTCTCTCAATGTAGTGCATCACCGCTCTTCTGGCATCGAGGGTGTGCAGTACCTTTTCTGCGTTTGTAGTCGGGTTTTGGAAGAAACTTGGTATCTGGATACTCTGATTCATGTGGAACGCCGACACTACCTTGGGCATGAAGTGTGGGTCCGTTCTCAGGACTATTCTATCTTTGTGAATCTGAATGTAGGGTTCCTGCAGCGTTAGTGCTTGAAGCTCGCTCACCCTGCGTAGTGAGGTTATGGCCACCAGAAAGGCTGTTTTCATAGTCAACATCTGCAGTGTGGCCTTGTGAATGGGTTCAAACGGTGCCTTCATGAGCTCCGTCAGGACCACATTCAGATTCCATGCCGGCGGCGGCAACCTTTTCGGGGGGGCCATCCTTTTGGCTCCTTCCATGAATCTCCTCACCACCTGCGAGCTGAAGAAACTTCCACCTTTTTCACCTCTGGTGTAGGCCACGATGGCCGCTAGGTGTACCCTTAGTGAGCTCGAGCAGAGGTTACTCTTTAGAAGGTGTGTGAGGTACCTCAGTACTGTTGAGTCTCTTGTCATTCTGTTTTGCAGGCCCTTTTTCCGGCACCACACAGTGAACCTCTTCCAATTTTGCGCTGTAGCATTTACGTGTAGTTGGTTTCCTCGCCTCCCGTAGCACTCGCATCGTGCTCGGCGGCAATCTTAGGTGTGCGAACTCTAGGTCTTCAGGAGCCATGCCGCCAGGTTGAGGGTCTCTGGCTCTGGGTGCAGGACCTCTCCGTTTTGCATTGAGAGCAGGTCCTTCCTCCTCTTGAACCTGTATGGGTCGCCTTGTGCCATTTCTTGAATTTGTGAGAACCATGTCTGCCTCGCCCACTGCGGAGCCACCAGGATCAGGGTCATGTTGCTGGTTCTGCACTTGTCGAGCACTCTGTGCAACAGGGGCATCGGTGGAAAGGCGTAGGCAAATGTCCTCGACCAGCTTATCCATAGGGCATTTCCCTTGGATTGCTGATCTGGTTGCCTGGACGCGAAGCTTTGGTATTTTGCATTGTGGCGTGTTGCAAAAAGGTCTATTGTGGGAGTCCCCCATCTCCGGAAGAGTTTCTCCGTTTCCTGGCCATTGAGCTCCCACTCGTGTGATGCTGAGGTCTGCCTGCTTAGCCAGTCTGCCTCCACATTGTCCTTCCCCGGTAGGTGAATTGCCAGTAGATCTATCCTGAGAGGTATGGCCCATCTCCAAATCTCCTGAGCTAGGGATGAGAGCGGGAACGACTGTGTCCCCCCTTGTTTGTTGATGTAGAACATCGCCGTGGTGTTGTCTGTTTGGACCAACACCCTCTTGTTGAACAGGTGCCTCTGGAATGCCTTCAGGGCTAGCAGGATTGTTTTCAACTTGAGGTAGTTGATATGGCGGACCGCATCTGCTGGGGCCCATAGACCCCTCACTCTGAGGTTGTCCATGTGCGCTCCCCATCCCTTCTGCGATGCGTCCGTGGTAATGGTCACTGTTGGGATTGGTGGTGTCAGGCTTCTCCCTGCTGTTATGTTGTCTCTGTTCCACCAAGTTATCTCCTCCTGCACTGCGTGCGTAACAACCACTAGATCCTCCCAACTTCCGTTTGCTTGTGACCATTGTTGTTGTAGCCATTCCTGGAATGGTCTCATGTGCAGGCGTACATTCGGCACCAGCTGGATACAGGACGCCATCATCCCCATCATCTTGCTCACAGCCCTCACTGTCAGAGCTCGCCCCTTCTGGTAGAGCTTCGCCTCCTTCAGTAGAGCCTCTGTCCTCCTGTCGCTGGGCACTACTGTACTGTTGCGGGAGTTGATCTTTGCCCCCAGGAAAATCTTCACCTGCTCCGGTTCCATCGATGATTTTCCCCAGTGGATCGAGAATCCCAGATTCGTGAGGGTGTCTGTTACGCGTTTTGCGTGCCTCTCGCACTTTCCGCGTGAGTTTGCCTTGACCAGCCAGTCGTCCAAGTAGGGGTAGACATGTATTCCCTGCCTTCGTAGGTGCGCCGCTACCGCCGACAGGCATTTTGTAAAGACCCTTGGTGCTGATTTTAATCCGAAGGCCAGGGTCGTGAACTGGTAGTGTTCTTGTTCGATGTTGAATCTTAGAAGGCCCTTGTGCCTTCTGTTTATTGGGATGTGAAGGTAGGCATCCTTGAGGTCCACGGTGACCATGAAGTCCCCTTCTCTTATCTGTGGCAGAACCTCCTGCAGTGAAGTCATTTTGAACCTTTGCGTTCTGATGAACTTGTTAGGTAACGGAGGTCTAGTATGGGTCTGAGGTCTCCGTCTACCTTCGGAACCACGAAGTAGTTTGAGTAGACCCCTTTGTTGCGTTCTCTGAACGGCACTGTCTCTATGGCTCCCTTTTGCAGGAGTTTCCGCGTTTCTTCTCTGAGTATTGCCAGTTCTTGGGCCGATCTCAGTCTTCCCTTTGGTTTCCTGTTTGGAGGTCTTTTCTCCAAATCTACGCAGTATCCGTACTGCACAACGTTCCGTATCCACTTGTCTGTGGTTATACGCCGCCACTCCTGAAGGTAGAACCTCAGTCTTCCGCCTACTGGTGTCGTATGCTCGTAGGCTCTTGAATCTTCTCTTCCCCCTGATGACACTTTTTTGCGCCTCACCCTTGGGGTCCTGACGAGGGTAGGCGTCCTCTTGCGTGCTGAGTCACTTCGTCGAGGGCTGTTCGCCCCCTCTCCTCCTTTGGCCACGTCCGTTCCCTCTCCCGCGAAAGGACTGGCCCCGAGGTTGATATTGCCAGTTTTGCTTCTGCTGACCTTGTCCGTGACCTTCACCCTGCTGACTTTGTTGGAACGCCTGGTGCGACGTCCCCTGCTGGCTTCCTCCCCTACCGTAGGGTCTCCTCGAGGGATTTCCTCGCCTCATTCCCCTCAGCTGTAGGGCCCCCATGGACCTCGCCGTCTCGTTTTCTTTTTTCAGCTGGGTGAGCTTGTCGTCCACTGTTGCTCCGAAGAGTGTCTCTCCGTTGAAGGGGGTGCCAAGGATGTTGTTCTGCACTTCCGGTTTGAATCCCGAGATTCTTAGCCATGCATGCCTCCTCTCTGTGACCCCTATGGCCATGAGTCTTGCTGAAGTCTCTGCCCCATCCAACGCCGTCTTTATACAGGAGTTGGCGATGTTCTTGCCTTCGTCTATCAGGTGAGAGGCTCTCTGGCGGTATTCTTCGGGGAGGTGCTTTACTAGCTCCCCCATCTCATCCCAGTGCTGGTATTGGTGTCTATTGAGGAGTGCATTTGAATTCGCCATGCGCCAGTGCATTGCGGCGTTCCTCTCGACCTTTCTTCCTGTGAGGTCAATCCTCCTGCTCTCCTTATCCGGAGGTGGGCCCGAAGTTGCTGGTACGTTGGCCCTTCTCCTGGCCGTGGAGGCTATGATGGAGTCCGCGGTCACGCTACCCTTGATGTAAGGGGGGTCCAGGGAGGAGTGCTTATATTTCTTCTCTGTCCTGGGCGTGATCGACCGGCAGGTCGCAGGTTCCTTGAAGGCTTCTCTCCCCTGATTCATCACGCTTTGTAGCATGGGGAGGAACTGGCTCCTTGTCTGGATGGGGAGCAGTGTCTCGACGAGAAAATCGGCTTTCGGTTTCTCCTCGTCGAGTTTGACGCCGAAGGCCATTGCTGCACTCCTGACTACCATATTGTAGACCCCGATGTCGTCGGGTGGCGAAGGCCTCGAAGGGTACGTGTCCACGGGCTCCTCCGGGTTTTCGGTGTCGAGATCGTGCCATTCGACGTCGTTGCTGGTAGATGCCGCCGATTCGTAGAACGACCGTTGGTCTTCTTCCTCGGCTTCTCCCTCATAATAGGGCTCTTCTTCCTCTTCGAGATCCCTTGTCAGCCCTTCGGTGTCGAACTCGTCTTCGACCTCACCGACGTCCGCCGATGAAACCGTTGGAATCTTGAACTCCTTCATCCTGGCGTCGAACTCCTTCTTCCTTTGAAGGATGTTCTCCATTTCGGCCTCGAGCCGCCTCTTCTTTTTCTCCATCTCGGAGATGCTTTCGGCGTCGACCGCGGGTCTTTTCGATGAAACTTGCGTCGACGTCGAACGTTCTTTCTGCGTCGATCGGCCCGTTTCATGGGATGCTTTCGACGACCCTTGCCTTTCGGCGTCTTTCGGCACCAGGGAGTCCTTTTCTAAGGATCCGCTCGGCCTCTTGTCCGTGGTTCCCCCTTTGGACGTCGAAGTTTTCGGCGCCGGGGCTCCCTTCGTGGACTTTGACTCAGATTTTCTCGAGTCACCCTCGTGTTGTCGAGGTACTTTCTGTTTTGTGCTCGACGATTCTCTTACCTCGTCTTCTTTTTTCTTGTCGGTCTCTACGACCGTGAAGTTTTCGGCTGTCTCGGCGACGTTGTCCTCGTCGTCCGTGGAGAGGCCCAGATCGTAGAGCGTCGGGGGCTTCCCCTTGCCATCCATGTTGGCGTTGGCTCTTCTCTGCCGCTCTCTCACCCTGAGTGTCTTCGGCGCGAAGGCTGAGCAGGCGTTGCAGTCGATACTCTGGTGATCGACCGGTAGGCAGAGGTTGCAGACCGGATGCTGGTCTTTCTGCGCGAACTTGTGGTGGCAGTTTGGGCAGAACTTGAATGGCGTCTTGTCCATTGCGCTCAGGGTCTCTGAGCGTGCATTCTCCAAGGCCGTCGAAGAAAAGGGGCGCTGGTCCTCCTTTCTTCGCGCTCCTGATGAAATCTCTTCCTTTCCTGATATCTTCTAGTGATTCTATCGACGAAACTCGCTTTTCTTCCTTCTTCCTTCGAGTGTAATTCTGGAGCTTCCCGATGACGATCCAGACCCAACGGCAGAAAAAAGAATCTGAAGATGGCGCCCCAAAGGTGGGACTTCCGCAGGAAGCACGACGACGTCACGGGAGGTGCACCAAATGGTGGACGTCGACGCCCACCTGGGCTGCAAAAAAAAAAAAAAAAAAAAACAAAGAAAAGACTACGAATCCGGACCCAACCACAAGATCGCGGAATAATGCACAGCATAGTGAATCCAGAAAGATTCACGCTGCAAAAATATTTAGTCTATTCTTGAAAGACTATTATGAACTCCCGAGTGGAAGGTGTATTGTCGCTCCTGTCGGAACCTGGCTCTCCAGACATCAATGAGACCAATGGCGTCAACAAAGTCCACTAATTTAAGGTTTGCACTACTGGGGTCTCTAGGGGGTTTTCTATCTATGGATTCGTCAATCGTATCTTTAAAGTCTCCCCCCACAATGAGAGCACCCTGTGGGAGTGAAAACAGGAATTTCCCCAGGGCCGAAGATTGTCTGGTGCAGCGTCGGTGTGCTATAGACTGATACCAGATTGTACGACCGTCCCTCCCATTGACATGATATCGTTGCAAATCGTCCTTGATCATCTGTCCAGGACTCAGTTAGTATCAGTGGGAAGCGTTTATTGACCAGAATCCCCACCCCCCCAAGAACCAGAGGTGAATTCAGAGTGTGCCGACATTTTGTAGCCCCATCTACCCCACAGGCCTAGCCCATCAAATGAGATTCCTGTATCAGTGCGACAGCCGGATCCTTGCGTTTAAAGTATTAGAGGACCAGTCCCCTTTTTATCTGGTCACCCAGACCATTTACATTCCATGACCTCACAGTGAAAGGAAATGGCGTCTCCCTAGAAGTCGATGACTGGGTGTTCGAAACGTCCACAAGTGTCTCTATTCGTTTCATGTGCGACATCATCTATGTAAGAGTGGAGAGCGCCCTGCAATATCTGCGTCATGTTGCCACCAATTACATCACTATGTATCTGTAACAAACCAAACAATAACCCGCTTAACTACCCCTACCCCCCTCCCTCCTCCCTGCATGGCGGACTTAGAACTACCAGTCACCCCAGCTTAGCAGAGCGCTTATTTCCCAGAACTTTGTACTTGCGTGAGGGGGGAGAGCCGTTCAGCGATCTCCTGAACTCCCTCCCTTAAACTTGCATTCTATAGCGGCAATTTGCTCACACCTAAATGTCACTGCTGCAACAGCAAGTGTCGCTGGTGACACCAGTTCGTATGTCCATTGTAATCCTGGTCAGTGGATTTCCCACAGCAAAGTATGGTGTTGTCAGGTCTTTGCGCCCATGCCACTGGGGTTGCTCCCCACTCAGTCCCAAGGTCCGTGAAGCGCGACATCAATCAGAGTTCTCATCTGCGTTCTGTTGAGTGCCACCCGAGGCTTCCAACTCCCTCGCTCTAGACAACGCAGATACCATGGGTTGATGCCTCTGTCTCTGTCCCTGCCTCCTGGGCCCAGCGGCCGGGTGCCATCCCTCCAGCCAGTCGTGGGCTTCCTCAGGTGTTGTGAAGAACCAGGTTTTCCCTTCTACCTCTACCTCTACCCTCAGTTTTGCAGGGAACAGTATTGCGTACTTAAGTTCTCGATTGCGCAGTTATTTCTTGACGTCCCAAAAATTACGTCGCTGCTTGATCACCGCTGCCGTTTAGTCTGGATAGAGGGTCACAGTGCAGTTTTCAACATGGATGGAGGGAGGGGGAGAGGGGGGGGGTCAATGTGCGCCGCCTGAAGAATCGTATCCCGATCTCGGAAATTGAATATGCGTGCTAGTATAGGCCTGGGGGTCCCGCAGCCGGGGTCTTCCCCATGGCACTCGGTGGGCCCTTTCCACCGAAAAGAAGATGGACAGCCCACGTGGCTGTAGTTGAGTCTTAATAAGGTCTTCTACAAAGAGTCCAGGGCCGGTCCCCCCACACTCTCCGGTACTCCAACCAGGCGTACATTGTCCAGTCTTGAGCGGCCCGCCTGATCATCAAGCTTGTCCGCCATTTGCTGGTGTGCCAGTTCCAGTTTTCGGACCGGTCGCTGCAAAGTCACGATGTCCGTGGAGAGAGCCGCTGAGGTAGTTTCAACCTCCGCTATTCTCGTGCTCATCTTGGAAACATCGGCACGTAGTAGTGTAATGTCTGTGGAGATTGTGCCAATAGATATTTGTACCTGGTGTAGGGTGGCCATTATGTCCTGCAGGGTGACCTCCTTAGGTTTTGCGGTCTGTGAGCCATCTCCGCGTTCTGAGAGTGTCTCTGGTGTGACCGGCTGGTCTTTCATTTTATTTATTTAAGTTTTATATAGCGCTGGCTAGACCCGGAGGTATCAGAGCACTTTGGTCTTTGTGGTAGGCATATTTGTCTCCTCAACCCGGATTAATTTTCAGTGCTGCCTCACCGCCTCCACTCAGGATCTCCTATGGACTATACAGCACCCTGTAAGTCTATCAGGCTCTTCAGTTGCCGCAATAGCCCCCTGGCCTGCCCCAGTTTGTCTAGGCAATGATTTATCTCCCTCAGGTGTAGCGGCTGCCAGGATCCTGTATTTCAATTGTTAGCTGGAACTGCGAGCCGATATGTACACGCAGTCAACTGCGTACTTTATGTCACAATGTAGGGCCGCCAGATGATGGCCCAAGGGTACAGGAGAGTCTATGGCCCAGGGAATTCGGGGTCGCATTGCATTAGTTCCACCAACCTTAGTACTATGAGCTCCGTTGCCTCTGCACAAGCGGGCCTTGCCTCGCTACTGTGGGATATCCGATACTCGGAGCGCAATCCTGACGTGCGTGGCGGGCAGCCCGGAGTATGAGTGGGACGCAGGCCTTCTGCAAGCCACCCACGTCCCCCCTGGTCCTCGCCTATGCCCGTATTGTCAGTGCTGCATTATTAGCAGAGTATGGTCCGTCTGGCGAGGGCGGTGCTTGGAAGTTTTTTCTGGCCCGGGCAGCCGCGCCAGTGATCTACACGCCGTGTCCCGTGGCGGTCATTAGAGCTATCTGCGCCGTCCTGGTCTCTACTACAGTCGCAGGGATCCAGGCCAGTCCCGCCTTTGCCCCAGGCAGTGTTCGAGTCACGCGAGGCCCCGGCGTATCCTCGGTGCCCGCGCCTTCACTCCGCCCCACGGTCTCAGTCTCTGCCGGGTGCTCGTACGGGGCTCAGACTTTCTGCATCAGTGCGCTGGATGTTCTGGTGTCACCTCTAACGCTTGGATTCCGATTTGCCACTGGATTAATGACAGGATTAGTGGGGAGAACTGCCGTCAATCGCGGAGCTCTCTTAGGCTGCGGCCATTTTCGTTGGCTGCTAGCCACGCCTCCCCTGTTCATATTTTTGAGAAAAAAGGGTGTTCGCAGTTGGAATCTTTGATAGAAAGACACTAAGTTCCCCAGGAGACAACATTTTTCTCTCTGCCTGAGAGAGCTGAAAACAGTTATCTTAATTCTCAAAATAGCATGAGAACAATATCAGTCACCATGTTCATCACTGGAAAAGAAAACTGGAGAGGTGGGCATGGACGTAGCCAGTGCTTAATTTGAACCGGGGCTTGGCACAAACACTTAATTGTGAACAACAGCACTTATGACAGTGCACCACATGGTAGCACTGTTTGTCTAGAATAAAGATGAACGCAACAACTGTTGTTTACTAATTCAATACGCATTAAAATGACTAATATCTACTGCCCAAGCTATTCTTATAGCTATGGCGGCCTCGGATAGTCTGAATTGTCCCCCTTGTAGGAGCGTGATGGTTAGCAGTTGTGTTGGTAGTGTCATTGGCAATGTTAGCAGGGGGCATGGGTGGTACAAGCTGCAGTGGCTTCCCGACAAGGCCCCTGGCACTTATTATTTTACAAATAAAGCACTGGATTAGCGCTCCAGGAGCGCACAGAGCTGCAGGACAAAGTATCCCACTGGTCAGCATCATAAAAGTGCAGGTAGGAGCAAGGGAAGGTGCAGAAGGTAGCAAACAACACAAAATCCTCCTTGTTTGTGTGGTTCTTACTGTTCTCATGTCGATGCAGAGCACACTGGTAACTACACACACATCTTTTTTGCTTGGGCAGTTTGATCGATGTCAATTTCGATCAGGATATTTGACTGCGTGACAAGTTTTGGAAGACCGATATATTTGTTCACTTGGACTGAGTAGTTCACCAGCAAGAATAAGTGCACCAGATTGTGACAGCTTTTTGGTGTCCTCGTACTTACAATTATTTATGTGCATTTGACAAACGGCTTGGGTCATGAAGAGACTGAACAAATAATACCGGGTCCAAAAGTTGGCACTTTGTCTCCTTGGTTGGGTCTTTATTTAATTAATTCGGATAAAATGTATACAAGTGATACAGTCTTGTTATAATAATTCGCTTAAATACGTTAACAAGCTTGGACTTTGTACAGGGTCTACCTACAAATTTGTAAATACATTCACTTTATTAAAGACTGTACATATTGCATCATACTTGTATCAGATGAATAACTAAATATGAAAGTAAGAGAAACGCGTTGATTGTTTTTTTTTCTTTCAAATTATGAATTTTAACATGTGGATCTGACATGGTACATATATACACACACACACACTCACACTTGATTTGACAACCTCTGAACCACAAAGGAGGCAAACTTCTAAATGAACCCCACAAGACATTTGTGTTGTAATATAGAATTATCCTGGTCCCTGTGGGCATAAAGGGTTGCCCTTGTTTCAATGACAGATTGTAATGGAATGGGCCCAAAAGGCACTAGACCAAAAATCATAAAGATATGAACAAAATCCTAACAGGGGCTTGTGACACAGATGAGGTGGTCTTTGACTCTAAATGATTCATGATCTTTGCAGACTATACCAAATGCAGATTATCGGAGGGAGTCAGACAGAAGTTACATTACATTTAGGTTCCATGTGGGCATGGGCGTACTTCATGGAGGTGATATCTTTGCTGCCTGAAGGAAGCATTTTACCACTGGCGAAGAAACTTCTCCCTAGTTTGTCTCTTGAGTATGCTACAATGGCTGCTAGGCAAACCTTAGTAGAGACATAGGAATGGTGCTTGTCCAGAAGGTATGACGTATCTAATGATAGTGGTGTCCTGTGTCCAGTCTCTGTGTTTTCCTTTTTTGATGCACCAGTGTACAAATATCTTCCACTTGCTGCTATAACTGGGTGTTTGTAGGAAGCGGGTTCTTTATATAGTATAACAAGAAGAAGCATACTGTGCAGAGTCCAGGTATCCCTTATAAGTGGACAGGGGTTTGCTCTAGCTATCTCAAGGTGCTTTCTTAGGGGTAGTGTGGTCGAGCAGCCTTAGGCTTATCACAGAGGAGTATTAGACATTGCTGCATGCACACAGTCATTAAATGATACAAAAGACTCATTAAGGAGATCCACACCAATTCATAAAAAATAACACTTATCTTTATGTCATTTTAGCCACCAAGATCAGGAAAGTACATTTAGAGTTAGGAATATTTACAGTTTTCAAAAGGCAACACAGTATAATTTCTGGAGCGGTAATGTTATCCTATGGAGGAAAGACATACACTGCCTACAGATAATTTAAAGCGAATTACAGGCCCAATCTTCCGAAGTTAGGGTGAGTAAGGGGCAGGGTCCAAAGCAGCACCAACAGGTCACCTTGGACAGCACTGGGCCAACCGGCTGTAGAAGTACTATATAGGGTCGGGTGCCCCCTTTAAGTCTATGGGGATCGGTCCAATCACAAAGAGGCTGGGTCTGGGGGACCAGTCCGGCTGAACCAACAAGGGGGCACAGGTCTCATGATGCTCCGGGACGAGGGGACACTTTTGATCCTCTTCTCCTTGGGCCGGGGTGCTCGGGTGCAGAGGTGGTCTCAGGTGTCAGGTTTTCATGTCTGGAGACACTCGTGGTAGAGGGGGCCTGCATAAAGAGACTGCAGGCGGGGTCGGGAAGTCCACTGTTGGCAAACCCAAGGTGGGCTTAGTCTTTGGAGGGTCCGGGGATCACACTGGCACCGTTGGTCCACTTCGGGCTAGGAGGCACGGGTGCAGTGGTGCTTTCTGGTGTCAGGTTTTCGCGGTCCGGAATCCTCACAGTCCTTCTGAAATGCCTGCAGGTTGCGGGAGAGCAGTTCTGTTACTCCATGGCAGTTTCTGGGTCTTGGGTGAAAGGCTGGCAGGCCTCTCAGGCTTTTGGTGGCACAGAAGCTGCAGGACGAGTCTTCTTGGTCTCAATTGTCAGGGACAGCAGACAGGCCGGCAGGGTTGGTGCCAAGTCAGGTGCTGGTCCTCAGTTCTTGCTTTTGCTGCTCTTTAGGGTCATTCTTCTTCCAGGTTGGCAGGATCTGATTTCAGAAAGATACTAGATTTAGGGGTTAGGGGAGTGTAGGGTAGTAGCCAATGGCCTACCTACTCCTGGGGTCACTATGCCCCCTATATGACCACTTTCTGTGAGAAGTGGGCATAGCCCTCTCCCTGAGTTTCTAATTCTGCCATCACCAAGATGGCAGAGTTTTAATTTTCGTGTCCACAATAGGTAGCCCACCTGAGGGAGACCATGCCTCTCGGACTACTAATTTGTCTGCCTGTCCAGGTGCCAAATGGGCTATGGTCATGGGCTGGCATCCCTTCACCTCTGAGGGATGCCAGATTCACATACTAAAGGCAGTGGGCTCTTTGAAGCTCCCTCCCTTTAACAGGTCATCCTGCTGGAGGGGGTGTAAAAAATCCTCTGGCAGAAGAGGCTTTGTTCCTGGCCTCCTGAGAGTGTGGGCCCTCACCCCTGGGGTCAGAAACTCATCTGCGGTGGCAGGCTGCACAGAACCAGTCAGTCAGCACACTAGTAGTTGGTAAGTTTTCAGGAGGCACTTATAAAGGTGCCATCTGGGTGCATGTATTAAGAAATCCATCACTGGAATCAGTGTGGGTTTATTAATAAAAGATGTTTGATACCAAACATCTTTGGTTTCAGTGAAGCCAGCATGTAGCTGAGGAATTTGTTTTTCATCAGTGTCCAACACATGTACTTAAAATGGCTTCCCTGGTCACTTGCACCAGCAGTATTTGAACTGGCTAGCACAGGAGCATGCAGATGTGTCCACACATGTAGTATAGTGCACCTTGCCTTAGGGCGGCAAGGCCTGCTGTATGGGTGATTTATCTATGTTGCATGCAGTGTCTGCTGGCATGGCACACAGGGATGTGTGCCATGTTGTGGTTCCACTTTTTTCTGTCCCAAGACATGCAGCCTGCAATGGCAGTCTGCAGGAGTTAGGTGAGGGGTCCCTTAGGGTGGCACAATACATGCTGCAGCCCTTCGGGATCCTCTTTGGTACCGCTGGCCTAGGTACCAGGGGTACCATTTATTAGGGTCTTCCAGGGGTGCCAACCGTATTGCCAATTGGGAGAACAATTATACAGTTTACGAGGTATTCAGCTGCGCACTTAGTGGTACAAATTGTGGATGACAAGGATGAACTGGTCTGTGAAGCCCCTCTATTGTTGGTGCCTTTGCTAACTACTACCAACAACTAGACTCCCACCTACTAGCAGATGACAGGGAATGACTTCAGGAATTTATTTGTTGGGACCTTCCGATGACTAGATTGAATAACTTGTAAAAGGGAGATTTAGGGATTATCAGCAGAGAAACTCTTGAGGTGCTATGCAAAGGAAACCCCAGGTTTAAAGTCAGGTCTCAAATCTAGCAACTCCCTACCTATAGAACATACTCAACAAAGCTTTTGCAGAGGGGATCCTTGTGAAGATCACCATACAACTACAATCAATGTAATACCAAATCTTGGCTCCCACCGAACAAATGTGGTTCATATTGACCAATTTCACTTGAATGCAGAGACCAACATCCTGGTAAAAGCAGTAGCAGAAGTCATCCAATTTCTTGTTCACCCAGATCAAAATAATTTTATGCCAAGGAGAGAAAGCAGACACAGTATCAGGAGAGTTCAAAATGTGCTGTCAAGTGCTTGACGTTTATCAAGCCCCAGTACCACTGACTGGGAATATTTATTTTTAGTTATGGAAAGAATTAACTTAGGCCTAAACTTCCTTAAGGCGGTCATACCCAGATATGTCAAATCAAGAAGGGAAGAGTCTTCTCCCTTTGACAATAAAATAGGTACCAAACAGAGTTGCCTGCTGTCACCCTTCTTGTTTCCCCTGGCCATCAAACCACTCTGATTGGATCACATGGGATGTGATGGTCCAGGGATTTGGTTGGGAGGGACTACGGGAAGACAAAGTACAGCTCTATGCAGACGACCTCCTCCTATCCGTGAGATATCCTTGCTGTACAGGCAGGTTTCCGAAACAGATCCTAAAAAGGTTTGGAACTTCTCAGGCCTACAGGTTAACCATGACAAATTCATCCTTTTTCCAATACAGCATGGAGAGTTAGTAACAGACTGGCAAACTGGTCTGAGATGTGAAACTGCTCACTTCGTATATTTAGGGAACACAATGACAGAGGCCCAGTGATAGCCTGGAACCACAATCTGAAGCCTTTGATAGATGTCCTCTGAATCGACTTGCAGAAATCAAACAAATTCCCATTTCCAATTCTAGGAAGCGATGCACTCTTTAAAATGGTGGCCTTGTCCCACCTTCTGTACATAGTTCAAAATTACCTATTTGAGCTACGGCTTTCTTCTTCCCCAAGCTCCGAGGAACGAAACGTTATTATTTATGACAGGGTGGAGTTGCACAGGTTACACTAGACAAGTGCCATCACTCTATGTTAGGATAGTGGATAAATGGATTAGATCTGGCCTACCAACTAGTTCAAGACTGGTCGATTGCCACCAGAGATTCAAATTATTGCATGGCGGTGAGATGTCAGAAGACTTTCTCCCTTCTATTCCCCTGGTGCCACATGTTCCAGAGAATAGGGTGGGCAAACAAGCTCACAAGGGAAACCTCACTATGCCGTAGGTAACTAGCTGCGCCAGGTGGCGCCAGTCCCAGCATTTCAGGGAAGGGATAGGATTAGTATTGCCAACATTGGAGAGGTTTGAATATGTTTGAAAGAGTGACCATATGAAGTCGTAGAGTAGATGGTAGAATAGAAGCCTCACAAATAACAACCTTATAAATACAGCTGCAATATGCCCCAACATCCCATCTAATCTGTACATATGCACTCCCAAAATTCAGTCCACACAAGGATAAATTAACTTTGGGTAATAATGAGGCCAAAGGTGTGTTTGGAGTCAATTAAACACTGATCATAAATTTCGCTGATGGTCTAAGCCCACTAAACAAAAAACAATACCTAGATGTTGGGCCCTTGAAAGATGAGGACTAAACGAAAGAAAAAATGTTAGCAGTGGAGGTGGCTATTTTGGCGAGGTTGAGTTTGTTCAAGTATCTACACAGAATTTATTACACCTCAGATTTTGTGGGAGATGCAGCGCGGGGCTTCACCAAAGTGCTACCAGTGTTTAGATTTCTTACACAGTCATTTCAAATTATTTGGAAGAGGTGGCATGTGCCCTATTGGCGGTAGCTGGGTTTCCTGTGATAGTAAACCTCAAAATGACCATATAAGGCTTAGTCAGAGAGTTTGAACTAGGTACAGAGGGAAAAATGTTAATGAATCTTTTCGAATCGTTAAACGCGAAATAGCTAGACATTGGTTGAGTAACCTCAGTTACAAGAATGGCCGAGAGGCATGGACATTTGCTCTCCGAATGAAGCACCAATCTATAAGATGCTGGGATGCCAGTGCAATCACCAGAAGATTTAATAATAATAATAAAACCACTTATAGAGCGCCTGGTTACACTCAAAACGGTGTGTCCCCGCGCCAAGACATGCTAATGCCTCCCCGAAAGGCTGAGGACCGGAACTAAAATAAAACCTAGGCTAGAAAGAGAAAATTATTAACATGGGAAAAGGTAAGTTTTTAGCTTAAGTCTAAATCTAGTTTCGGAGGGTTCCATGCGCAAGTCAAGAGGGAGGTTGTTCCAGTGCCTACTCACTAGAAGGCGAAAGGAGCTACCTCCCATCCTGGTCCTGCGTACGCGAGGAAGCTGGAACAGCATCGCTCCAGCAGATCTCAGGTTACGAGTAGGGCGATGGATAATGAGAAGATTTCGCAGGTAACCTGGACCTTTTCCCTGGGCAATGCGATGGGCAAAGCAAAGTGCTTTAAAATTGATGCGCTCTTCAATAGGGAGCCAGTGAAGTTTCCGTAATGCTGTTTTTCCAGAAGCCCTGCGAGGAAGATTGAGTACCAGGCGGGCGGCAGCATTTTGGACGCACTGCAATTGGTGTATGCCTTTTCTGCTTAGGCCTAGGAGAAGAGCATTGCCGTAGTCCAAGTGTGGAGTGACTAGGGCATGAATCAATGTTTTCCTGGCACTAATAGGGAGCAGAGTGAGAACTTTCTGAAGTGTTTTTAATATTCCAAAACATTTTCCCGTAATTTTACTGATCTGTTTGAAAGAAAGCTCCGCATCCAGATAAATTCCTAGATTTCTAACGGAGTCTGCCGGGACGGGGATCGCACCTAATTCTGATGGCCACCAAGCCTGGGACCAGGCAGAGGGGGATTTTCCAACCACCAACAGTTCTGTTTTATCGCCATTAAGGCGTAGGCAGTTGTTGTTCATCCACTCTGCCACGGACCGCATGCAGTTGGAGAAGTTTATGGGATCCTCTGCCTGATTGTTGGTAAGTTTAATTATTAGTTGGGTATCGTCAGCATATGTGACGATATCCACACCAAAAGCATCCACAATATGTGCTAGGGGCTCCATGTAAAGGTTAAACAGCGTGGGGCTCAGACTTTAGCCCTGTGGCACCCATTGTCTCAACTTGCGAAGAGTCGATTTGTACGGAGGGCAGTGTACCTGAAAACTCATGTTTTCTAAAAAAGATTCTACCCATTTCAGGGCTGGTCCTTCAACTCCCAAGTCTGAGAGGCGAGACAGCAGCGTTGAGTGCAGCACGGTGTCAAAAGCTGCACTAAGATCCAACGCTGCCGTCTGCCCCTCATCAGCAAGTTGTCTCAAACATTCAGTGGAGAAGAGAACCGCCGACTCTGTAGAGTGACCTGTTCTAAACCCTGACTGCGTGGAGTGGAGAAGAGAGTTCTCCTCAATGAACTTCATGAGTTGACTGTTTACTACCTTCTCCACAACTTTCCCACAAAAGGGGAGGAGAGAAATAGGGCGAAGATTTTGTAACTGGGAAATGTGAATATTGGATTTCTTTTTCAGGGGTATAACCTGTGCCGTTTTCCATGCGTTAGGCACATGGCATTCCTGAAAAGATAAGGAAGTCAAGTGTTCAATCTGCTCAATCATGCAGTCAAATATTCCCTTACAGCGATTAGGAGAGATCACGTCAAGGGGAGAACCGGTCTGAATGTCATTAACGATGGTAAGCAAATCTAGCCTCTCAGGAACTTTAAAGCATGTCAGATGAGGCATGGTAGCAGCATCATTTCTCACTACCGAATATTTAGTCGGCATGCTACCTGTAAAGGTGGCGTGTATTAAATCCACTTTATTTACAAAAAAATCTGCGATATCATCACATAATTCATTAGAGTAAATATCTTGGGCCTCTAGTCTAGTAGGAACCGTAAGCTCTTTATAGATTGAGAAAAGTTCCTTAGTAGGATTTTTCGCCGATTCAATACGTTCTTTGAAATGAGCGCCTTTGGCTGCTCTTACAAGTTTGTAATATGATTTTAGTTCTCTTTTGTAATTCAGCTTATCCTCAGAATTGTAGTTTTTCCTCCAACTACGTTCAGTATTTTTACATTTAGCTTTTTTAAGTTCTTTAGAAAACCAGGGAGCGGTCTTAGTTTTCCTGGCAGGGGACTTAAGTGTCCATGGTGCTACTATGTCCAAAGCCCTAGACATCCATTTTTCATAATCAGCCCAAGCTTTAAACAAAGTATCACTGGGAAGCAGGGATTCTTTAAGTAGAGCGTATTTAAAGTTTTCCTGCGTAAACTTCTTCCAGTCTCTACGTTTCTGAGGCCTAGGTTTAATCAAAGCATAATCATGTGGGCCAATTTCAACCTCAAATGGAATAGCGAAATGGTCTGACCATGTAATTTGTAATGGTGTGGCAACTTTAACACCTTCCCAGTTAGCAAAAATAGGGTCTAGAAAGTGGCCCAAATGATGTGACGGGGATATAGATTGCAGTTTGAGCGACTGTGATTTCAAGGCATCTATCACAACCTGTGCCTCCTTACAATTAGGGTCCTCAAAGTGAAAATTGAGGTCTCCTAAAATAAGAAATTTCTTGTAGCGAAGTGCATGCTGAGTTATCAGCTCTATCAAATTATTGCAGAACTGTGAAGTCTTGCCTGGGGGCCGGTATAAAAAGAGTCCATTAATATTTTTTGGGTTGGCTTTAATCGTAAAGAAACCACCCTCACTATTGGGTAATGTAACCTTCTCTAAGGTGCAGTGTAGGTCGTTTTTATAAATCATTGCCAATCCCCCACCTTTCTGCCTTTCTCTATCAATTCTAAGCAGGCTGTATCCTACGGGGACAGCTTCCAGGGTTTCGGGCGTTGAGGCTTCATCTAACCATGTCTCTGTTAAAAAGAGGACATCAAGATTACCCTCAAGCACCAAATCATGTATTTCTAATTTGTGCTTTTTGAGGGATCTACAGTTTAATAATGTCAACTTCATGTTTAACTGCCTCAACTCCTCCTTTCTCCCCCCACCAATGGAAAACCCGCAAGTCGCACATTGTAACATAGGAGAGACCACTGATAAAATATGGCGGCAGCTGTCTTGCACATTGGAGCGAAGGGCAAGTAGGTCACCAATAGTGTACCTAATGTGTATTTTGTCATTTCTGTCATTGGAGAGAAAAGAGGCAGGGGTACTGACCCCGAGCCCCGGTCGGCCGCGGCGTGCCGCCGGCGCGCCCGCTGCGCCCGCTCGCTGCGCGGACGGGGATGTAACATCCTTATATCCAGTAAAATGCGTGACGGAAGCGTCCAACTACTGGACCGCTCTCGTATTCCTTCCCCCAAGATGGCTTCCCTCCTAGCCTGCCGGCGCCAGCACCTAACTCAGCTGCGCCGGTCAGGAAATGACAACGAGGGGCCTCGGAGCAGTGAGAAACTTGCACCGAGGGAACAGTAGCGTTAGCAGGTAAAAAAGAGCTGTTTAAAATATATTACACTGTTTTTAAAAATGATTCTGCAAATAGCGAGTGGGTGCCCGTGGGCAGAAAGATAGCATGAAAAGAGCCCCCGGCTTCCGCCTCAGGGGTGAGCATTTTGGTATTATCGCCCCCAAAGTATGAACAGCGATTTGTGGAAATATGGATTTTTCTGGTCAGTTATGTCCCCTATCTTGGACCCCAACGGTTTCATGTATAAATCACAAGTACATGTATGTTCCCTCCAGTTCCAGTTATAAAGACGCAAACACATGTGCGTCCACCGCCAACATGTCCTCTTTCAGATCCGCCGTGAATGGGCTGGATACTCCATTCCTAAGTATGAAAGGCCACCGCCTTTATATGATTCACTTATGCCATTTTACAGTCCAGGCAAGTAGGCCCTGATTCTGCCATCAAGCTTTTCCTGCCTTCTGCCTCTGAAAGCTCCAGTCCGAGCTCGCATCTGTATCCATGAACTTTGTCCTCATTCTCTGCGCGGCTAACGGTGCCTGACATCAGCCTGTTGCCTGCCAAAAACTGTATTTCACCTTCGAAATTATCTGCTCCGCTCCCTACCCAATGCATTCCTGTCTAGTAGTTTAAGTAAACATTCTTCCAGCTACCGAGCAAAGGGCCCGGCTTCTCTGTCTTTATGCAAGTAATTCATAGCCCTGTTGCTATGGTAGATTTCTGCCCTCGCATCTAGTGTAGACACTTAGACGCTTGTACACGCACTAATAGTCAGTATAGTCAGTATAGAATAAGATTCTACTCTAAGAGACCTCTCTTTTGGATAACATAGTTCTTTAAACATAGGATGTTAGATATGATTTGGGATTAGGTTGACTTGACCCTCCAGACTTCTGTCGCCACATGTAGAGCTAAATGTCAAGTCCCCTTCACCCCCTAGTTGCACGTCAATCACACGTCATGCTGCTGCGCGCGCATTTCTGCCAAGTATTTCTGCTGACATTACGAAATTCTTTCATGGAACCACCCTATTATGACATCATACCTGATGACGTTCTTTAGTTACGCCTAGTTACACCCACTTTTGCTACGCATGTATGTTTTATCTTTACTATCAATTGTTACGCCTCCTGCATTTGCTTCACTGTAATGCCTATTGTATAAAAATGATTACCTATCAATAAAGTACGGTCTTCACTTCCTGAACCTTCGTGGTGATGGAATCTGGAGCTCATCGATTTAAATTGATTATGGAATAAAGCCCGTTCCGAACCTCTAATACCATTGATTCTGCCTCTTATTTTACTGAGCTATTGTTATAGATTTTCCGCATCAAATTAAGTCCCGGTAATTAAATTATTTACCACATGAATGGCGCCCGAACAGGGACACTTTCTCATCTCACGCGCCGGCGGTGCGTTGCAGGCCCGGTCTCCTGTCACAGCTGGACGGACAACAACGCGTACCCACAGGATTTCCTGTATCTCCCTCCTGCCGAGCGGGGGTAACTGAGGCTGCGATCAACACCCAGACGAGGCGGTGAGAAGTGCGAAGTATCCCGACCAGAGCCTAGCTGAGAGAGCAAGATCCGAGGTATACAGAGGCCCACCAGTTTCCGAAGTTTCCGAAGTTCCGAGTCGAGTCCAGTCCGGTTCAAGCTCAGTTCAGTTCCGAGGCCTTCCGTTCCGAGCTACCCGGTGAGTACCATTATCGGGGAGGCGTTCTGACGTGCACATAGGTTGTGCCGGTCAAGACGGGTTTGGGTACACAAATCCGGTCTGCACTGTTTCAGCAGTGTATCTGTACTGTTTAGCAGTATATCAAGTATGTCTAGTATATAATTCAGAATTTATCTAGTTAGTATCGAGTATTATGCTTAGTGACTAGTTCCCTAAATGACCATCATTGTTTATTCATTAAATGTTAAATGTTAAAATGTTTTAAATACGTTCTGTATATTGTGGTGTGAATGACTGTTCATTATTGTGTTTTATGGTATTAAACGTGTTCAAAACTAGGTATCAGATCAGATCAGTTCTCAATATGCCGCTCTTTTCGAAATTAAGACAGATCACAACCAGAAAAGGGGTACTCGAAGAAGCTGTTCCCATTCCTCCTAGGGACACTCCAGGGTACTTCATGTATCATAAACATGGCCTAGACGCCATATTATTTCTTGATCTATGGGTAGACTACACCAAGGAATTACCAGAAAGTCAGAGGTGGCCCGCAGCTGGGACCTGGGATGCAGATTGCATCATGAAAGTAGAGGAAGAATTATGGAAAAAGAAAGCTAGACAGTCACAGAAAGATGCCATTGAATTATGGCGTAAAGAATCGTATAGACGTACAGAAAAAGCACGTAGACAGGAAGAGAAGAGTAAGGAGAATTCAAATAAAGTTCGAGAAAGTGTATTCATTGAAGAAGGTACTCGAGTAAAGTCAGAACAAACAGACAGACAAAGAAATGCCCTTGTGAATGGTATGTATCCTCTTCTGGCCGAAGGACTACCTAAGGCTACTCCGGAGATACCAAGAGACTTGCCACCCCCATTGTTTCCGATAAAAGCACATCCCAAAGGGCATCCCAGAACCGCAGAAGATGTTTTTCTTTCCTCTTATTTAGACGACGCAGCTCCCGAGTATGCTAATGCTGCGCCACATAGACCGCCTGCCGAGGGGGTTCAACGCCAAGACCCTCCTCCTCTGCAACAGCAAACCCCGACACAAGTTCCGGCAAGCACATCTGTTTCTACATCTGCATCCACACCTATGGTTGCTATATCCCGTTCAACGAATCCTTTCACATCCAGCACCCCAGGTGGTGCTACCGGAGGTACATCAAGCATTTTTTCTACGCCACCCAGAACAAATAAACTTTCCTTTCAAGAAATAGCCCACCAACGTACGCCCAAACTAGTAACTCCCAACACGCTCAAGGAACTTCTAATAGACTGTAGATATGACCCTGTGCCCGGAAAAGGGGACGAAATGATGCTGGCATCATTACGTATCCGACGAGCTGCAATATATTTAGGGAAGCTACCAGGAATGACTGCACATTTAGAAAATATATATCATTTTGTTCAGTCAGGGCGAGACCCTGAGAGTATTAACAGAGCCATGGAGTATCAGAAGGTGGAAATACAGGGGGAACTGTTACGTTTCCTCATAAACTGTGTGATCAGAAATCAAGATCAACCGGGGGTAAATCCGGAAGAAATGCAGATTCTTACCACATGGGGTAAGAATATATCAGAGGGGAGACACGATAAACGATCATGCATAGTAGCTATGAGCCGAAAGATCCGCAAAGAAATAGAACGAATACACGAAGAAAGATTAGCAGTAGACGAACCTGAACAAATCGAGGACGAGGAAGAATTAGAACTGCCCACAGGACAGTTAGAAACCATGGCCTATGTAGGTAGAGGAAGATCTTGCAATAATACTAGATGCTTTACTGATCCGATATGTCCGATACGTCCAGATAATAACAGAAAATTCCAAACTCCTATAATAAATCTAAGGTCCCCCGAACATTCGTTCCAAGCCGCCGTCAAATTACTCCGAGAACGAAGGGGTTATCATATACTCGATTCTATGGACGAACAAGAATTAGCCAGGTCAGCCGTTCACTGGGTTGATAGTCCTGGAAAATATGGTGATGATACACTAGTACATACGTTTTTAAACCTCGCCCCAGATGAACAGCGTTTAGCTGGTATCTATATGATTCAACAACTCCTTATATTATATAAAAGCCAACACTCCGATCCTGGTCCCTTACCTGATATATTGACTGAATTACTCACGAATAAATGGAGAGGTTCCGGTACTAAGTTAATTAGAGAAATACTAGAATCCAGAAAGCAGTACATTCTTTTTGTATGTCCTGAACATGTCTCACTACCCATCAAGGAAAGAACGACGTATTACATGGATAGACAGAATCCCTTACGCGAAGTGCACCCGATAAAGGGTGATGACGATGAGTTTAAACGTGTGTTTGTATACACACCCATATCTAAAATAGAACTATTAGAAATGAAGAAGGTGGTACCCAGTCATGACAAAGACCCAGCGGGTTTCCACCGTGAAATTAAAGATATGTTACTCATGGGAGAATATACCTACCCCGACATTATGACAATATTGAAGGTATTAATGCCTGCGGGCATTTACGAAAAACTCAAGGAAAAGGATTGGGAGGTGGGAGACCAGAAGATAGATTGGACAGCATTAGAAAACGAAGAAAAAGCTCGAGGTCCAGGTTCAGGGCTCGGGGACAAGATCAAAGCACTACCAGGTCTACTAGTACAGGTACTGCCACGTTTATTAACTACGAAAAAGGAAGACTGGGGTGCAATCTCAGCCTGTAAACAAAAATCAGACGAAGACACTAGTGATTTCTATTCCCGATTTGAGAAATGCTTTGGTATAAATAGTGGAATAAAAGCAAGTAGCGAGTCGTATCCACATCTGTTTGTGACAAAGTTAGTTGAAAATGCCTTGCCCCAAGTTAAGAATAGAGTATTGAAGTTCGAGAGTACCTGGCAAGGTAACACTCCGTCACAAATGTTACAAATGCTACAGTATCATCACAATAGAATTAGAGAAGAACAAGAACATGAACATAGACGCATGAAAGACACGAAAATGAAAATGCTAGTTTCCCAGACAGTGCCAGTTGACGGTCATAAGAAGGGTATAACACAGTCCAGTGTTTCAACAGGTCCTGTTAAAGGGACGTGCAACTATTGTAAACAGCCAGGTCATTATGTACACGATTGTCCAGTTTTAAAACATAATATTGCCATAGGTAACGCAAAAGAAAGACCACGGCCACTTAGACAGGATCAGAATCAACAAGGGGCTCCGCAGCATGCACAGCCCATGCCAGTTCCGCAACAGTCTATGCCAGCTCCACCACCGCAGCCTATTGCTGCCACACAAACAACGACCCGACAGATGTATCAGACTGCACAGTATGACTATCCTGATTATCAACGATACTCATGAAACAGCCTAGAGAGGGAAGTTGGCTTACCCCTTATTGAGGTTCCTGTAGATCAAGAAGGACCATATGTACACAGTGAACTGTTAGGTCAAGATAGAAAATTCTTACTCGATACAGGGGCAAGCCGAACAACAATAAAACGTAGTGAAGTTCCAGGGGCACCCCTCTCAGGCACACAGAATATTTCCCTTGGTTTTTCAGGAAAACCTATCATTAACGAAGTAACACAGCCTCTTCCACTTACGA
The DNA here is from genome assembly GCF_964204655.1 of Triturus cristatus. Classification (NCBI taxonomy): domain Eukaryota; kingdom Metazoa; phylum Chordata; class Amphibia; order Caudata; family Salamandridae; genus Triturus; species Triturus cristatus. The sequence goes on along the minus strand of NC_140589.1, from coordinate 736,566,120 downwards.
TAGGTCCCTTGACACGAACTACAGACTTATTACTTACTAAATCATGTCCAGAAAACTTGTTAGGCATAAAAACTTTGAAAGCTCTAGGAGCTATAATATGTTGTTCTCCGGAAGGAGTAAGATTATTTTTACGTGATTTCAAAGGGCACTACGTATCCCGAGACATGGATCACCGACTACAGACTTTACCGACACATTTATGGGCACAAGGCCCTACAGATGTTGGTTGCATGAACATTACACCATATCGAGTCACACTAAAGGCAGGAGTGGTGCTTCCACGAATGCGACAATACAAGTTACCCCCAGATGCTGTAGTGGCTTTACTACAAATCATTGACGAGCTTATTACCCAGGGAGTGGTTGTGGAAACTGACTCCAATGTATGTAATTCACCGATAATTCCGATTCTTAAACGAACCGATCCAACAGCCCCACCAGTATATCGATTGGTTATTGATCTGCGCGAATTAAATAAATGCATAGTACCACAATACCCCGTGGTGCCAGACATTTCTTCATTACTGACAGCCATTGATTCCGAAGCAACATTCTTTACTGTAATTGATCTCAAGAATGCCTTCTTCAGCGTCCCAATAGATCCGGAAAGCCAATACTTGTTCGGATTTAGTTTAAATGGACGAAGCTTTAAATTCACACGCGCACCTCAAGGATTCACAGAAAGCCCCAGCATTTATAGCCAAGCACTGAAACGAGAACTCGACAGTATCCACATGCCAGTCAACACTGCCCTGCTTCAATATGTCGATGATCTGCTGATCACCGCTAGAAGCGAACCTGAATGTGAGAAAGCCTCACTGACGGTATTACAATTTTTGGCCGAAAAAGGGCACAAGGTGTCCCCTTCTAAGCTGCAATTCTGTGTCCAGCGAGTTGTTTACCTTGGTCACTCGCTGTCCAAGGAGGGAAGGCAGCTTACACCAGATCGCATCCAGCTAATTGCAAATATGCCGATACCCAAGACACAAAAGGAGGTGCGGGCTTTCATAGGCCTCACTTCATATTGTAGGCAGTGGATCCCTCAGTATGCATTTCTAGCAAAACCACTCATTCAATTGACAACACAGGAGGCAGCCACATCGACTGTTCTCCCTTGGACTCAGGAACATACACAAGCTTTTGAAAGCCTAAAGAAAGCCTTATGCCAAGCACCTGTTTTAGCAACACCATGTTACAATAAACAGTTTACACTCTTCGTTACAGAACGCGAAGGTACTGCCTTGTCAGTACTCACACAGGAACAAGCAGGATCACACAAACCATGTGCTTATTTTTCTAGTGCATTAGATCCCGTAGCTCAGGCTTTGCCTGCGTGCCTGAAATCAGTGGCAGCAACAGCTTTAGCAATCAGACAAAGCGATGCCATAGTATTAGGACATCCATTGACAGTACAAGTACCACATGCAGTAGAGGTTCTCTTGAACCGCACACAAACACAACATTTGACTATAGCACGACTTACTGGTTACGAATTAACATTGTTTCAGCCACATATAGAAATCAGACGTTGTAGTACATTGAATCCTGCCACACTGTTACCTATAAATGGAACAGACCCACTTGCACATGATTGTATTGAAGTTATCACTATCACGACGAAACCCAGACAAGACTTGACAGACGTCCCATTGTCAGACCCAGACCTGACGTTGTATGTAGATGGTTCATGTATGAGAACAGGTACAGGAGAGCTAGTGGCCGCTTACGCAGTCACAACAGACACTGAAATCATTGAAACAAATTGCATAAATACCTTGTCCGCTCAAGCAGCAGAGCTCATCGCTCTGACACAAGCCTGTATTCAAGCCACAAATAAAAAAGTCAACATATACACTGATTCACGTTATGCATTCGGAGTTGTACATGACTTCGGCGTGCTGTGGCGAGAGAGAGGTTATTTAACTTCTCACGGTGCCCACATTCAGCACGGACCCCTTATTCATGCCTTATTAGATGCAATACATCTACCCACTGCAATATCAATTATGAAATGTAAAGCTCATACGAAAGTTATTGATATCATTTCTCAAGGCAATGATCTAGCTGACAGAACAGCTAAACAGACTGCTCAAACTCAAACATCCGACATGACAAAGACAATAGTCCCGACACCAACACATTGCATGATGGTTAAGGATCCCGCTCTTGACGTAATCGACATACAGACACATGCTACACCAGACGAAATAGAGAAATGGACTGAATTAGGAGGGATCCAAACGGATCAAGGATGGATGACGAAGGAAAAATCTGTGTGGTTCCTTCCTGATTCAATGGTCCAAGTCGTTATTAACACTGTACATAGTCCAGCACATCTAGGAGAAAAAGCTATGCTAGACAGCATCCAACACATTTGGTTCAACAAACATTTACGAGCCGCAGCTAAACAAAAAGTTTGTACCTGTATGATCTGTTGTCAGTTTAACCCAGGTAAAAGCATTCCCGTAGAACAGGGTGGATTTCAGCCTCCTGATCACCCTTTTGAAGCCCTCCAGATGGATTATATCCAGATGGAACGATGTCGAGGATTCAAATATGTTCTCGTAGTGGTCTGTGCTCTTTCCCGTTGGACAGAGGCATACCCGGTTTCAGATTACACTGCCCCGACTACTGCCAAACAGTTAGTTCGAGAATTCTTCCCACGGTACGGTTTACCACGTGTTGTCTAATCAGATAACGGCCAGCCGTTCTCATCCGAACTAATGAAACACGTTTCACTTTTGTTAGGCTATCAGTGGAAGTTTCACTGTGTCCGACACCCCGAGGCAGCAGGTCTCGTGGAAAGACATAATCAGACCCTGAAAATTAGATTGTCCAAAGTTTGTAGAGAGAAAGGTGTCGACTGGGTAGTAGCCTTACCCGTTGCACTCTTTTACATGAGAATGGTAGCACACTCTCGAACAGGGCTATCCCCTTATGAGGTGATCTTCGGTAGACCACCAAATATGTGGGGGACGCCTATACCACGCAAAATAACTGATATTGACTGTAATATGCTGACAGATTACTTGGCTTCCTTGATGTCTGCACTACAATCTTGTCGTTCACAGGTAGCTGCAGCCTTTCCCGACAACACCGAGGTGAAACCCCATGACGTAATTCCAGGGGATCTGGTGTTAGTGAGGAACTTTGACCGGAAGTCTCAGCTGGATCCTAGGTGGAAATCACCTCAGCTCGTACTGCTAACGACGAGGACAGCCGTAAAGATCGAAGGTCGAAAAGGCTGGATACATTCAAGTCATATCAAGAAATTTCATGGACTACCGTCAGACGTAAACGACACACCTTGCGTGTCTTCCCCGATTGACTCAAAACTTCCTTTGGTTGAACTGAATAGCCATGAACTATATAAACTAAAACTTAGGTCTAACAAGTCAGGCAATTTGATTGTTTAAGTCCTCTCCAAGGTGAAGCGGTCGAATTTGTCTCTGACATGTACCCCTTAGACCTGTATAGAGAAAGAAACAAAAGGATAAAGCTGAAACGACATGCGTACTGTAAATCACTGCGTAGTCATTGCACAGTGACGTTATTAATTCTGTTTTCCTTAAGTCTTTTAATAATTACTGCAAGTATATTGTTGCACATATATTATCCTATTTCTAGACATGTTTATAATGTTACTGCTGAACATTCTTTTAGTGAATTACCTCCGCATGAATTGTCTTATAGATTTGCGCTGCGCAATAACACTTTTATTAGTATGTTACATCATTCCCATCAGGTTAGCAATGCTACAAATTGTTGGATATGTGGCCGACTCCCTCCCTATCAGAACTATAAAGGAATTCTACCTCTCTTTCCATACCCGTTCACACACAACGGCTCCTGTGGAGCATGGTTTAGTTTAATTAATTCCCTAGATTCGAATTCTGCAGTTTACCAGAATAACTGGGTATGGGGAAATCTGAACTTAGTTTTACTCAAAGCCTGCCACCCCAACAAGGAGGGACTTCCCAAAGGAACAGGAACTGATCTAGAAAATGAAGTGTATGGATTAGGTAATTTTACGCTCAATCTCATGATCTTGAATGTCGAATCCGAAGCTACTCCAATTTTGCCCGCCATGTCAGTATTTCCAGTAAAAGGTGAATTATGTGTAAGAAAGAATGGTTCCATACATATGGGCCATAGTAGATGCACCACTGTAATAGAATTTAGTGATCAAGGCAAGTCTACATTTAGAGCTTCCCGCCATTCCTACTTCATATGTGGTCAGACGGCATACATACGTTTGCCACTAGACTGGGATGGTACCTGCTACATCGGATTCCTTTTGCCACCTGTTTTCCTAGCTCCTCCTGATTATCACCGAAATACTCATTTAGTACACAATAGAGAAAGGAGAGATCTCCCAATAGTCGATTACACTGAGACAGCATGGGAAAAATACACAGATTTCAATAAAGGTCTCTTTCCCTATATAGGTACAGTTACCAATAGTAAGCTGATACGTAGATTAACCAGAACCCTTGAAGCAGTAGTGAACGAAACTATTTCCGCCTTAGGCAATTTAACAGAAGAGCAGTCTGCTATGCGGATTGTTGTGCTTCAAAATCGTCTTGTCCTTGACGTCATCCTGGCCGATAGGGGCGGAGCTTGTAGGGTCATCGGATCAAGTTGTTGCATTTTCATACCAGAAAATTCGCCATCTGTATATAAAGCCATAACTCGCCTTCATAAGATTGTAAGCCAGATACACCAGAATCCAGGCACCTGGACTTGGTCCGGTTGGTTTTGGAGTGTATTATCTACCTTTGGATGGAAGGTCCTATCCTTCCTAGGTATTGGCTTCCTCATATTATTCAGTTGCTGTCTATGTCTACAATGTGGACCAGCGATCTGTGGTCTGTGTGCCACATCGTGTATTCCACCACCAAGATTTCATTCATCACGGAAGAAGAAAGAAGAACAAATGATTCTATATGAACAGATCGATGGATTAATGAAGATTGATATCTCTTGACGGGCAAGTAGGGGACAAGGAGGGAATGTGGAAATATGGATTTTTCTGGTCAGTTATGTCCCCTATCTTGGACCCCAACGGTTTCATGTATAAATCACAAGTACATGTATGTTCCCTCCAGTTCCAGTTATAAAGACGCAAACACATGTGCGTCCACCGCCAACATGTCCTCTTTCAGATCCGCCGTGAATGGGCTGGATACTCCATTCCTAAGTATGAAAGGCCACCGCCTTTATATGATTCACTTATGCCATTTTACAGTCCAGGCAAGTAGGCCCTGATTCTGCCATCAAGCTTTTCCTGCCTTCTGCCTCTGAAAGCTCCAGTCCGAGCTCGCATCTGTATCCATGAACTTTGTCCTCATTCTCTGCGCGGCTAACGGTGCCTGACATCAGCCTGTTGCCTGCCAAAAACTGTATTTCACCTTCGAAATTATCTGCTCCGCTCCCTACCCAATGCATTCCTGTCTAGTAGTTTAAGTAAACATTCTTCCAGCTACCGAGCAAAGGGCCCGGCTTCTCTGTCTTTATGCAAGTAATTCATAGCCCTGTTGCTATGGAAGATTTCTGCCCTCGCATCTAGTGTAGACACTTAGACGCTTGTACACGCACTAATAGTCAGTATAGTCAGTATAGAATAAGATTCTACTCTAAGAGACCTCTCTTTTGGATAACATAGTTCTTTAAACATAGGATGTTAGATATGATTTGGGATTAGGTTGACTTGACCCTCCAGACTTCTGTCGCCACATGTAGAGCTAAATGTCAAGTCCCCTTCACCCCCTAGTTGCACGTCAATCACACGTCATGCTGCTGCGCGCGCATTTCTGCCAAGTATTTCTGCTGACATTACGAAATTCTTTCATGGAACCACCCTATTATGACATCATACCTGATGACGTTCTTTAGTTACGCCTAGTTACACCCACTTTTGCTACGCATGTATGTTTTATCTTTACTATCAATTGTTACGCCTCCTGCATTTGCTTCACTGTAATGCCTATTGTATAAAAATGATTACCTATCAATAAAGTACGGTCTTCACTTCCTGAACCTTCGTGGTGATGGAATCTGGAGCTCATCGATTTAAATTGATTATGGAATAAAGCCCGTTCCGAACCTCTAATACCACGGATTCTGCCTCTTATTTTACTGAGCTATTGTTATAGATTTTCCGCATCAAATTAAGTCCCGGTAATTAAATTATTTACCACAGATTCTCCACTGATAGAATCACTATCCACTGTGTACCTCTTTCAAGTCAATTTATATTTTTGATCTCTGTGACCCCAGAATGTTTTAAGTATCGCAATGCGACTATACACTATCCAATATACAGCTGTGAACACTGTCCTATTATGAATCTCTCACCCAGTACTTGATGTAGTTGAATATTGTTTCATTATCAACCAATTATATCTGTTGGGAACAATCGTAAATAATGAGAAATAAGCAACATTCATAATTGAGAAACTTACAAGGCCGTTAGGCCCTAAAGGAATGATGGTCAAGTGCATAATACAATGGGCATCAGTACAATCAATATATAACACAACAGTTCATGAGCCCTGAAGAAGCGTTTATTCCACAAAACACGTGGCTAAAACTATGTCAATATCACCCTTTTTTCAGACTTTGTAATTAGCATTTTGGGCATTTGGACCCTTAGTCATTGATTAATGATTGACATATCATTTGTGTCACTGTCAATTACATTATGGATATGATAATTTGCTAATAAGTAACCATTACAATATTAGACTAAGTAATTTGTTGATGTCAATAATTTATATTTTTAAAGCTATTCATATAGCCCCCATAATCTACTTTCTATGATTATGTAACATGTGTCAGCCGGATAAACTGACATTAGGGGGTGAGACTTGCGCAGGACCACTTCTTAGTATATCCACCCTTCTGTTCTGAATAATATGCAGAGAGCAAATTAATTTCGTATAAATGGTCCCCAGCACAGCAAATCAGTTATTTATCGTATATCCAAGTGCTTTCCATAAGAAAATAAGTTACGTAAGAAAATAAGTTACTTACCTGTAACTGTAGTTCTCCGCTATTGGAATGTTTCATAGATTCACATGCATGAATTCCCAATCGTCGAGATGGGAGTTCTCGGTACCATATAATAGTAATACAATGGTAAAGATAGAGCATGAAGACCCTTCAATTTTGCAACCTATCAGTCTATTTAAAAAAAAAAAAGACACCAAACTTATACTTCAGCCAATAAGGCTGCTTTGTTATCTAGATACACTTCTGACAGATGCCCCAGTCCTTCAGCTTTTCTGTAGCACGTGTGCCAGAGAACCACTTAAAGGACGGAAAGGTGAACATCCTAGGTGAGGAGGGTGGGTTGCATGTGAATCTATGAAAAATTCCAATAATGGAGAACTACAGTTACAGGTAAGTAACTTATTTTTTTACTGCAGTATTGAAACTCATACATTCACATGCTTGAATCAGAGCATAAAGCAGTAGGGAGGCACATTAAACTGAGTTGTTAGGAATACAATTATATAGAGATATTCCTTTACATAGACTAAACAGAGACATACCCATGAACATTTCTTATAATATCTCGTTGAACATATGAAAACATTTCACTATGCTGTAAAGGAAGAAAACATATTATATAATAGACAATGTGTGAACTAGTAATAAACTTGTTGGGAAAAAAAGAGGTAGCTAACCTTTACAGGAAAAAATTTCTTGGAACTGCTTGGCCTACTGCTACATTCCCTTAAGGAGTCAAATCCAGGCAGTAGTGTTGCGTGAAGGTATGCGTATTGTTCCAGGTAGCTGCTCTGCAAATATTCTAGAGGAGCACACCTGCAAACAGTACTGTTGAGGTTGAAAACAGTCCTTGAAGAGTGAGCATGCACAGAAGTGTGTAACTGTTTTCCTGCTGCTTGGTGACAGAAGTGAATTGTAGCAGATGTCCATATAGCTATGCTCCGTTTGGAAAGGGGCTGCCTCTTCCATGGTACGCTGTAAGCAACAACAACTGGTTAGACTTACAAACGGTCTTAGTCCTGTCTATGTAGAACTTGATGCACCTCAATGTTTAAAGAGTGAAGAGCCCTTCAGCCTGTGTCGAAGGGTTTGGAAAGAAGGTCTTCAAAATCAGCAGCTCATTAAAGTGGAAGTCTGAAGTGACTTTAGGGATGAACTTCGGATTTGTACATAGAATTATCCTGTCCTCTCTAAATTGTAGGAAGGGTTCTTGAATAGTGAGGGCTTGGATCTCACCGATACGTCTGGCAGACGTCAGGGCCACAAGTAGAGCAACCTTCCATGACAGGTACTTTAAACTTGTTCTGTGAATGGGCTCAAATGGGTGCTTCATGAGCTGTGATAGTACCATGTTCAGATGCCAAGATGGGGAAGGAGGTCTGACTGGAAGGAATACCCAAAAATAAGCCTTTGAGAAACTGTTTGAATATTCTCGAGGACCATAATAAGGGTGACATGGGTGACAGTCTGAATCAAGAAATGGCTGCCAGGCGAACTCCCGTTGGATGCATGAACTAAACCTGAATGCGCCAATTTGTTATGTTATAAAATTTATAAAGCACATAGCTGCCCCAGCTACGGAGCTTCCCAAAGCTAGTCCTGAAGTAAAAAAACACCTACAGCAATGACCTGAGAAGAGGATACCCACGAGAAAAAAAAATTCTAAGAGGAGAAAAACCAAGTGTTTAGAGTCTTATTGAATTACAAGTGGTTCTGGATGTTCCTGATGGAAGGGAGAAGGGCTTTGCGGAGAGCTGGGGCTTTTAGACAAAACAAGTGGCCTCCCGCTCTTGCTCGATTGGCACGAGGAGCAGTAGCCATGTTAAGGTTGGCTGAACGTAGGGGGAATGAAGGATGATACATGGATAACAGGTTAGACAAAATGGGGGTCAAAGTAAAATCTTATGTGCAGTACACAGGGTCTTGAAGTGCACATGCTTCTCCACAGGGAACCAATGTAGTTTACGAAGGAGACCAGAGGCAAGGCACAATTTTGGAAGGGAAAACAGCAGTCTAGCTGTGGCATTTTGATCCCGCTGGAGTCTTCTAACCACTGACTTGTTGACTCCCAAGTAAAGAATATTGCAATAGTCTAACCGAGATAACATAGCTGCATGAATGATGATTTGATGGCTGGAAGGGTCGTAAAATCCAAGAATGGGCTTGAGAGTTCGCAAAAGCCCAAAACATGTGCCTGCCACCGATTTCACCTGCGCTTAAAAAGCTAAGGTGTTATCTAACCAGATGCATAGATTTTGTACAGCACTCTTAAGGTTGAGGGGGGACCCAAGTGAGGGGAGCGACCAGTGATCGCTCCAGGAGTAGGTATATTTTCCTAATGCCTAGGTCTGACCTCGGGTTGTCAGAGAGCACGAGCTAGGTGTTGTAGGCAAAGACAACAGCTCAAGCCCCAAGGATTTCACGACCTGAGCCAAAAGTTGAATATAAATATCAAACAAAGTAGGGCTCAGAGACGAGCCCTGGGGAATGCTGGGATGCAGATTATGCTACTGGAAACTGTAATGGGGGGGGGGGGGGGGAAATAACCTGAAAAGATCGCTCCGAAAGTAAGGATGAAAACCAAGACAGTGCAGATTCGCCAAAGCCAATATCCTGTATGGGCTGGAGCAGGTTTTTATGAGACACTGTATCAAACACAGCACTTAAGTCCGAATCAGAGCAGCGGATCTGCCTTCATCTAAGGTGCTAAGGAGTTGTTCCATAACCTCAAGAAGTGCAGATTCAGCGTTATGCATCAGCCTAAAGCCATTCTGAGAAGTGTCCACAATCTGGTTCTCTTCTAGGAACTTACTTAGGATGACATTGACATGTTTATCTGCCACTTTAGCGAGAAAAGTCAGGAGAGAGATAAAACGAAAATGTTCAGGTTTGGAAGCATTCAAAGAAGGTTTCTTCAGGAGGAGGATTACCTTGGCATGTTTCCAGGGACCAGGTACAGATTTTGAGGCCAAAGGGAAATTGATCAGTTCTAGGCAGGGTGGGAGCAGAAATCCCTGAAGTTTAAGGAACACATCTGGATTAAATGGGTCCGCAGGTGAGCCTGATTTAAGGGAGGGTGGGAGCAGAAATCCCTGAAGTTTAAGGAACACATCTGGATTAAATGGGTCCGCAGGTGAGCCTGATTTAAACTTGGCTACATAGAGTATGTAGCTCAACCAAACACAGAGGGGATAGATAATTGAGCAAGGGTGGGACAGTGCTAATGAAGCCATATGACCTCATGGCAGTAGCATTAGGTGAAACATTCTGAATTCTTGCCAGTAAAATACTCTGCTAGCTTCTAGCAATGAGCATTGGAGGCTTAACGGGAGTCTGCTGAAAGTACTGGTTTTGTAAGACTGTTAAAGGTAAAAAATGTATTTTGCAGGGTTGTTGCTGCTCCTTATTTTATTCCAAAACAGTCTGTCCTGGATATCCAAATCTGTTTATGGTAGGACTGAATAGCTACTCTGTATTGTGTTTTTAGAAAAGGATCTTAAAATTTCCTCCAAGAGCATTCTAAGGCCTTACAGTGATTTGTAGTAGAGATCAGGGTTTCATTAAACCAGGGGGCTGCATGCTCTTTTCTACCTCGGACCGGTCTATCAAGAATGAAAATGTCTAAGGATGAAGTCAGCCAAGATTGTAGAGTTTTTCGCTGCCTCTACAGTAGGGGCCAACTGAAGGCAGAGTCTAAATAAAATACCCAAGTGTTTGGAAACCAAGCTTGTGCCATGGGTTTTTGAGGATCTGGTCCAGACGAGGTGTCTTCCTCTGGCAGAGAAAGCGAATGAACATCAAAATCATAAAATGATCAGTTCAGGGAATGGGGAGAGGGGCAGGTACCCTCATGGAGCAGAGATTAGAAAAGACAGGGTTGAGGAGTTGACCGGTTGTGTGAGCAGCACCAGAGACTAATTGAATTAACTGACACACAGCGAGATTGTCAATTTTATTGACAATGTCACTCTTGGCACTCTTCCAAATGGAGATTAAGATCTCCCAAGATGTTAAAATTAGCGGATTTAATAGAAAGTAAGGCAGTGAGATTGATTAGCGCCTCCCTAAAGGCCTTAGATGGTCCAGGAGAATAATAGATTAAGATTCCTTATAGGATAAAATTACTGTTCAAAGCGATTTTTAAAAAGGGCGCTTTCGCAGCCAGGGATGATAAAAAGAGTAAAACTACATAGCTAGCTCTCTCTGTATATCACTGCGATGCAACCTCCTCTGCCTTCTGTTGAAGTTCTTCAGATGGTAGCCGGGGGTGAAGCACTAGGGCAGGTTTAACCACAGTGACCTGGGTCAACCAGTTCTCTATGAGAAACAAAATGTCTGGAGTGTGGTTTTGAATAAGATTACAATTTTTAGGGTAATGTTTGACCAATGAGCAACAATTAGGACTAAGAAGCTTATATTATAATCGGCTGGGGAGTCAGCCTGGTGGTGGACAAAGTAGGGCTGGTCTAAAAACCTTAAGTCTTACATTGAAAAGATAGTCCCTCTGAAGGAGTGGATGCCTGTGGCGCAGTAGCTGTAGTAGATGGAAATCACTTCGTATTATCTGAAAGCATGAACTGCAAGTCAGCAACCAGACAAACCATGTCCTCCTGGAATGGCTGCTGATAATGGTCATGGGAAGAATAATAGTGCTGTTCATATTCCTCATCATAGTCCTCCTTATCTTCTTGGCATTTCACAAGCAACTCGGAGGGACTGCGTGTGACCCCAAAGGGCCCATCATCCAAGTCTTCTTCCTCCAAGAGATTTAGGGGTGTCACCTTGTTGGAGAGGTGTGTTCAGGGGTTAAACAAGTTTTTGTGATGTTTTGCCATTTTTTCCTGACGTCAATGAGGCCGCCAACTCTGTCGCTAACATTTTATCAACTGTTGGCAGTGTAGTCGCGCCGTTATCACAGTCAGCAGGGTTATCGGCGTCGACAGAGGAGCCTTCGACAGTGTCGCCATCTATCAGATCAGGCAAATCTTCAGCTAGGCCATAGACGCGATATTGTAGATGCTGTTGATGTAGTTATCGAGGAGGAGGCGGTGGGCACAACGTAGTGCTTGTAGTGGTCGTCGATAATGAACGTATACATTTTAGTCGTCGACGGCGCGAACGACGATTTCTCATCGATGGTAGGGTTCTCGTCAACAATCTGTCGGCAGGCGGAGCCGAGGAAGGCTTTTTGAATGAGTGACTGATCTAAGGAGGTGGAGTAGGTAGCTCTGAGGATGGCCTTTTAGCCTTCTCTGAGGAGGCAGAAGGTTTCTCTCCTTCTTCGAAGAAGGAGGATCAGATTTGTGATTAGATTTTGAAGGACTGTGGCCTTTGCAAGACCTACGAGTGGTCTTTTTTAAGGCTTTTCTAGGCTGCTCAGAGGAGGGTCGGGAATGGTGTGATCTCTCCCTCTTATGGGATCTTCTAGAGGACGAAGAGGAGTCCTCACTATCAGAGTCCGAAACTTGCTCTTTTCTAGTTTTGAGCTTTTAAAGCTAGATAAGCAACCTTCCTTCTCCATCCTTCAAAGTTTTGGTTGAAAAGGTATGACATACCTTACAGTCCTTGGCAGAATGATCCGAGTAGAGGCAATAAATGCAGTCATAGTGCGGGTCTTCAGAGTGTAATCTCTTTTTACAGCAGGTATTGCACGCTATGAAGAGACTTTTCTTCTCCTCTTCTGACTTGATGGTAAAGATTAAGTCAGATTTCTATGGAGGAAAACACTGTGGGCAGAAGGTAAATACTTCCACAGTACCAATATATTGGAATTATTCTTTTTACAAAGTAGGAAATAAGTGAGCAGAGCTCATTGGAGACTCCCTAGCATGACGTACAGTAGAAAACCTGAGGGACTGGAGCTTCTCTCAGGAGTGTTCTAGAGGGCACAAGCAGCCGGATTGGCTGAAGTATAATTTTGGTCTCTTTTTTAAACAGACTATGATAAGTTGCAACATTGAAGGGCTGAAGGCCTTTATGCTCTATCTTTAATATTGTATTACTAATTATGGTACCGGGTTACTCCAATACTGGAGTACCCAAGTTCAGCAAGCATCTCTAAATCACTGTATATAACATAAATTTGAAAGACGCTTCTTGAGCCACATATGATGTAAAGAGAGTTCTTACCTGCATACCAGCATCTTGAGTTTCCTTCCTCCATTTTCTCAACCCAAGCCTCGTTCCAGGAGTGGGCAAAGTCAATGAGCAAGACCAACTGAATGAGGATGAAGCAGAAGGCACCAGACATTCCCACATAGAACCACACTGAAAACCCAAAAAAACTCCATTAAGAACAAGAGGAAACTTCACACTTGAAATTAATCAAATTACAACAAACATTATCTTTAAGCACAGAGCCATACTGAGCATAACTTTAGAAAGAACCCTAAAAAGGTCATGGCCCGAAAGTACACTTCTAAGCACATTTGGATTATCTCACCTACGAGCTAGTTCCATCAAGGGTGCCTGCCTGTGCATGCATGCACCATACGATTTCCAAGTATGCAAGGTCTCTGCAGAAGTGGCAAGAGAAAGACTTCCTTAGCTTTTTTCTTCTAAAAGAAGAAGTGGTGCTAAAGGAGGCTTTTTCTTGGTGCGCACATTGGAGGCGAAGGAAATCCAGTGAGCAGCATTTTATCTCCACAACAACTTTCATGGGGGCCATTCATAGAAGTGTGACTACGGGAGCAGGCAGCTATTTGCAATGTCACCTGCTCTCCGCCTGGAATGAAGTGTATTTATCTTAATGCACTTAACACCTTTCCATGTCCTTTGGATGCTTTCAATATTGCCAGGCGATACTGGTTTACTCGAAAAGGTGATATAGCCATGTTCAGTTCTTTAAGTGAGCTGTTCCTGCCAGTGTGGAGAACCAACAGTAATTGAAAACTAACTTTGAAACAGCTCTTTACCTGGCCCTATATTTACGTTCTTAACTTTACAAGCAAAACAACTGATCGAATTTTCAACAATGGTTTAAAAATCCTCAACATTTTAAATGTCAGTGATGCAGACCCTTTTAAAATTCCTGTTTTACCTCATCTTGCATAGTCTAAGAATAGTTGTTTTTTCTCCAGTTGTTGCATTCCTGTAGTTTGTTTCAAACAACATTTTGGCTTTGTATATCGCATACTGTTAAGTGAGTCACTTCCAGAAAGTACGCATATACCTAGGTGTGGATGGGTGTTCCTGCCGGGGCACAACTGAGACCTCTGTAAATTAAGCTGATGGCAGAGTGAATTGTGCCTGGTACTGGATCAGGTATTCAGATTCATACCAACGTAATGCATGGCCTTTCAGCAGAGAGCAACGGTCACACATGGTCAAAACGTAATTACCATTTTATGTGAAAGTTTGTGAAGGAGGTATGCACAGCTTTGAAATGTTGACCGCATCATAGTAAAAGAAAATGCTGACTTGAATAAGAAGTGACATCACAAAGTGCATGCATTAGGACTGAGTGAAAAGACAGAGATGAAGGTCAAGGTGATGATGTGTAAGAAATGCAGATGGAGGACTTCAGAAAGATGTGAGGAGGAAAAAAAGCAAACGTATCGAACAGGTGAGCGATTATGAAAGAAAGTGTTGTGAAGGAGAGAACGGGAGTGACTGAATACTCCAAGGACCACTATTCCTTCCACAGACCTTACAAATGTTTAATTCACAGTGTCATATTTTCAGCATTTAAACATTTTCCATTGTAATGATTTGCACCATTATTATTTTTACTCATTTATCTAACAGTACTAAACCAATAGGTCTGTCTTGTTTTGGGTGTTGTGCAATATGCCTTGATACAGTAACAGAAAACTAAGCGAGGCACCCAATAAAAGTGAGGAGGCATATTGGGTGAAGCACAGGATTCTAGTGGTCATGTTTTAAGCAAGCCCTTAATCACGTAGGCCAGGCCTCTTGGAAGAGGATTGCTACTTATACTTCTGTGCCAAGTCCCTTTTCAGAGGCTCCCAACCTTTATAACATCACTACAAGCACTGGGTGCATTAGTATATCAACAGGCTGAAGGAGAGATTCACATATATAGGTGAAAATAAAAGCCATCTCACATTAATGCGTTACACCATCGGGAGTCGCAAATATTTTACCAAAGGCCAAAAACTACAATATATGGTGTGACCAGGGGCTGCACTGATGCTACCGCGGTGAGGGTAGGAAGGTGGGAGGGGGGGGGGGGCAATAGGGGGGGGGGCCTGTGTTAGGTGGGCATAGGAGGAGCAAAGCATGTAAATGGTGAGAATTGAGTCGAATAGTTCTTTTGAGGGTTTCATGTCATACTGCCCTCTAAAATAAGCCACTAGTCTCTAGACAAGACAAATTTGAAAATACTGTTCTGTGGTGTCTAAGTTGCTATTCCTCTATCCTCCCATTGACTAAGCCTTCTCTGCTTGTTATCACTAGCGTTGGGATATCAAGCTTACTAAGGAAGTAACTGAAATTAAATATAATCTTAGTCTCACAATCTGTGTATGCCTTTAGTCTCTTCTCTGTAAACATAAGGAGTACTTAGAACCAGGCGCAGTTAACATGTAGTGTTTGTGATAAACAATTCTTGACAAAGTACCCATCAACAAGATGTGCAATTCATGTAGGAAGGCAACAAAAACCCCCAATCTCCACTACTACTTGTGGTACAGTAGGAACGTTTTAGTCACTGCACTAAGAGAAGACATTCATTACTGGCTTTACCACTTTGCCAAAATAAACTGGCTGTGAACTCTGAATTACAAGTCTGGGCCAGTTCCACAACACTTAATGAGTAAATTCCTACCGTAAGCATTACAGAGCATCCGCACATGGCTCGCCCAAATACTCTCGCTCAAGGACACAAGACTTGCTTCCCTTGAGGTCATGGCCCTCTAATCTTACCGCCTGCGTACGTACTAAAGTAGTTATCAAAATAAATAGATGTGTCAACTTTGAACTGGACTGGAATATATTAAATGCTATACAGGACTCTGTACCAGAAAAGTTACCATGTTCTGAACTGTGAAGCGCTCTGATACCCTACGGGGTAAAGTTCGCGATATACAAAACACTAAATAAATAAATACAGTGGCATTTTTTGGATGAAAGTAGTCCCCAGAGTTTCACCATCAGACCCCCTCGCAACCTAGTTGCTTTTTTATTACACCCAGCCATTTGCGTTTGCTCACCAGGGCGAGAACACCCAGTCTCCTAGACCACTCGCCAAAATGTGGTGTAGTTATGGACCTTGAAATAAAGAGCCCTGCAGTATAGTGTTAGTACTCCTGTTTTACCGAAGCTTTTGAGCACGATCAAATAATTTTATTCCTTTGCCTTGGTCTCCTGAATTCCCTTTATGTGACAGAGGTCGGTGAGGCACTGAAGGCTCAAGCCAAGCTTGAGCCAGATGCCTGGCTCTGGCTCTCAAGTTTCTCCTGGGTTTTCAAGCCCAAAACTAGCAGAACCTTCATGTGGGTTCTGTCTGCCACCCACGCTTTAACCTCATGCACCAAGCATTAACTTCTGATGTAAAAGGAGAGATACAGGTGTTCATCTAGAGGCTCATTTGCACTTTGAGAAACCAGAAAACCAAATGTGGGATCAATCCCAGATTCCCCGCTTGACCAAATCGTGTGATCCTAGGCTATGGTTTTATTTCCCCTGGTCTCCTTTTTCTTCATTATTACATACGAGAGCACCTTGAATTACATAGGTTCAGGATATGCACTGTACAAAATCTTCGACTTTCATTTAATAGACCTTAATGTGGTTTCATGTACATTAACAATGTAGGCACCATAGAGGGAGTATGTGACAACTCACTTGCCTCTAAGAAAGGTCTCTGAATGGATTGATATACAGACTTTAGAGAAATATATATACAGTTTTATAGAGGCTTATCATATTTTGGCGTACTTGTTGCATGATATCTTTAAACACGAAGGTGTTTTTAAAGATAAGGTGTGCAGGACACCCACACTGCTTTACGTTTACTTCAGTTAACGTGTAAATAAATATAAATGCTTGTCCATTTAACAACTTTCTAACTGTTAGTGCTCATTCAAGTAAACGGCAGCCCAGTGCTGCTGTTCACTAGAGAGTCGAAAGTAAAGTTCAAAAGGGCCGCAAGCCAACTCTTTACAATTACTTGATATCGAACAAACATATGGAGAAAGTCAGCTGCAGCCAAACAACATGGAGAACAATGGTAGTCATTTCAATTAAATAGCTCATTAATTTTTTTAAGTGGTGTCATAAGGGTGGTACATTATTCAGAAGAATAGTCGTCTAAGCAAAATTGCAGCTATCAATTTCTTTTTCATGCCGCTAAAATATAGTAAAATGCACCCTTTTGTTTTCATCTGCAAATAAATCTATGGTGTGACAACCACTATTGATTATGGTAGCTCACTCACTTGCTTACTTAGTGAGTTGTCACATGTCTTTGACACACATTGCCTTGGCTGCAATGCACATAAACCAATCACTGACGCACATAGGGTAAAAACAGGGAATGTTGCCTCAGCGGAACACGAAAGTTAAAGGATAGTAGAGTTCAGAAAGCTAGAAAGAATTGGGAAAGAGAAAGCTTCCTCTGCTACTTGGCAATGGCCTATATGGCAAGATGCAAGCATTGTTACTTGAACACTCTCAAGAAGTGAGTGAATGTGGGATTCCGCAGATGAAGTTGGAGAATGGCCCAAACCATTGTCTAATGATTGTGCATCCGTTAATGAAGCCTTCCCTCTATATTTATCAGTTTCTTTTGATTGTTTTTCTTCTTGTAGGCTTGGTAAATGTACAGCCCTAGACAGATGACACCTTCCTGGTACGAAGAACTATTTACAGAGGATAAAAAACAAAATCATTAAATGAGAACAAACCACCAGTTTCAACTTACCAGTAGTGAAGGGTCCATCTGGGATGAAAAAGGCACCAACTGTAATTGCAACTGCTGCAGCAAACTTGAAGAACCAGAATCTAGAAAAAGATAAGAGAACCAGTTACGCATTACAACAAATGCAAGGCTGTATTGGTTTGGGGGTGCGGCGCGAAATGGTAGTGTCCACGCATATTTTTATTGCACCAATCCACAAGTCTCTGCATTACAGCACACAATCTACCTCAACTATATGGAAGCTTCAATATATTCTGAACAGTCAGCTGCTAAAAATACAAACAAGCTTTAATATGTGCTTAAAGTTTCTAATAAAATACTGTCTCATCCTGCAAAACACTTTTCAGAATCACCAATGGGGATCCCTATATGATGCATCTATGAATTAGCTGACACCACATCACAATAACACCCATTATGCAGGTTGGGTGAAGTAGACTCCTGGAGTGTTGGGAAAGGCTAACTGGACCCTCATCCTGAGGATTTCTGCTCTGAATGGTTTTACATGAAATACAACTTTGGGAAAAATAGAACAGCATGTTTTCAACAAACCGAACAAAGGAGTATTAATGGATTCATTCTTCTCAGTAACCAACACGTTGTCAATTTACACACCTTGCTGTAACAGTAACATGTATGGCCTCAACACCAATTTTTTTACATATATAATTTTGCTTCCTTATGTTTGATTGCAGCATCTCCTGCATAGATGGGGGCCTCTACTAATGTAGTTGCACTACAAGAATTACCGATCTTGGGATCTAGTTTCATCCCCATTTCCCCCCCCCCCCCCCCCCAATTCACCATGTACCTACCCACCCACTGGGACAGACACTCCACTTTTAATTTTTTATAAGCTACACCCTTATAGATTTCAGTTATCGAAGCGCAGGAGCGGCCCATCAACAGGGGAGGGGGGTGGGGAATTTTCAAAAATGTGTATTACTTGTTAATCTTCGAATTCAGAAACTGATACACTTGATATGGTGGCAGGATGAGAAGAGTGATCATATCAGGACGCAGGCTGTTTAGCCCGGTCCCAGATGAGACCATACCAAGGTGGTACACGGTCAAATTGTGTAGTAATTGTATGCAATTAATTTCTACCACCCTGTATATATGTGATATCCTGCTACAAAGTTTGTAATTACTCGAATTGCCTACTTGCTTGTACTGTAATTGGAGAAACTGAATAAAAATAGTTTAAATATATATATATTTTTTTTAATTTTTTGAATGCAGCATCGAGCTCCTGTCCCAATAATCCTAACTAAATATCCAAAGAGCATCGGATATCTATACCTTTATTACATTAACAAAGTGTGCGTTTCTTCCTCAACAGTAGGGAAAGCAGTGCGAAATAACTGAACAATGCAGAGGATTTCATGAAAGGAACGTCACAATGAGGAGGAAAGGTAATCTAGAAGGTATACAGAATTTCAGGACCATGATGTGAATTAGGAATGTATGGTTCTAAAAAAAATGACGATGCTAATGGGTCTCGCCTTTGAAAGGCGTTAACTGTCCTTTTGGCTTTGCCAGTGCTGGTTACTGATACTGAGCGATACCAAAGGGGATGATGGACGGAGCGTTTGAGCAAATCAAACACTCACCCCCAGTCAACTTATCTGGGTTTAATCCATCATCATTCTTTAGCTCACTCCACCACCCCAGTTCAGACATGGCCATATGCAAATCAGTCTGACCCTGTGCCTCATGGGAACAGTTCAGCCCGAAATGCCAATCCATGTCTTCCCTGGACCCGAACCCGAAACCAGTCTACGGATGCTCGTATCCGGTCCAAGGAAGACATGGCTTGGCAGTTCGGGCTGGACTGTTCCCATGAGGCACAGGGTCAGACTGATTTGCATATGGTCATGTCTGAACTGGGGTGGTGGAGTTAGCTAAAGAATGATGATGGATTAAACCCAGATCAGTTGACTGGGGGTGAGTGTTTGATTTGCTCAAACGCTCCGTCCATCATCCCCTTTGGTTTCACTTTGTTCGCCCTAAGTTGGCAGGGTATGCCCAGCCATGGGTCCCTTGCTCACTTTGCCACTGGATTCAAGATGGCCTGACTGATGAGGGTTATGAACCAGAAACCGGTCCTAGGATGCTTGTTTCCGGTCCAGGGAAGACATGGCTTGGCAGTTCGGGCTGGACTGTTCTCATCAGGCACAGGGTCAGACTGATTTGCATATGCCCATGTCTAAACTGGGGTGGTGGAGTGAGCTAAAGAATGATGATGGATTAAACCCAAATCAGTTGACTGGGGGTGAGTGTTTGATTTGCTCAAACACTCAGTCCATCATCCCCTTTGGTTGCTGATACTGGGCAGCATAGGTAAAAAATTTAAATATAAAATAGGCAGCTCCGGCCTAATGTGATACGCGTACCAGTATCTCTCACCACTTGTATAAGTCACAAGACAGCAGCAACTATTTTTTTTATGTACTTTTAATTTACTGTTTTAAGATTTCAGAACTTGTGGTTTTAAATTGAAAAAATATAAAAAATGAGAAAGGGTTTTTAGAGTATGATCCAGATGACTCAGGTTTACTTTATAGTAAGTAAAAATGGGATTTGACTTTTGAACGGTAGTCATAAATTCCTTGTGTCTGTGACACTGCACTGTTAGCAATAATTTCCATTTCAATAGAGTGAGAAGTTTTGTAGCTTTTTTTATATCACCCTTTATTCGATTGAGTCTTATTTATGATACCGTGCAAAAGTGTTACCAGGTGATATATACATGCAAAGGTCTGTATTGCACATAATATTGGCATCCATGTATTTACTATCCATGAGCAATTAAGAGTTTAACAGTAACAATGGAACATGCAACTCGTAGTATTGGTATTGTGCATAAATTGTGTACAGTCCCATCCAGCAACGCATCTTTGGTTTCATTTGCTAAGAAAAATTCCATCCCCCATGTCCGCTGTCCTATTGGTACGCTAGTGACTTCTGTGGCCCTATGATATGCCTGTTGCGATTGAGTTGCCATTTAACCACGTGTTTTATACCTGTGAGCGGTATTGGTTTGAGTGTATGGGTCTGTGTGAGGTTTGCTACATTCTTCTTTCCATGGCCCTGTGCCCTCCTGACCTATGGTAGGGTAATGTGTGTCATGTAGTCTGACTGTCTGCTCAGGGGTGCATCTTGCAGATTTCACTTGTAGTGCCAACGACAGTGTATCCCACTCTGTGAATAGTGTCCTTTGTCCCATCTGTTTATGTATGAGTTTTCAAGTCATTGATTTCTGCAGTACTCCACTTTATCAGGTCCAGGTAATTGCATGTGTGTGGATAGCCACATACCACATAGAAAAAAATCCACCGAGGCGACTTGGCATCTTGAAAGTTTTGATGAAATTCCTGTGCACATTTTTGCCAGTCTCACCGGTGACAGGCAGGTGCAAAGTAAATAGTGGAGTAGCGTGTATTTGAACCTGGGATTCCTGCTGACAATTTTACTTTATTCCAGGACACGTCCCCACTCATTTTTAGGGGAAGCAGACTTTACAACGAAGGCTGAACAAAGAGCTACCTTTAAAACGAAGGCAGAACAACGACAACATCTTCACCACGAATGCATTTACAAAGATTTTTTTACAACGAGTATGCCTTTACCACGAATGCCTGAACCTTTAAATGTAAGTATTTTGGTAAGTATGAAAGATAAGTATAACGTGTATATATATTCACTTAAAAAACCATAGGTTTCACACAGGTTATAGTTAGGTGGATATTTCACTCGTAAAAAACCAATGAAATTCCCCTGTTATAGTTAGTTCAGATAACTATAACTCGCGCGCCCGCAATCCACTGCTCATGACGTCACATATTACATCACTCATGACATGGTCAGTGGCATCACTCATGACATCACTGATGACATCATCCATGTGATAGAGTGGCGGTCGCGCGAGTTATAGTTATCTGAACTAACTATAACGGGGGAATTTCATTGTTTTTTTACGAGTGAAATATCCACCTAACTATAACCTGTGTGAAACCTATGGTTTTTTGAGTGAATTTGTACGGTTTTTTAAATGCTAAGTTATGTATTTATGAAAAAAAAAATTTCAAGGTTTTTCACCGTGCGCGCACCGTGCGCGCACCCCGCGATTTTTTTCAAAAAAATTAAAATGTTTTTTTGCCCCTTGGGGGGGTCCTTCTGTGACCCCCTGACAAAGGCTAGGGGGTCAGGAACTCTCTTCCCTGCCCCCTTTTCATGTTGCCACCTTTTTTCCCCCTTTCCTTTTCAGTGCGAGAGACAAAATGGCGGCCGACACTTCCTGATTTCGACCGATTCGAATGTTTACCGACATCTAACAACCAATCAGAATTTCGCTCGCGCACGGCACCGTGCGCGCACAGTGCGCGCGTATAGATATTTATATGCTTTTAAATGCTATTTTCTCAGGAAATACTGAACAGATTGACACCAGACCTGCAAAAGGCACTTCCCTGACCTGAGGACTACCTCTCTGCCAAATTTCAAGTAATTCTGTTCAGCCGTTCGGGCTGTACCTTCGACTAAAGGTCCTATGGAAAAATGCATGGGGAAAACGCGTTTTGGGACCCCCCTTTTTTCTCGGCCCCCGCTTGACGAATCACCCCGAGACTTTCAGGGTAGGAGCTGAGCAGAGCGCCCCATTTGTTTTGAAAATTTCGCGAGGATTCGTCAACTGGCGCCAAAGTTATTCAAAATAGAATTTTGAGATTTCCTCTGGAAACACGATCCTAACTATAACTATCTACTGGCGACCGTTTTTGGGTGGCAAGGGTAATTTTAGGCATTAGGGTGGGTGCGGTTTTCGGGTGGCAAGGGTAGTTTTAGGATTTAAGGTGGGTATGGGTTTTTGGGATTGCAAGGGTATTTTTAGGGTGGGTATGGGTTTTTGGGTGGAAAGGAATTTTTAGGGTTTAGGGTGGGTATAGGTTTTTTTTGGGGGGGAAGGGAATTTTTAAGGTTTGGGGTGGGTGTAGGTTTTTGGGTGGAAAGGGAACTTATAACATTAAAAGGGAGTATAGGGGTGTTTGTGTATAATATATATATTACCTACTGGCGGTCGCCAGTAGGTAGTTATAGTTAGGACCCTGTTTCCATAGGAAAACCGCAACATTCTATTTGGAATAACTTTGGCGCCGGTCGACGAATCCTCGCGAAATTTTCAAAACTAATGGGGCGCTACGCTCCGCTCCTACCCTGAAAGTCTCGGGGGGATTCGTCAAGCGGGGGCTGAGAAAAAAGGGGGGTCCCAAAACGCATTTTTCCCATGCATTTTTCCATAGGACCTTTAGACACAGCTACAGCCCGAACGGCTGAACAGAGTTACTTGAAATTTGGCAGAGAGGTAGTCCTCAGGTCAAGGAAGTGCCTTTTGTAGGTCTGGTGTAAATCTGTTCAGTAGTTCCTGAGAAAATAGCATTTAAATCAATATATATATCTGTGGCAGCTTACGGTAAGCTTACCGTACGCGTACGGTGCCGTGCGCGAGCGCGAATCTGATTGGCTCTTAGATCTTAGTAAACATTCGAATCGGTCGAAACCAGGAAGTGGCGGCCGCCATTTTCTCTCTCGCACTCTGAGGGGGGGTTAAAAAACAAAGGCCAAAAACATGTAAAGGGGCTGTTTAGACAGCTCCTAAGCACCTAGCCATGTTGAGGGAGTCCTCAAAGATCCCCCAAGGCCAAAAACCGAATTTAAATTTTTTCGATAATTTCGCCGATTACGCTTACCGTACGCGTACGGTAAAAATTAATAAAAAAAAAAAAATATCCATACTCTCCCCACCCTATGTGCAAATGGTGCCCGAAGGGCACCATTTGTGCATGTCATAGTACGGTTGTTAAAAATTAAAATATTACCTTTCACAACGAAGCGCATCATATGTCCTCCATGTGCGCACGGTGCGCGAAGCGCATCGTGCGTACATGGCCCATCTAGCGTGACGTGGGCACGCGGTGCGCGTAGCGCACCGCGTGCCCACCGTGCGTGCACGGCACTAACTGCGTAAAGTGGGCGCGCGGTGCGCAAAGCGCACCGCATGCTCACTGTGTGCGCACGGTGCGTGAAGCGCACCGTGCGCGCACGAAATGAACTGTGTTAAGTGGGCGCGCATGCCACGAATGGCGTAAAGTAACTTAGCATTTAAAAAACCGTACAAATTCACTGAAAAAACCATAGGTTTCACACACGTTATAGTTAGGAATTAGCATTTAAAAAACCTTGCAAATTCAGTGAAAAAACCATAGGTTTCACACATGTTATAGTTAGCTGGAAATTTTACTGATAAAAAACCAATGAAATTCCCCCGTTATAGTTAGTGCAGGCAACTATAACTCACGCGACCGCAATCTTCTGCTGATGCCAATACTGTATTTAGACACTTATTTGCCCATGTCTTCTTCCATTAAATTTTAGCTATACATATATTACAAATATTTTTTTTTCATAAAGACACATATGTCATCAGCAGAGGATTGCGCTCGCGTGAGTTATAGTTGCCTGCACTAACTATAACGGGGGAATTTCATTGGTTTTTTATCAGTAAAATTTCCAGCTAACTATAACATGTGTGAAACCTATGGTTTTTTCACTGAATATATATATATATATATATATATATATATATATATATATATATATATTACCTACTGGCGGTCGCCAGTAGGTAGTTATGGTTAGGACCCTGTTTCCATAGGAAAACCGCAACATTCTATTTGGAATAACTTTGGCGCCGGTCGACGAATCCTCGCGAAATTTTCAAAATAGGTGGGGCGCTACGCTCCGCTCCTACCCTGAAAGTCTCGGGGGGATTCGTCAAGCGGGGGCTGAGAAAAAAGGGGGGTCCCAAAACGCGTTTTTCCCATGCATTTTTCCATAGGACCTTTAGACACAGCTGCAGCCCGAACGGCTAAACAGAGTTACTTGAAATTTGGCAGAGAGGTAGTCCTCAGGTCAAGGAAGTGCCTTTTGTAGGTCTGGTGTAAATCTGTTCAGTAGTTCCTGAGAAAATAGCATTTAAATCAATATATATATATCTGTGGCAGCTTACGGTGCGCTTACGGTAAGCTTACCGTACGCGTACGGTGCCGTGCGCGAGCGCGAATCTGATTGGCTGTTAGATCTTAGTAAACATTCGAATCGGTCGAAACCAGGAAGTGGCGGCCGCCATTTTCTCTCTCGCACTCTGAGAGGGGGTTAAAAAACAAAGGCCAAAAACATGTAAAGGGGCTGTTTAGACAGCTCCTAAGCACCTAGCCATGTTGAGGAAGTCCCCAAAGATCCCCCAAGGCCAAAAACGGAATTTAAATTTTTTCGATAATTTCGCAGATTACGCTTACCGTACGTGTACGGTAAAAATTATTAAAACAATAAAAATATCCATACTCTCCCCACCCCATGCGCAAAAGGTGGCCGAAGGGCACCATTTGTGCATGGCATATAACATTTGTGAAAAATTAAAATATTACCTTTCACAACGAAGCGCATCATATGTCCTCCATGTGCGCACGGTGCGCAAAGCGCATCTTGCGTACATGGCCCATCAAGCGTAACGTGGGCACGCGGTGCGCATAGCGCACGGCGTGCCCACCGTGCGTGCACGGCACTAACTGCGTAAAGTGGGCGCGCGGTGCGCGAAGCGCACCGCGTGCTCACTGTGCGCGCACGGTGCGCGAAGCGCACGGTGCGCGCACGGAACGACCTGCGTTAAGTGGGCGCGCACGCCACGAATGGCGTAAAGTAACTTAGCATTTAAAAAACCGTACAAATTCACTGAAAAAACCATAGGTTTCACACACGTTATAGTTAGGAATTAGCATTTAAAAAACCTTGCAAATTCAGTGAAAAAAACATAGGTTTCACACACGTTATAGTTAGCTGGACATTTTACTGATAAAAAACCAATGAAATTCCCCCGTTATAGTTAGTGCAGGCAACTATAACTCACGCGACCGCAATCCTCTGCTGATGACATATGTGTCTTTATGAAAAAAAAATATTTGTAATATATGTATAGCTAAAATTTAATGGAAGAAGACATGGGCAAATAAGTGTCTAAATACAGTATTAGCATCAGCAGAGGATTGCGGTCGCGTGAGTTATAGTTGCCTGCACTAACTATAACGGGGGAATTTCATTGGTTTTTTATCAGTAAAATGTCCAGCTAACTATAACATGTGTGAAACCTATGGTTTTTTCACTGAATATATATATATATATATATACACTTAAAAAACCATAGGTTTCACACATGTTATAGTTAGCTGTACATTTCACTCGTAAAAAACCAATGAAATTCCACGTTATAGTTAGATCAGGTAACTATAACTTGCGCGCCCACAATAAACTGCTGATGACGTCACATTTTACATCACTCATGACATGGTCAGTGACATCACTCTTCACATCAATGATGACATCTGAAATGACACATTGTGGATTGCGGTCGCGCAAGTTATAGTTACCTGATCTAACTATAACGTGGAATTTTTATTGGTTTTTTTACGAGTGAAATGTACAGCTAACTATAACATGTGTGAAACCTATGGTTTTTTAAGTGAATTTGCAAGGTTTTTTAAATGCTAATTCCTAACTATAACGTGTGTGAAACCTATGGTTTTTTCAGTGAACTTGTACGGTTTTTTAAATGCTAAGTTATGTATTTATTTATTTTTTTTTTTCTGGTTTTTCACCGTGCGCACACCCTGCGTTCATACCGTGCGCGCCTCGCCTTTTTTTACACAGTTACAATTTTTTTTTCTCCCTTGCGGGTCCTTCAATTTATTTAATAAATGTGATTGTTATTTTTTTTTTTTTTTTGCCGTGCGCTTACCGTACGCGCACTCCGCGATTTTTTTAAAAAAATTATTAAATGTATTTTTCGTACTTTTTGGTCCTTCGTGGACCCCCTGACAAACGCTAGGGGGTCTGCAACTCTCTTCGTTGCCCCCTTTTCACGTTATCCACCTTTGTTTTTCAGTGCGAGAGACAGAAAATGGCGGCCGACACTTTCTGATTTCGACCGATTCGAATGTTTACAGTCATGTAACCACCAATCAGAATTGAGCTCGCGCACGGCACCGTACGCGTACGGTAAGCTTACCGTAAGCGCACGGAGATATATATATTGCTTTAAATGATTTTTTCTCAGGAACTACTGAACAAATTTACACCAGACCTACAAAAGGCACTTCCTTGACCTTATGGCTACCTCTCTGCCAAATTTCAAGTAATTCTATTCAGCCGTTCGGGCTGTAGCTGTGTCTAAAGGTCCTATGGAAAAATGCATGGGGAAAACGCGTTTTGGGACCCCCCCTTTTTCTCAGCCCCCGCTTGATGAATCACCCCGAGACTTTCAGGGTAGGAGCTGAGCGGAGCGCCCCATTAGTTTTGAAAATTTCGCGAGGATTCGTCAACCGGCGCCAAAGTTATTCCAAATAGAATTTTGAGATTTCCTATGGAAACACGGTCCTAACTATAACTATCTACTGGCGACCGCCAGTAGATAATGTTGTTAATACTTATCAATATTGACAATTATATATATAATTTTACAATGCATAGGTCTTTAGCATGCATGCCTTTACCACGAAATTTCAGTTTTTTACAGGTACATACAAACCCATTACACATACTATATATATACACACATATATATATATATATATATATATATATACACACATACACACACACACACACACCAGCACTCCCGGGAACAGTGTCCAGATTTTATTAAGAGGACAAATTCACAGCAAAACGCGTTTCGGCTACCGCCTTTGTCAATTGCAAGCGGCGTCGTCTGCCCCTCAAGAAAATCAGAATACACGCAACCAAGATCGATTTATTCAGATTCGCAAGAAAAATTAAACTTATGAAATATTTCAAAGGGAAGAAACCTATACAAGGGAAAGGAACAACAACGAGTGACATGGAGAACCTCACAGCTGGCGACTTAGAGGTATTGGCGGTCATGGAAGATCTCCAACATGAAGGTGATCCCAGACTATTGATCCCAAAGAAAGTGACGGATCAACCAGAGATAATGCAAATTAATCCTGGCAGTCCATTCAAACCTACATCTAGATTTGTTCCGATGATGCCGGCTGATTCCATCGACGTATTTACTGAGGTAGTGACGAAAGATCTGGTTAAACTACGAGGAAGGAACAATTACAGTAGAAGGATGGGCAATATCACTGAGAGGCAAAAACAGGCGATTAAGGATCTACAGAATGACAAATCCATTGTCTGTAAACCATCTGATAAGGGAGGTAATGTCGTTTTGATGACATTTGAGTATTATCAAAAGGAAGCACTAAATCAACTCAATGATAAACTCAGTTATACTAAGATAACACACAAGGAGTTCGAAAGCAGCATAGTGTCTTATCAGAATCTTTTAAACAAATGGTATCATAAAGGAATGCTATCCAAAGAGGAGTACGGTTTTTTGGAATGCAAACATCCGAAATTACCGACATTTTACCACCTTCCTAAATTACATAAAGATCCCTCAAACCCTCCTGGTCGCCCCATTGTTTCCTCCCTAGGCAGTCTAACTGAACATATGTCTAAATTTGTAGATTTTTTCTTGTCAGAATCTGTCACCAAATTGGCTTCCTACATCAAGGATACTAAGGACTTTTTGAAACAAGTGGAAAATATACATTGGGAAGATGATTATGTGATGATGACTCTTGACATATCTAGTCTGTATACTAGTATTAATCATGATCAAGGAATCGAGGCAGTTCAGTATTTTTTGGACAATCGCTCAATCAACCTGGCAGAACACAATATCATGTTAACCGAGTTTGTAGGATTTTGTTTGTGTAACAATATTTTCTTGTTTCAGGATGTCTTGTTCAAACAAATACGGGGTACTGCGATGGGGACCTGCTTCGCCCCCAGCTACGCGAACTTGTTCGTGGGCTGGTGGGTGGAGCAGGTGGCCTGGACGGAGACCAATGTATATTGGACTGAGAAAGTGATCAGTTGGACAAGATACATTGATGATTTGTTTATTGTCTTCAAAGGTACTGAACAAATAGCAAGCGACTTTGTTGGAATACTTAATAGCAATAATCTTAACCTCAGATTCACAGGAGATACAAGTAAGAAATCTGTGAATTACCTGGATCTAGTGGTGTTCCCCGTGGAAGGTAGACTGTGCACTCGCTTGCATAGAAAACCGACCGCGGGTAACTCCGTGCTACATGCCCGAAGTTGCCATTCGGAAAAGACCATAACTAGTATCCCGTATGGCGAACTTCTTAGGATCCAGCGGAATTGTTCCCTTGATAGTGATTATCAATTGGCAGCAAGAGAGAGCATGAATAGATTCAGGATGAGAGGTTACCACAAAGATATCCTTGACGAAGCAATCAAAAAAGCGGAAGCTAAATCTAGATTTGACTTGATTAAAGATGAAGATCACAGTACTAGACCAGAGAAAGAAGGTGACAATAATTTCAGGATAATTACTGATTACTCTGAGGATGCCCAGGTCATCAGGAAGATATTTAGAAAGAATTGGCACATTCTGGAATCAGATCCTGTAATAGGTAGAGACATGCCCAAAGCACCACTCTTGACATTCAGGAGAGCGAGAACATTGCGCGATGACTTATTACAGACCCATTGCAATAAAGAGAGGACAATATTACCTTTTGGAAAAATCACAGGGTTTTATCCATGTCTCAAATGTAGGGCATGTAAAAACAGTAAGAAGACCACTCACTATAAAGTTCCTGGTCTACAATATCCCAAAAAGATTAACAAGTTAATGAACTGTAACACCGGTTTCACTGTCTACTGTCTGGTCTGCCCTTGTGGCCTGCGCTACATAGGGAGTACTATACACCCCACAAAGGTACGCATTATAGAACACGAGGGACATTAATAATAAAGATGTATCGTATCCAGTCGCAAGACACTTTGAATCATTCCATCAGAGCAACAGGGATCTGTTGAGCTTCTTCTGTCTGGATCATGTACCATTGAATGTGAGAGGGGGTG
Organism: Triturus cristatus; assembly: GCF_964204655.1. NCBI lineage: Eukaryota > Metazoa > Chordata > Amphibia > Caudata > Salamandridae > Triturus > Triturus cristatus. Next base: position 736,536,188 of record NC_140589.1, on the reverse strand, counting down.
GCAGACAGCTACAATTGAGAAGACTTGAATCCAGATACATTATTGATATTCAGACCAAGATGACACTTGGCTTGAATAGTGGGGAAGAGTTGGCTGTCCACCTGTAGCTGAAATCTGTGTGTATGGAGCTTCTGTTTTCTGTTATAATGTGTTTATTAGACATATGATTTTCAACACATGGCAGTATTTAAATACCCATCCAGGGTGAAATGAGAAGGTTAAAATTTCTGTTAACCATTATGAATGCCCATACAGGGCGTGATATGTATTGTAAGCAAGTATGATTTTGCATGTTTAATAATGGCTGCCATTTCGGACTGAAGTAAGTCCTATGTTGATGTCTATGACATAAGTAAAGTATTTATGTCCATTGGAAGTCGACGCCGCTTGCAATTGACAAAGGCGGTAGCCGAAACGCGTTTTGCTGTGAATTTGTCCTGTTAATAAAATCTGGACACTGTTCGGGAGTGCTGGTGTATTTGTGTACCTGGAGCCTTGACTGTACGCGGTGTCCGTCACCGCGTTGAAAGCACCCGATCGCGAGTGAAGGGACTGAGACGGAAGGTTGAGCTGGAGATATATAGATATATATATATATATATCCATCAAAAGTTGCCTGTGACAGGAGTGACCAAACAAGAAGGTACCCATGATTAAGTGCGCTCTGGCACGAAACGCGTTGGGGAGGACTGAATAATTTGCGTGGCAATATGCTGTATTCCCTCTACTCGCTCCATTAAAGAAGTGGCTTACACCTACCTTCTTGTTTGGTCACTCCTGTCACAGGCAACTTTTGATGGATATATATATATATATATATATATATATAGATATATATATATTTTATCTACTGGCGGTCGCCAGTAGATAGTTATAGTTAGGACCCTCTTACCATAGGAAATCCGCAACATTCTATTTTGAATAACTTTGGCGCCGGTCGACGAATCCTCGCAAAATTTTCAAAATAGGTGAGGCGTTGAGCTCCGCTCCTACCCTGAAAGTCTCGGGGGGATTCGTCAAGCGGGGGCTGAGATAAAAGGGGGGTCCCAAAACGCGTTTTTCCCATGCATTTTTCCATAGGACCTTTAGACAGAGCTACAGCCCGAACGGCTGAACAGAATTTAATGAAATTTGGCAGAGAGGTAGTCCTCAGGTCAAGGAAGTGCCTTTTGTAGGTTTGGTGTAAATCTGTTCAGTAGATTCTGAGAAAATAGCCTTTAAATCAATATATATATCTGAGCCAGCTTACGGTGCGCTTACCGTACGCGTACGGTGACGTGCGCGAGCGCGATTCTGATTGGCCGTTAGATCTGAGTAAACATTCGAATCGGTCGAAACCAGGAAGCGGCGGCCGCCATTTTCTCTCTCGCACTCTGACAGGGGGTTGAAAAACAAAGTGCAAAAACATGTAAAGGGGCTGTTTAGACAGCTCCCAAGCACCTAGCCATGTCGAGGCAGTCCCCAACGATCCCCCAAGAGAAAAAAGGAAAGCGAAATTTTTTCGAAAATTTCGCCGATTACGCTTACCGTACGGTAATAAATAATAAAAAAAAAAAAAAAAATCCACATTCTCCCCACCCCGTGTCCAAATCGAGCCCGAAGGGCACCATTCGTGCATGGCTTATTACAGCAAAACAAAACATATATTTTACCTGTCACAACGATGCTCATCATATGTCCTCCATGTGCGCACGGTGCGCGAAGCGCATCGTGCGTTCATGGCCCATCTAGCGTAACGTGGGCACGCGGTGCGCAAAGCGCACCGCGTGCTCACTGTGCGCGCACGGTGCGCGCACGGAACGAACTGCGTTAAGTGGGCGCGCACGCCACAAATGGCGTAAAGTAACTTAGCATTTAAAAAAACGTACAAATTCACTGAAAAAACCATAGGTTTCACACACGTTATAGTTAGGAATTAGCATTTAAAAAACCTTGCAAATTCACTGAAAAAACCATAGGTTTCACACATGTTATAGTTAGCTGGACATTTTACTGATAAAAAACCAATGAAATTCCCCCGTTATAGTTACTGTAGGCAACTATAACTCACGCGACCGTAATCCTCTGCTGATGACATATGTGTCTTTATGAAAAAAAAATATTTGTAATATATGTATAGCTAAAATTTAATGGAAGAAGACATGGACAAAAAAGTGTCTAAATACAGTATTAGCATCAGCAGAGGATTACGGTCGCGTGAGTTATAGTTGCCTACAGTAACTATAACGGGGGAATTTCATTGGTTTTTTATCAGTAAAATGTCCAGCTAACTATAACATGTGTGAAACCTATGGTTTTTTCAGTGAATATATATATATATAGGTTTATGTTTACCTGTAAAATAGATACATTAATGGAGTAAAGGCAATCGTGGTAAAGGCATAGTAGTTGGTTGTTGTTCCACCATACAACCCTTTTTCAGAGATGTCTTCCTCCAGTTGTTGCTCCCATTTGTTTTTTAGAGCATGCATAGGTTTATAAAAGGCTGGGGCCAGTGCCAGATGTAGGCAGGTCCCTACGCTGTACTCTGTGCGTCAACATAGTAGTCAGGGCCGCCAACTTAGTTTGTTCCAGTAAGACATTTCCCCATGTGTCGTTTATCACTTTCTGTACTTCATTACAGGTCAAAAATTGTCCTATGCAGGACATGGTCTTCCACCAGGCGGTCAAAGGAGATGAATTTGCCCTCGGAGAATAGGTTGCCAATCGTGGTGATCTCTGCCTGGTGCATGTTTATATGATGGGGCTAGTGGATTACGTCGCCATTTGTGGTGGCACCCAGATCGGGAAGTCTGGCGAGTACGCTGTGCTTACTTCCAGTGTTCTGATGTAGGCGTCCCAACAGGCCTTGACAGCCCCAAGTGTGCAGGGATAGGAGCGTTTTGGCTTGCCGTTGTGCAGCACTCACAGAAAGTTTCCTTTCCCAAAGATGTGACTTATGTCTAATCTTTCAGACTCTGTCTCTAACACCAGCCACCTTGCCAGCCACACTAGTTGAGCTGCCATGTAATAGGACTCCAGATTAGATACCCCCATTCCACCCTCAGCCAGTGGGCACATCACTTTGTTTATTATCAGACATCTGCGTGTAGTTCCCCAGATCAGGTTTCAAAGTATGGACGATGGTTCACAGGAAAAGGCTTTAAGGCAAGTTCATAAAGGGATCTAGAAGTCAGGGGAGAGTTATCATTTTTGTGGTAGCCACTCGCCAGAGAGTAGAGAGCGGGAGATTGTACCACACAGGAATGGATTGACAGATCTTGGACACACTTTTACCCAAGCGGTACCCTTCAGGTCATGATATGTGTGGTAGATTTGGACACCTAAATACTTAAACGTGGTGGGCTCCCATTTAAAAGAGTCTCTTGGGGAAAGGGGACGGTCTTCTAGGCACTTGCTTTTAAGTGAGAGCATACCAGAATTCACACAGTTAACTCGGAGTCATGATTTGTCCATGAATTCACTGAGTAATTGTTCAAGTTGGGGTAGAGCATTACAATGCCCCATATCGGGCATTTAAATCTCAGAAGGCTCGTCACTGGCTGGAGGGCAAGCACAAAGAATGGGTGACAGGGGGTTTGCCCGACAGTTGCCCCCGCACAACTGGCCACTATCAGTGAATGTCTCATCCATGTACAACATGGCCAGTGGTTTCGTATATACCAGCTGTATCCATTTCAAGAGGTTACCATAGATTCCCACAGTGAAAAGCACTTTGAACAAGTAGGGCCACATGAGGGTGTTGAAGGCCTTTTCTATGACCAGGGAGACCACTGCTGACCCCAGTCAATGTCCATCGACCAAGGCCATGACATGTAGCCATCGTCTGATATTCAAATGTAAGTTAGGACCCAAACTCGTCTGGATGTATCAGCCCGGATAAATAAGGGAGCAGTCAGTTGATTAAAATCTTCCCGAATATTCTTATTTTCGGTATTTAGCAGGGATAGTAAGTGGTATGATCGGACATTCAATCCTTTTGGGAGGATCACAATAGCGGCCTACCTGGTGGAGTCCGGGAGCAGACCCATATTAAATGCCTCAGAAGACATCTTGTGAAGTAAGGGCACTAGTCGGGATGGATAGGTGGCATTAAAATTTCTGGAAGTGTCCATCTATCCCTGGCGTTTTCCCTTTGCAAGTTGGTCTATTGTCACTTTAATCTCTTGCACCTCCATGGCCATGTTTAAAGACTGTTTGTGCAGCTGATGAACCTCCATCTCTAAAACCTCCCTCATCAGTGTTTTCTTACCACGGTTAGAGGACTAAACACATAATTCTCTTGAACACATCCCATTCTATATTGGAGTGTGAGGCTGTGTTTTCATTATTTGAGGAAGAGGAAGTTGTTGGCTTTGAAAGGGAAGTCTGTTGGCACAATAAGAAGCTGTCTACGTCAGGATTACCTAATCTGTTTGGAGGGGTAGGAGGGGGATGCTTCAGTGTACACTCATCAAAAGGTTGCACTTTAGACCTAAACCCTTGAGAGCCGAGTCTGTTTCTGCAACAGGAAACGTGACCTCATGGGCTGCGGTACCTCCTATGCGGCTTTTGAAAGGAAACAAGAGGGTGCAGAAGGGAGCTGGCTACGGTTCTCAAGCCCACTGAGCTCAGCTGGCCAGTGCACGGGGCAGCATCGCTTCTGCGAAATATTTTAATTAGTGTAGGGCAGAATCAACAAGACTTTTTGCATGCAGTCTATGCAGAGGGAGGGTCACCCGTGGGGACGCAGTGGGGAGAGTGTGCGTGTTACCAGTTCTTACGCATCAGTCCAATGAAGGGACTCGGTGGGTTTGAAACAGACTTACACTCTTTCTAGGAGGAAGTGCAACTGTCAATAAACACCCATAACCAGAAGACGGTGACTGGAGCTTCAGATTTTTTTTGTCCTCATACCACCACTGCATGCAAATTGCAGCCTGCCAACCGTCTTGTACGTCCCCAGGCTATTTGTGATATCTCAAAACTCCTGCCCACAAGCCCGTCCAGTAACCTGGTTGCTAGTTCCACGCAGGTGTAATCATAGGACTAATACGATTAGGTTCTTATTGTGCCATTCCAATTCAGAAAAGCCTCCCAGATCTTAGAAAGCGTATTAGTCGCTGATCCTATGTCCTTTTTACAGGGGCTTTTTACCGCCTGGAACCAGTCTATCCCTAGGGGTGGAACAGCATCTGTCCACTTTTTGCAAATTTCTCTCCTAGCGAGAAGAATCAGATAAAAGAGCAGGGCCTGCTTATCCCTAGAAAGGGGCGAAATTGGCTTATCTTCTACCCCTAACATAATCAACGTTAAACTTATTTTTATGTTAGCACAGAGAATTTCATTTATTGCCTTTTCCACTGAAGACCAATAGTCCTGTAACAAAGGGCATTCGAAAAGCATGTGTCTGTCGTCTGCACTCAAAAAACCGCATCTGTGACATCTTAGGGCGACAGCTGTTACGAATTTTGCCAATTTATATGGTGTCCAATATAGCCTATTGGCTGTGAAAAGTGATTTGTTTTTAAATTTGATGGCTTGACCACATTATACAGCAGCTTAAATGAGAGAGCTTCAGATCAATGGTAACTGTAACCAATGCTGCATTAGGATGGGAGCCGGGTGGAAGGAGGCCCGCGCCTTCTCCGTTTTGCATTCGGGGTGGAGATTTTTTTTTAAAGTAGTCCCGAAACAATGCCCATAATGACCCCTGCGTAGGTTCAACAGTGGTTGGGCAGTCACTTGGGCAGGGCTAAAAATCTGAAGAGGCATCACTTATGCATTCCTTGCCAAATGGGGAGACTGTAAAATGGTTGCAGCCAATGGAAAGCCTATGGGCGGGCAGAAGTCATTGATGTCGATACACCATGTCTCGGTTCGAGACAGCGCATGTGCGCAGTCTTCGAGCAGAGACCTAAAAATACACCTCCGTAATGTGAAAGACGTGAAGGTCTTGTCCTCCAGGAGGCCTAAAAAGAATATTTGATGCTTGCATTGGCATTCCTCAAGCCCCCAACCCCTCAATTAAAAAATACCAACAGCCAATGCGGAATAGTACAAGTATCTGTCTCTGCCACATCTACGACATCAGCACCACAGGGCGGGTGAACATTATTAATTCACCGGGCACCCGCAGCAAGCGAGTGGTGCTCTGTCAGTTCGGTGGGACTTCTCTCCCAGCAGGATTTTTCTTTAGCTTTCAGCTTTCAGAGGAATTGCTGGATTTTCAGTGATGCCTGTGCCGCGATCCCCAAGCAGGAATTCACACTAGGCCACCATAGTAGATTTTTTCCTGGCGGGAAGGGGGGGCATGGCGCAATCAAAGTACACGGGAACTGGAAAAAATGTTTCAATCTCATATGGCTCAAACATCACTAATTTGGTCCTCCTTTGCAGCATAATTCTAGTGGCCCTTCATATGGGGCACCACTAGAAAGATGATAGTTCCCCCCTCTACCCTCCTCCCCCGTTTTCAATGGTATGCCTCTATCATTGATTCCTGCTCATGGATCGCGGATGGTAATAGAAATTACCAGCTCTGTTCACCTATTGTTGTTTTGTGGTGTCTGGCATCTATAGGTATATTGTGGTGTCAGGCTCAATTGTCTTAAGTCCTCTTCAGCATACACCATGGCAACAGGTCAACCCACTTCAGCCTGTGAGTGATGGCATTCTTCACTTTCACAAGGAGTACATCCAGATACAAAGAGGTTCCCCCGGAGTGCCAGGGACTAACATGGTGAAAAAAGTGCTTTTTTGGAAACACCCAAAAATATTTTTACTTTTAGACCATTCTTGTTTTTTTTAGACTGACGAGGGTCCTGCAGCTTCTCCAAAACTAAATCTGTGCAAAAAACAGAAATGTGTTTGGTTGATGTTGGTGTGGGGGCGTATGGTAGGCGATTGGAGGAAATGATTAATTGCCAGCATTTTTCCTTCACTGGGGGGCAGGGTGATTGAGCCGTGGTCACCCCACATCCCTCACCCAAGGAAAGGGAAAATGAAAACGGTTATTGTAATTGCATTTTAGTTTGCTTAATTATGTGTGTTGTAAGTTAATGTCATTTTTGGTCTTTTTTTCTCTTGTAGTTTCTCTACCGAAATTGGTGAACATACTATCCGGACCGAGAAGCTGTTTTGATTCAGCCAATTTTTTTCGCTGTTTCAATTACTTTTTTAATACACTCTCACTTGCACAACATTGTGTTCTCACTTTCAACTGATATCACACACACAGTTCTCGATGCATTACCATTTCTACCTGTACCTCAGCATTTTACCTAGCAACAAATATTTGATGATAGATAGTTAACACAAAGGGTTGAGAAATCTATTTGCCCACTCGCTAAGGAGAGTCAGATTTTAGCAGGGTGAGCTATATTTAGGGCCTACCCGTTCGTTCTGGCAAGCTGACAAAGAACAGGTGTCCTCTTCACTCAGTAAGAGAAGGAGCAATATGCCTTTAAATCTTGTTTTTTTCTTGTCACATCTGCTCTGTGTTCAGAGACAGATTTCTCGGACTGTAGACTTCCAGAATTTTCTAAAGTGAACTGTCTGAAGTGCTGTACAAAGAGTTTAAAATGAAAGGCTGTAGGGTGCCATATTTATTCTATGAAACATTTTTTGGTAGAAACCTCTGCACTGCTCTACCTTTCTTTGCACCAACATACCCCACAAAGAGTTGGTCGTCCACCTGGAACTCTCGTGTGCAGTCAAGGAAGGATGTCAGTGCACTTTTTGAGTCCAGACGGTGGAGTGGCTCCTCTTAGTTGTAAGGATGTGGAGAAGAATGGAAGGTGGGCAAGGTGACATATTGGCCAACATGAAATAGTGTGATCACTTTTGGCAAGAAAGAGGCCCTAGTGTGAAGCACATGTTTGTCAGGGTAAACTGAGAAAAGGGGAGACCTGGATGATAAAGCCAGCAGCTTGCTTACCCGTCGGGCAGATGTGATTGCCACAAGGAACGCAGTTTTAATCGTGAGCCTCTAGAGGGTATAATTGTGAAGAGACTTGAAAGGAGCATACATCAAGAATGTGAGGACCAAATTAAGGTCCCGCTGAGGCATAATAAAAGAAGGGGGGGAAATATGTACAAGGCCCTTCAAAAATCTATTTACAATAGGGGACATAAACAAATAGGGTTGGTCAGGCAGTTGCAAGGGCAGACAGAGCAGAATGATAACCCTTCAGAGTGCCCAAAGCAGAATATCAAAAGGGAGGCAGAAAGTAGATCAGTGGACTTTTCTGTACAATAAGACACAAATTGCTACCAACAGCAGGAATATACTGTTTTGGTGGAAGGACGCCTAGCTGCTATACCAACATTGCAGACCTCGGGACGAAGGCCTAAAGCTATCAACTGCCGCCGCTCAATCTCCATGCAAGAAGGTGGAAAGTTGACAGGCTTGGGTGGAGGACCCTCCTCTGCTACTGCGACAGAAGATCCTTCGGAAGGGGCAGCCTGATCGGAGAGGTTTGATGGCCATGCCCAGTAGCTCAGGATATTAGACTCTATGTGCCCAGTCCGGAACTTCAAGGATGACTTGGGCTCGGTCGTTCCTGATCTTCTTGGGCAAGAGTGGTATGAGTGGAAAGGCATACAGGAGGCCTGAGCTCCACTCAAGAAGAAAAGCATCTCCGAACGAGAGCCGTCTTGGAAACTCTAGCATGCCAAACTGCTGACATTGCATGTTCTTGGCAGAGACAAACACATTTAACCAAGGCGCTCCCTACTACTGAAAGAGACCTTGAGCCACCTCCAGGCAGAGATACCATTCGTGATCCGCTAGGCATCGACAACTGAATCAGTCCACCCTGGCGTTAAGGGAACCTGCCAGATGTTCAAACACAAGGGAATGCCCTGCTGTTTCAGCCATGTCCAGAGATGCAGGGCCTCTTGACAAAGGATCCATGACCCTACCCGCCCTGTTTGTTGCAGTATCACAAGGCGGTGGTGTCATCTATGAGCACTTGTACCAGCCTTATCTTGATGGAGGGTAGAAAGGCTTTCAATGCCAATCGGAGTGCTCGGTGCTCAAACAGGTTCATGTGGAGACTGGATTCCACCGGAGACCAAAGTCCTCAGATCGTCACCTCTCCCAGATGGCCACCCCATCGCCAGGAGTGACGCATCTGTCACTACTGTGAGATCTGGTTCGGGAAAGAAGAGGACTCTGCCTCTGACCCAATCGCGGTTCGTTAGCCACCAATGCAAATCCTTCGTAGTCCACTCCGAGATCTAGACCACAATCTGGAAAACAATACCAATTAATAAAGAAGTGAACAACGAACCAAAGGGAGACCGAAAGTGATCTTGAACCAGAGCACGAAAGATCATGTCAAAACCCAATGGCGGAAAAAAAAAAATCTCACAATGGAGCCAAAGCCCATGCACACAATATCATCGAGAGGAGGAGTCACTTTACCTCGTGACTTGAGACCTATTTGAAGAAAAACTACCTGTGCACATCCGGACCAAACACTGGATGGCAGGTGTATGCAGAGCATGTGTATCTACAGCCACACGTCAAACATTCTTTTACGATTTTTACAGCTCTACTTATTTTTTTGGGGCTGGTGATCCTAGCCCTTCAAACCCTTTTGCGGATTTAACTTTTTAGAAAAAAAAAAACATATGCTTTCTTGCACTGCAGTGTCCCCCCCTCCCACTTTCTTTAAAAAAGAACCTTTAAAGGTTGCTATTTTTATGGCCATTTTCTCACCCACCCTCCTCCTAACCCTCCAACCTAAAGGAAATCTATAGGCACTAGGTACCTTTCAAACCCAAGAAATATTGGAAAACGAGGACGCCAATTTGGCATATATAGTTTATGTAGATTAAAAGCTGATGAAGGCTTTTGCGTTAAATACCCCAACATAAAAAACAAGCATTGGCTGTGCCTATAGGTCTGTATTTAAAGGAATGTTGTATGGTAAGCTTTAGCTGGAAATAGCATGTGAATTGATCTGTATTTATCTGAAGCAAAGGACTGTAGAATAATATTGGTGTGGGTTATGAGGTCAGGTGACAAGTGCACTGTCAAGCCAGACCTAAACATCCATGTTGGTTAATAGCTGCCCTCTTCCCATCTCTACAGCCGCCAGATAGAAAATACAAATAATCTAGATATCCAATACACTTTAATAGCATTAGAATAACATGTCTATGTCCCTGAAAGGTCAAACTCAGGCAGTTGAATAAATAAACAATATGATCACAGTTGTAAAGGATAAACTCTTTTTTTGTGGAAGCACACAACTTCTGTTCTATCAAAACATGTACTCCTGGATACTAACATGTGGGCGAAGCCTAAGCCCCTCTCTAGTCATGCTTACGTAGCTGTCTGGCATCAGCAGGCGGAGAGAATGCCCACCACCCATGCCACCCCCATTCCTAGTCACCTCCATTGCAAGGTGAGTAAGGAGATTGGAGGGACTCTGAGCTGGGCAGCAACTTACCTCACCAGTCTGTTTCTAAAGCAAAGGGGGCATATGAATCCCCTTTAACCTCGCTGCCACCAGGAGGCTGGCACTCACTTGGGGCATGGACATAGGTAAGCTTCAAAAGAGAGGCACTTGGACGCAGTCGGGCCAGTAAGGGGGGAAAAGGCCTTGCTCTCTTTTGCCCTCCGCTTTGATGCAGAGCAGAAGGTGGAATCCTCAGGTTCTGAGGGGATGTATGCACTACATGCAAGAGTCATGGGCAGGTGACAGCAGTTTCTCAAGGACAACTGTGATGAAGAAGGGCAGTAAAAGATGTGAGATTGTCAGAGAGTCTAGGTGACACAGTGGACTCAGTACATGGCGCCTGTGGTCCTTCCGGGATGCAGATATCTGCTTTCCTAAATTATGCCAATCATTGAATTCAAGGCATGCGCCTTTCCGATCTCAACAGCATCCTGTGTCTTCCCAGGAAATAGCGTCAAACAAGGCTTCCATTTATTAAGAGCTGCATCCAGAGAGCTTCTGTACATGAACTCTGCAATTCTTTTTAAAAAGAACATTTGGTTATCTCTGCGCCAGCTTTACATTATGTATTCAAACATATGTTTAGACTTCATTCTCCTTGAACGAGACGAAAAATGTGCGAGAGAAAGTAACGGTGAGAGGGAGAGAGAAAAATAAAGAGGTGAAAAAGTGAGAATAAAAAAATGACAAGAAACAAATAGAGACAGCGAGGGGTGATAAAGGGGGAGTTGAGGGGACATAAAAGAGTACGAGAGAGGTGAGTGAGGATGTGAGAACCTGGAAGAGCAGGAGATACCGAAAGAAAATAAAAAGATGACGATGTGTATGTGACAGAGAAGAAGGGAAAGGCTGCGAGTGTGTTTCTGGGGGGGGGGGGGGGGGGGTGGGGGGGGGACTGTTTGCGCTTGTATGCAAACAAGACAGAGAAGCCCGGGAGTGGTGCGCACGCGCATATGTTTAGACTTCATTCTCCATGAACGAGACGAAAAAAGTGCGAGAGAAAGTAACGGTGGGAGGGAGAGAGAAAAAGAAAGGGGAAAAAGTGAGAATAAAAAAAAATGACAAGAAACAAATAGAGACAGCGAGGGGTGATAAAAGGGGAGTTGAGGGGACATAAAAGAGTACGAGAGAGGTGAGCGAGGATTTGAGAACCCGGAAGAGCGGGAAATACCAAAATATATATATTTTTTTAAAAGACGATGTGTATGTGACAGAGAAGAAGGGAAAGGTTGCGAGTGTGTTTCAGGGGGACTGTTTGTGCTCGTATGCAAACAAGACATAGAGAAGCCCGGGAGTGGAACGCATGTGCACGCCTGCTTGTGCCCGCCGCTACACGCAAAGAGAGCAGTCTGCTCATTTTCAAGCACTGCACTCGTGCTTGTGGCGTGCCCCTTGGCGCTCCATCAAGTTGGATGCCGCCACAAGCACGAGTGTGTGCTTCGAAAAAGAGCAGACTGACGGCTAAAGGTCCTCCTATGCAGCGCATGCGCGCTGTGTAGACGAGACCTAAAAAGCAGAATACAAAAGTGAATCTGAAAGAAGTGAACTGCCGTGCATTCTCATCAAGAGCTAAATCGCCAAAGCAGAGAGAAGCAATAAATCAGCTGGGGATTGGAGAACAACAAGGAGAGTTGGTGGATATGAGAGCAGGCGGAAGCAACACATAGGGAGAGAGCACGTGGAATGTTTAATACAAAAAAAACGAAGCATTGCAAATCTAATATGTCTCGATTTTGGAACTTAACAGTTTCCCAATGGTTTTAGCCACGTGGCCCAGGATTCCTGATGCTGTGCCATATGGTTAAACCAAGCATTTGCAATGCAATAGGTCTCGCATTTGCTGGAGTTGGAGCTATTGGTATTGTAAATGACAAAGCCTTTTATTTAGGTGTTTTGAAAACCTGGAAGCGGTGTGTAAATACGCACTTTGTACTAATAGTCGCTGCTTACGAGAAGCAAGGCTGGCAGTAAAAGAGGCGTACTAACTGCCAGCCTTGCTTCTCGTAAGCAACAACTATAAGTACAAAGCACGTGTTTACGCACTACTTGCAGGTTTTCAAAACACAAATAAAAGGCGTTTGTCATTTGCAATGCCAACAGCTCCAACTCCAGCAAATGCCAGACCTACTGGATTGCAAATGCAATAGGTTTTGCCATTTTTAGAGTTAAAGCTATTGGCGTTGTAAATGGCAATGTCTTTTACCGATGTGTTTTGGTTTGGATTGTAGTGGATGTATGAACAGAGAAACAGCTGCAGCTCTGCCTAGAGGACTTACAATGAGGAATTCCAGACGGGACCAGAGAATCAGCTAGCAGCACTGTCTAGAGGACTTAGAAATGAGGAATTAGTGACAAAACCAAAGATGTATCTGAAGCACTGCGTAGAGGACTTAAAACGAGGAATTACTAATGAGACCAGAGAAGCAGGTAGCAGCACTGTCTAGAGGACTTAGAATGGGGAATTACCACTGGGAACAAATTCACAGCTGCAGTACTGCCCAGAGGACATAGATTGCGGGATTACCAACGGGACTAGAGTAGCTCCTCTATGTGATAATCTGGACCCCCTGGTCAGACAGCTGGAGGAGTGACAGGGTAAGATTTTAAGTAGAGGCCAGTCAATAGAAAGATGTATGTGTTGCCCCGACAAACACCCACCCCTCTCCCTGGTCGGTAATGGATGAACCAGGTCCCTGGATGCCAATGCATAGCTGTCCGTCGTCCCCAACATTCCAGGCCGTGGCAGGAAACTGAGCAACACACAGAATCTCTGTAAACTGCTGAACACAACAATGTGTTAATGCCCTGCCAGTTCAGGAGAAAACAAACTGTGTGCAGATAAGGATACTATTCATTAACCAACAGAAGAAATACAGAGATGTGAAAGTCGTGTCTTTAACTTTAGCTTCTTGGGCTTAAAGGATTTAGTGGCAGCAGAGTGTGAGGTGTTTACTGAAGTATTGTTATAACACCATCCAGGCCCAACCTCTCAGCGAGTCTTATAAGGGTTCACAGGTCGATACTTGATCATTACTGTTGATTAGTACTGACAAATGTACCCGTCCATTTCCTTGTGATGCATATATTAATTGGGCAGGAAAAAATGGTAAAGTAAGCTACAGCCAGTCTAAGTGCTAGGCTACTGCAAATTAGGGTGACCAACTGACATTGGTGCAAATTCAGGACAGTGAGTGTAAAAATTCAGGACAAGGGGTCAAAATTCAGGACAAAAATTCAGGACAGGAGGTCAAAATTCAGGACAAAAGGTACGTTTTACAAACACATCAGAGAAGGTTGCGCAATAGTATACAAGTAAGTAAATAGACAACTACTAAAATACAAGTGAAAATAAGTTTATATTATGTTGAGACAATTGTGCACTTCATGGTTTTTCAGTATGCGCGCAGCTTTAAGCAAATGTGCAGGTCTTTTTGTGGTAACAAAACCGTCCCCACCATTCCAGCTCCCAGAGAAAACGCCTGATGGCCGGTCCGGCCAGTCTGGCCTTGATACCACCCTCCAATGGCGCCCCTCATCTTCACATAGACCCTCTCTCATGTGTATTTAATTTCTTCTAAAGTGCTACTCATCCCAAGTATGTGGGGCAGAGTGTTGGAGTGCGTTACAACACACACATTATAGAGAGACAATCACTCATATTAATGTTAAAGTCAATGTATAGGAAATGTTGCTTAAGATAATGGGGCTTACAAGGTGTAATCATACTTTCATCCATCACTCAGTCTTTCCATTCATTCTGTCCTTCCATCTGTGTGCCCATCCATGTCCATATTCAACCATTTACAAACCTATCCATCACGTATCCTTCCATCCATCATTTCACTCATCCATTCCTCCATCCACCCTTTTACTCATCCATCCATTATACATCCATCCACCCTTTCACCCTATCCATCCGTACACTCATCCATCCACTCTTCCACCCATCCATTCACTCACTCACTCAACCATCCATTTACCTATCCAGCCATCCTTTCACTTACTCATTCATCCACCCAGTCACTCATCCTTCTACCCATTCAGCCATCCATTTACCCATCCCCCTTTCACTTTCAATTCCCCTTTCACTTAGCCATCCATCCTTCCCTCCACCCACCCATCCATCTACTCCTCCACTCATGAATCCATCCATTGAACCTATCATTCATCCATCCATCCATCCTTTCACTCATCCATCTACCCGCCCTTTCACTCACTCATCCAGCCTTACATCCACCCTTTCACTCATCCGTCCATTCATTCACCCTTTCACTTATCAATTCAGCAATCCATCCATTCTCTCGCCCATCATCCACCCTTTCACTCATCCATCAATCCATCATTTCACTCATCTATCCAGCCATCCATCCATCCACCCATCCCTTCACTTACTTACTCACTCACCTTTTCACATTAATTATGAGACCCATCACGAACTCCACCCTCGCCGTAGTTCTTAAAGCAAGGGGTGGGGTGGGGAGGGGCAGGGTTCATTATGCCCCTGCACTTAGGCAATCTGAAAAAGTGGAAGGCATGAGTCATGCATGATGCACAGTGCCTGGACGTGGGGCGACTGTGACATGGTGTTTCCAGAGCTTTAAGTGGGATGCAAAAACTAGGGTGGTCTCTCCAAAAGGGTGTTTAATGTAATAAAATGCATGGCTTAAAACACATAAGCTAAAAATCTGTGCTTAATATAATCTGCTGCCCGACTGGTATTTTTGTTGCTTGTGTCATTGCATCCAGATATATAATACAACAAGTAACGTTACACTTAGAACAAGTAACGTTACACCTACAACAAGCCAGAACTATTGGCTTTGTCAATGGTTGTTAGTTGCATAAAATAAAAAAGCAGCAACCATGGCTGCTATACTATAACTATAATCCTTTCCTTTGAACTTCTTTCACTGCCTTCCTTCGATTAACTGGATTCTCAGCTAGCAGCAGCATGGGTGTTTTTGCACTTCCATGTGACAGAATGCTCTGCCTGGACTGAGGCAGGAGGAGGCCACCACATGCTGTGCCAGCCCAGACTGACCCATTGTCATTCTGTATGTGGCAATCAGCCCCACACAGAATGACAATGGGCGGGGTGGGTCTGCTCTTGTGCTCAGAGGAGTGCGAGGCAGCCCCATCAGGGAACTGATGCCTCTCGCAGGGGAACAGATCTGTTCTCTGTAATGCCTAAAATTACGGACA
The DNA here is from genome assembly GCF_964204655.1 of Triturus cristatus. NCBI lineage: Eukaryota > Metazoa > Chordata > Amphibia > Caudata > Salamandridae > Triturus > Triturus cristatus. The sequence goes on along the minus strand of NC_140589.1, from coordinate 736,520,535 downwards.
AAAGGCGTCCGTAAAAAGGATCCTCACGGACAACGGACGTGAGGTCCAATTTACGGACTGTCCGTGAAATTTACGGACGGGTTGGTCACCCTACTGCAAATGCAGCCCAACCTTACAGAATCAGAGTAAAGTGTGGAACACAGAAGAGACAAAAGCACAGCTTCTCAACACTGCTCACATATAATGTATATGTAGATGTAGATTTTTAAACTGAGAACTGATGAAAGCCAACCCTTTGCGTATCCACAATATTTGCAAACACTGGGCGCATGTGATTGGCACCATGTTGTAACTTATTTCTGTTAGGCAGATGAAAGAGACGGTGGGAAGAAAAACAAATTATGTGGAAAAAAAAAAAAAAAAAGACACAGCTATTGCAAGAGATTAAAGCCCTGGGAATTTGACTCCAGGCAGAAAGGAACAAGCATTAGCATAGCCAATAGGTCTCGCCTTTGGGACCTTATACGTGTTTAGCCATGCAACAGTTGCATAACTAAATACTTATAAGGTCCCAAAAGGGAGACCTATTGGCTATGCAAAGTGAAAGTGATCGCGAGCACATCAAACATCAAAGCGGCCATGCGGCCGCGAAACCGAAAGTAATGGTGGTAAAGCGCGGCGCGCGCGCCCGCGCACATGCACTGTAGCTCTAGGCTGGCCTGGTAGCACTTTTTGGAGCCCTCTCAATAAGTCTTGCCAGACCAGCACATGCGCTGGGTCAGGCGAGACCTAAACATGACTTACGCCAGGCACAGAACGATAAACAAAACAACATTGGGACAGAAAAAATATAGCAGTCAGGCAGGGGAAATTTTTTTTTTGAAGGGACTGCCAAGTAGCCCCTGAGAGGTGTGATAATTTCAGCCAGTTCTCACTTTGTGATAAAGCGTAGGTTTCAAAATTGTACATTATGGGCTGAAAAATGAAAGTGTAGCCAGGAGGTCAAGGTGACAATCTAGAGCGGCGAGTTGTCGTCTATGAATATCTTATAATGTAGGCTCTGTAAGATTTGTAGAGCGACCCCTCTAAAGAGTCTTTCCCTCTGTTGAACAGCTATAGTGATGTGTTTGTTAGCTCTAGTATATATGCCACAGGATACAAGAAATCACACGCCACACTTCTTGGGTGCTTTATGACTGCAACTTAACCAATCAGGTGAAGATTTGTGGTGCGACTAATCCCTTAAATGATCCCTACGCATTTCTGTACTACCATCAGTCACAATATATTCGTTTACTTTACTACTACATCATGTTGTAGCTTATCTTAGTTGTTAGCGCTACTAATTTAGGAAAATGGAGAAGGGACCCGAGTCACAAAAAGTGAAAGTGATTCTACAAGGGTCACGCGACGGTGTAAAATGTTGAAACTAGATTAAAATACATGTCACACAGTTCCGCAGATAAGAACTTAATTGCTAAATTAAATAAAACTTTTATTCGGGGCAAAAAGGGGACAGAAGCAATTGAGTCCACTTATGCTACATATGTGATATGAAATGGGGAAAGCAAGATTTGCTTCGCGGTAAAGGATTGCCATCAGAGTAAAAATGGTGCCTAATGATTTTGAACTATTTTTGCTGTATTTACTTCGTAAGAAATGGAGGAAATATGTCACTTATTTCCGTTTTCAATCAAGTAAGCAGCTAAATTAAGACAAAACATTTTGCACCATTTTTAACAAAGGATTAGCATTTCTTGTATAAAAAATATATATATATATTATACGTGTAAACTGCTTACAGGCATTGAATGCATCATCTCTTCTTCTAGCAGTAGTTTCCCCATCTGAGCCTGCGTGAGAACATTGTGATTGGGTCTTGAGTCCAGCTATCTAGCAGAAAAATATACGGAGGTCGAGATATGCTTCACAAACCAGACACTGCAGGGAAATGCCAAACATGCTAATGTTCGCCCAAATACAGCATAGCAAAACAAATAAGGGCATAATGAAGTCTCCCTCTCCGCTGACCCACAGGATGTGCATTACACAAAATTAAAAGCTGTGATAAAAATGCTTGTTTTCTGCCCTACACTCAATAGTTATGAATACACTCAAAGACAAAAAAAAATCGTAACATTTGCTTGAAAGCAGAAACCTACAAAAAGCGCATTCTGTTCCGGAGCACACATCTTACCAACAGAGAATGCTTTTACCCGCATCATCTCTCATTTGTAGACTATGGTAAAGGCAGTGGGGCCCTTACACAATCCTGTATTTTGTTGCAATACGTGTCAGGTGGGTTCTTAGCGCGATAAAAGAAATAGAAGAAAGATAACATGGGAAAATGAATTAGAGCACTGTAATGGTTTCTTATACAAAGCGAACCACGCACAGACCAGGCATAATGGTCGGTTCCCAAACAAAGAACCAGCGCTGTGTGCATGCAGCGTTGTGCATGCTCCCCTCGGATTCATCAGACCACTTGGCCCAAAAAATGTGCACGTCGTCGGTAGTTCCAGAATAAATTATTTCCGGCCTGCCTCATAAACGTTTGGGCTCCAATTCCACAAACTATTTGCCTTCATAAAAAAACTGAAGTAAACAAGGGGGAGGGTGATATAGAGGCCTCAGGGCATGAATGTAAGGGCTAAAAGAAAGGGAAGGTGAGCTGACACAGAGAGAGTAGAGGAGACATGCAAGGGGAGCCCGAACGTTTATAGTGATAATTATAACATGCAGTAGTTTATGTGGCAGAAGGGAACATATAAAAGCAGTAATCTTGGAGGGGTGGTGGGGTGGTCAAGCAGTGGTGTGGGAAAGGAGAGGGCGTGGTGGATACAGCACAGGGAGATTAAGTGACAGAACTGGAAACAAAACTTAATTTAATTTTAATTAAACCACATTAAAAAGAGCTACGACCTCGAAGGCTTGGTGTGTGCGACTATGTTGAGAATTATAACTAAGCTTATTCTTATAGGTGCATGAGTTTTTAATAAAAATTATTTTACATCATTAATTAAGTATAAACATCACCGCTGTTGCAGTGACTATTCGAAATGTGATCATTTCCTCATAGGCTTTATACAAAAGCAGACACCACCACCAGATAAATGAATTCACAGTTCCTATGGGTAAAGCACCATGAAATTTGCTATATAGTTTTATAGGTATTGGTGGGCTAACCAACTTTGTGATTATTTGGTGCTTTTATAAAACATTGACATTATGTGGCATTGTTCAGATACATGACATCCATCGTGGTATACTGTGTTAAAAGATCTGTCACCACACAGTTTGATCAGAGCAATATCATTTATTGACAGAAAACTCTGAATGCAATAGAAGACTAGCACACAGAAGCACGGCAGGTGAGGCAGGGACGCTGACAGGTGAGCAATTCTGAAACCCATCCAGGGTGGATGTAAGCAACCTAAGCTAGGGGAATTGAAAGTGATGCTTCATCCAGATGTTCACGTAGATGGGTTATATGAGGAATGACGTGTGCATTGTTTATTAATTTTACAAAACAGTGGCCATCATTTTTGTTAAATGAAAAAAAAAAACCCGGGACAGTTAATGACGACCCTGAGGTGTTCCAGCTGAAAGCGAAGGTAGGGGGTCTCCTACGGTGAAGCCAAAGGGAGGCAGACAGCAAACTAAGAAACCAGAATTCTAGCAAGGGGGCTTGCTACTCAAAAGAAATTTAAATATGTGCAAGAGGTGAACCACTAAAAGGAAAGACTGCTTGGAAGCCAGGACAGGCTTCAATTGAGGGAGTCACACACAGCTTCACGATGAATATAAGTGTTTTATCAGCTCAGTTCTGGAGTGTCTGCTCCTGCCAGGTCAAATTGAAATCTCACTTCGAAACTGGTCTGAACCGGTCTGTACACTCATGTACTTTACTGGCAAAAAGTCTGATCGATTTCTCCACAATGGCTGTAAAAAGACCCCTGTGGGACTTCACATCACCGATCCCCGTTTACATTTCACGTTTTGCTTCTTCTGGATTTCCCTAAGCGTATTTGTTTTTTCCCCCAAGATGTGCTCCTGTATTTGTTCATGTAACACATGACTCACGCATAGTGAATACCGTCCTGAGTCAACACGTGTCCGAGTCATTTCAGGTTGACACAGGTGTTTATATCGGTGCACAATTGAGAGCTCTGAAGCGGAGGTAGCAGTCAGTTCTCATAGTACCAGTCAGTGGGTCACAGACGTGTACATAGTACATGCCCATCCACATCTTGGCCTTCCTGCGGAGCGATGGACGCATGTGTGGCAATTGTAATTATGCTTTTTTGGCCATGGCCCTTTTATCGACCCGCCAACTTTTTCATCCCACTAAAAGCATTGCCAACCAGCAGTGCTGCAATTCAGGGCTTGCAAGATATTTACAACACCCAGGTTCCGGTACCCCATACATCCCCGGTGTGTCCTCGGCACCAAGCCTGCCATCCCCCGGCACCAAGCCTGCCATCCCCCGGCACCAAGCCGGCACCAAGCCTCCCACCGAGAGATCATATGCAACGTCCGAGCACAACACCGGAACGAGCATGGGCACTACACTGTGTGTTTGTGCACGGGATGGGAAGGATAGAGAAAGCCAGGGTGGAGGAAGAGGAAGGTGATGCCCTGCAGGCCTCTCCAATGTCCGACCCACCCAGAGAGAGAGTGGGAAGTAGGACTGCTGCTTGCGGAGAGTAAAAATCAAAGTGTAAACCAACCATTCAGGTGTCCGAGGTCTGACCCCTGTGCCGTCCTGTACTGGGTGTTCTGTGGCTGGACAATCCTGCTGCCTCCGGAGCTGTGGAGGACGGGATGTATCGGGTTACCTGCTGGACTAGCCTGTGCGTGCGATACCACTGAGTCTGACTGCCTCAACGAAGCCAAGATTTGGATGTTGGCGGCCGGACTAAAGACTGCAGCTAGCAATAGCGATGTGGAAGGGCTGTGCTCTTTGGTCACTAGCCGCCAGGTGCCATGCCCTTTCGCATCTTGCTGCGCTGCCGCAGGCTGGCCTCCGTCACTCTGTAACTTTTCCTAGCTTAAGGAGCACTCCCCCGATTAAAATGGGGGTCAGCTATGAGACGGGGGGGGGGGTCGATGAGGCCGCTTCCTAAAGGATTTTGTAGGCAGCGGTGGGCGAATGGCATCAGATTGCGGGCAGCGGCCTCCGATCTGCGCATGCATAAGACCGGTGGGGGGGGGGGGGGTAGGGGGGGGGAATGAAAAACGTCTGGAGAGAGCTGACCGCAAATACAAAAAAAAAGGCACTTCGGCATGCTGTATTGGGAGGCGGGAGGGGTCTGAAAGCGCCGCTGACTCCAAATACATAAAGGCGCTTCTGCATGCTGTGGTGGGAGGCAGGAGGGGGTCTAAAAGCGCCGCTGACCGCAAATACAACACGCACGCTCCGCTTTCACTTTCCTCCGTCGTGAAAGCTTTCTTGTCCTTATGGGGCCATGTGTTTGAAACACATGGCCCCATAAAGATAAGAAACCTTTTGCGACAAACGCAAAGCAGGCGAGACCGTCCAAATGGGACGGCCGAAAAAGCCGAGCGAATACGTCACAAGGAGCTCTTTTCCAATGGCTGGCTACCGCTTTGCATAAACGGTGACGCCGGCCAATGGAAAAGAGGGACAGGGCTTAATGCCCCTTACAGAAAATACCGCATATCATTAAATCTCGCCAGCGAGACTGCGCATAGGCTACTCTAGCGAGACCTAAAAACAGAAAAGCTTTCAAAGTGGATGGCTGCAGGACTTCATAGGCACATACAACACACATGCACACCTGCAAAATGACACAGGCACTTTTTATTGTTTCTTTAGTTACCGATCCGAGTTGAATCATTAACTAAAAAGGAAAAAACTGGTGGGTGAAGCAACATTAGGGCGCGGGTGGTGGCATAAGCAGCATGGGGACGCAGATGGAAGAATTAATGGGAGAAAGAGAGCTAAGGGAAGACAGCTCTTTGACGAAAAAGCAACACAGGGGTACGGAGGAGAAGCACACGGGTGAGAGAAAGGAACAAAGAGCACAGACAGCGGTAAAACGCATGTACTCTCATAGAGTGTTTAAACAAAGAAAAAAATATCACCAGAAAATGTAGAAGGGTATAGTAATGCAGGCGTGCTCCAGGGTGGGACAAAGAGAGGAAGGAAAGCAGACACATATCAAATATGAAAGCAAAAAAAACACAAGAGTGACACTTAAGCCAAACAATAGTAAACAATGGGTGGCCTCTAAGCCCACCGTAAGATAACAATACCTTTTCCAGAAGACACATGCAAAGCACAGTTTGGGTGAGACCTAAAAAGTAGTCCCAGAATTACAGCTGTGAAAAGGGACAAGTCATCCAATCAAATCAATGGTAAAGCTTTGCACCAGGGGGTGGACAGCTACTAGAAAAGGGAGAAAAGGCACTGAGTAAGAAGGTAGCAATTGAGATTGACAAGAAAGCCAACCAATGATTAGCAATGGGCTGACCTTAAGCCCACTGTAAGTTTTAGTCTCCTCCACAGTAGGCATTTGACAACAGACAACTAAATGCAGGCTGTGGATAAGACATAAAAATGGCCTATGTCCCCTAACCATGTCCTTTTAGTGATTTCTAGAGTTCCATTGACCTGCCATGGCAGGAGGACACAACAAGAGTTTTACGAAGGCTGCTGGTAAAATGAAGTAGTAGTGGTAACATTTAAGCAGATATATAACAATGTAAAAAACACCACAATCAACTGCTTATTAATTGACCACAAATACACATGCAGAAAAAAAATGGGACACCAAACATTCCTCTATAGCCATGAATTGTTGCTTACCCATTATGCACTGAAGCTCTGGGATCTTGGCTGCTCTTCACCTTGATCATGACTAAGGCAAACAGAAGGAAGAACATAGCCATACCAAAGCACACACGATACACTGCTTTGTAGCCCACCAGAACGTCGCAATTCACATGGCCGCTAACTCCAGGAAGAGAGGTCCCGAGCCCACCGTCACAAAAGCCAGGAATCTGGGGAAAAATACAGGAGACACTCATTTCAACCATCTGAAAACAATTGTGAACAACTACAAAGGCACCAAGTAGGGCCTCTGTGTGTTAAAAAGGTAGGACATTTTCTGTATAATACCAGTCCATCAGATACTTCAGACAGGTTTTTGTACCATCAGGAATCCAACACTATGCTCAACAGCTATACATAGGAATTGCCTAGAGTAAAACAGTATATTTTTTAATGAAGTAATGAAGATTGTATGTTTTAAATGCAACAGAATTTTAACAAGTTGTTAAACAAACACACTTTTTCCTGCATGCTGTTCAGCAACTTATCCTCAAAAATCAAGGGCAGTAGGCCAGAAAGCATTTTTTGAGGAGTGCAAATCTTGCTTCTTTACAAAACGCTATGACCAGCTTATGGCTTAACTGATGCAAACTTTATTTAACATTGTAGGTCAAATGGAAAATACTTCCATTTACGATGCATATAATTCATGCAAAAGACTTATTGATGCTATTTTGCTGAGGCCCAAGTCTCTAACCCTCTGACTACTTCCCTGAGTAAGTTGAGCACCCTACTTTCCTATCCTGAGTATAAGGGACCAGATGTACAAATCTATTTTGCTATCGCGAACATTGTGATTCAATAAAATCGGAAGATTTGGGACCGCAAAATGTCTCTCTACTAAACCTATTTTGTGATTCAGTAAAGCCTTTCCAAATTGCAAAGAAAATGTAATGTTTTTTTCCCGAATTCCACTTAGAAGAAGCGCAACAGGGTTGTCTTCTAATTGCAATCTGCAATGATCTGTGTCAATGCTTGGGCAACATCTACAGTCAAATCCACTGAAAAGTGATGGACACCTTAAAGGTGGTGGTAACCAATTCGTAAAAAGGAAGCTGCCCAAATTGGACAGCGTACCCTTAGGAAATTGGGTCTGGCTACTTGGGAGGGATGGTTGTGGGAGAAAAGGGGGCTGAAAGGCATTGGGTTTCTTTAAAGAAAATGGGCTACTTTAAAAATGCTTTCTATTTGAGAATGCAAACACAGACATGGTGATCTGCTGTTCGCCATCTTGGCATTTACAGCCAAACACGGGACGATCATAAATAGTGACTTGCCTAACTAATATTCATTAGTCATGCTGTTCTGTGACTAGAGATTATGTCAAAGTTACCCATTAGTACTTAAGCTGCAGCGCAAAAAAACCAGAAACCAGTTACAATTAGTCTGCACTCAATTTGTGACTATAATTTTTTGCGACCTGTCTCTACGTGTTTAAAGGATATACTTGTTGCTCAGCTTTGGCTCCATTAGTCATCAGGACTTCGGACATAAGAGATAAAAGGTCCCAACTGACAAAACTGGTGCCCAGGAACCGTAAACCATTTCCACAGAGACCACGTAGTAGGCTTTAGGATTCCAAGGGATCTGGTGTACGTACTCTTGGGTATTCCCTGCACGACTAAGTATCCATTACATACCACCACAGCCAGACTGGCACCGATCTGATTACTAATTTCGCCAAAAACTGTTACTAAATAAGTGGGGTGTGTCAACGATTACACCCAGAGATGAAAATGTTGTTAGTCGGGCAGTTCATGTTCCTGGAAAAATTGCCACAACTATGTCTCTCCAATGTTAGAATACTTGTTGTTTGAATTCAGCTTGGATTTGCTTCTTGTGTTCAGTCGCGTTTCTAACAGTTGCCAGCTCAAGACTGCCGTCTTATGAGACAAGAAAAAAAACGTAAGATTGCCACCCGATTGTTTCATTATCTGGCTTATTTGAAGCTACAGAAGGACTGGTCAGGATAATGTTTTACTGCTGCGGCTGTGCCCAAATTAGATATTTTGCTTAATGGCCTCCTACCTCAAATGGAGACAACATACCATAATGCTCGATTCTTGCACACCCTGATCCAATTTTACAGGATGGATCTTCTCATTTTTAAAATGTGTCGAGTTGCTAAAGTACTTGAAGAAGTAGCACCGTCAACTGCTAAATCCCTCGAACTGATAACTGTCCAGCTAGTGTCCCAAGAAACTGATTTACAAAACAGAAAGTACTTTTATTTCGTCCTAGCCACAAATCATTAAGTGTGAGCTATTAAGGCAAGATGTTGTGATTCCCAGCATTTGCATAGGGATCCATGAGCAGACTGAAACAACAGGAAGCAGTGTCAAAGATTTAAATAACAGAGGATGGTTTGAGTTTGAAAGGTGAGACCTCTGGTAACACACCATTTCGGGGCTACATCATGAACATGGAAACTTAAGAGTAGTGAGTCCGGGGGAGGTCGTCTTCTACATCACATGGTAAATTTCAGGCTCAATATATGTCCTCCTACATGTCCTAGTCACGCAGTAGAGTGTTTATGTTTTCTCTAAATGCAACATGTATAGGTAAATGGGGAGCGCATCACAGTACAACACATGAAGACATTTACATTGCAGTGTGAATCTGAACAAAAACTGTGGATAAACTTGAAGAAAAGCAGACCTTCATCAGCTGGGCCTCCATACCAGGAACGAGCATCACACAGGCGACTGCAACACCAAGGAGGAGGAAGAAGGCATAGATAAGCCTTGTCACTGTGGAATTGTTCCCACTTGGGCAGCAGCGAGACAGCAGACATGGTGCACTTCCACATAAACATGGGATCTAGAAGAAAAATAAAATATATATTTACACTACTCAATAGATATCCACATCATCTATAATTCTGTCAAGTGGTTTACTTTTTTATGTATTTTCCTGGCAAATTTAATGAAGAGGGTAGTAAATCATATTTGCAATACAGAACATGGATTTGAGAATTAAAGTGATGTACTGCACACCCATAAGCAGGAATGAAATGGTTCATGGAAGACTAAAATTACGCAAATGAAGGAGATTCTATTGGAGAGAGGACTTTTAAACTACATTCACAGATAATAATAATAATAATGTCATTTATTGAGCGCAACCAGCTACCTCCAAAGAGGTGTCACGGCGCTACAAAGACAAGTGACACACGGGAGACAGGCAACGATCAAGACACATAGGATTAAGCCAGGTTAAAAAGCCAAGTTTTAACTGCCATCCAAAATTGTGTTTCAGAAGAGGTCTGACGCAAAGAATTCCATAATTTGGACGCCCCAAACATAAAAGATCTTCCACCCAGCCAGGTTTTCTTCACTCGTGGACTGCATAGTAATTTCTGGGAGTTGGATCTAAGAGCATGCGACTACGTGTAGACACCCAGCCTCTGTTTCAGATATGAAGGGCACGTTCCATGAAATGCCCGAAAAGCAAGAGTCAGGGTCTTAAATTTGATTCTCTTGGCTACCGGAAGTTAATGTAGTTCTCTAATATGCGGAGAGATATGTTGCCGGAAAGGAACACGTTTTATTAATCTCGCAGCCGCATTTTGGACCATTTGGAGTCTAACAAGGTAAGCAGATATAGAGGCCGTTCGCGTAGTCCAGGCGGGCAGTTACTGTGGCATGGACCACGATCCGGCGACAGCTCTCAGGCAACAGGTGTATAAATTTACGCAGGTTTCTCAAGCTACTTAAGCAGGCGGCTGTGACCTGCTGAATTTGGGCAGAAAAGGATAAATCAGCCTGCCGTTTTACTTCCAGATTTTTAGCATAGGCAGCTGGTGCAGGTGACAATCCCATTTCCTCAGGCCACCACAGATCTGCGGCCGGAGGCTGGGTTTTGCCAAAGAACACAACTTCAGTTTTATTGGCATTCAAATTAAGTTTGTTATTATTCATCCAGCCTGCAATATCTTTTAAGCAGCCTTTAAAGCACTTGAGTCTTCGGACTGATCCTTATAAATGAAAACCAGCTGGGTGTCGTCAGCGTACAAAATCGCCTTCACTCCCCAGTTGGCTATCAAAGTGAGTGAGTTTTTACCTTCACCTTTCACTTCATTGTCACAGAGGCAGCACTCTCTTCATCCAGGTAATTCCCTATAGATGCCTTCTCATTCGGTTTTCCTGCATCTGTGCCGGTATATGGGCCTTATGCTTTCCTTATTTTGTTTTAGATGTCCCTACATCGTTAGTCCGGAGGAGACCCCCATTGATAGAAGGGTCGAAACGCCGTCGACAAGTAAAAAAGAACAGACCATTACTCAGCCCGTATCATGGTGTACTGAAGCTGTAAAAAATACTGTATAAGAACGGTCGTTTTTCACAACTGATGGAAACCGTGTACATAATAATTCACTTTGTATATTCACTTATTGGTTCCATTTCTTCACTTGGGCACACAATGCACAAACAGTACTACTTTTGACAGAAAGAAGTGTACCTATTGTTGTTTATTTTTTCATAAAGTATGTTATACCGAGCAAACTGTGTAGAAAGTTTTTATTGCCCTCTGACATTAGATGGTCCTTTTATTGCGAATGTGCACAAGTATTTCAAATATTAGTTCTATTTATCCACAGGAACCATTGTTTTCTTATATATAAATATTACCCTGGTTCCGTCGTGAGTAGGGTTCCCCTGTTACTTCCGTAGATTCTACTGCAGCGGCAATCCAAATATGTATGGCCATAGCATCTGCATTAGGGTCTAGAGATCGAGGCGGATGGCTGGCAAACAACATTGGGCTTAAGCATTCAGCTGTCAGCTTCTTCCAGTTTCTCTTTAGAAAGTATCTGGCGCTCTCAGGCATGTCGGGTTTTGCCAAGTTAAAGGAGAAAGGAATAAGAAAATGGTCCGACCAAACCACCTAGTTTGGCACTTCTGTTTTCAAGGACGAGATATTAGAAAATATCAGGTCAAGGGTATGCCCGACTTTGTGGGTAAGGAATTTAACAAGTTGGGGCAGGTTCGCGCCTTCCAGCGAGGAGACCATCTGCATTGCCTGAGCACAAATGGAATAGTTTACATGCAGATTAAAATCCCCTAATGCAGTAAAATTAGAGGATGAGAGGGATTTCTGTGCAATAGATGAGCCATAGGTAATGCGAGAACTGTTATTAACTTAAACGTTGTATCTGGGTTATACATTTATATGTCAAGTTTACTAAGTCTGAAACGTTACAACCTCTTTAAGCATAGTTAGGAAAGGAAAAGTCCCTTGGTGATGGACATGCACTCCTGCCCTGAATGCTCCAGCTGCAATGATGTCTGGGTTGCTGGTGCTGATTTTTGTTTTCATGGGCGAACATCAGTCATGCATGGCACCATAATATAGGCTTGTCTCATGGATTGCCGTCTTGTTGGAGTACCGAAAGTGCTGCCATCACTGTGATGAAAGGCTACTGCTTTTGCCAGGAGTTAACTAGCATGAGCGCTGTGGTGGCAGCATACTGTGTAGAATCAGTAGAAATTAACAGGTCTTTTAACCCGTGTCACTGGAGGGAGGCATACAGGGTCACTCATGTTACGTTATGTTGCTAGGTGCTCAACTCACCCTTGGCCTACATCATGTTAGTATGTAGCATTGAGCAGCACAGGTGGTTTTGTATGCCTGTGAATGGTACAGTAATCAGAACATGCTGGGTTCCATTTTGGGAATCCCAGGGCTGACTGGAGAAGCATGAGGAGGTAGAATAATACCCCTAGACATACTTGTGGATTGCTGCATTCCTGCAAGCAGGGTGGGACACCGATTGGGGTAGAAGGAGCCAGGCTCTTCAGAACTCTTCAAGGGATGCTCTGATTCAGGAAGAGGTCACTGAAAAGAGGCCGGGGCACATCTCAGGAAGGGGATGGGGCTTATTAGAGAATCATGAAGTGTATGGCTGGGATCCTGGGGTAACCTATTGATTTACATATCACTGTAGCCGACATCCAAGTGTGAACCTGTAGTCACTCGCATGGCCTGTGCTATGGAGCTATCAGATTTGGAGTCGCTCCTGCTGACACAGACTGCTTTCTAGAGGCAGAGGAGTGGGCACTTCAAAAGGAAGAAGAGCTCTAACGCAAACTTCAATGACTCAATCAATCACATTTGGTGCTGGAAATGGACTATAGGAAGGGGAGCTTAAAACCCCCAAAGTAGTCACCTGTCAAGCAGCCAGCTGGGCGAGGAGGTGAGCACATCCACTGTACAGAAAATCTCCTTTGTTTGATTTAACAAGCTAAAAATATTTGCTCCATGTACAATTAAAATCTAGTCCACATACAGTGTACGCATGACCCCTGAAGGACTCTTAGTTCACTAACAGCATTGTTATCAGGGCACGGGCCGGAATGTTTCCCAGTTCATATTTAAAAACTCACTTTGAATAAATATATTACTAAAGCATGATGTGGTAGCGCGCAGACATTTACAAACATTTTCCATTGAAATGGCCACAAACTTACCCACTGACATTCAGTTTTACTGATAAAATTATACAGCTTGCAAAAAATAATGTGTGCAAATCGGCTTTCAGCAAAAATGCATTTGCATATCTCCAAGTAAAGTAATCTGATTTTTGCAAAAATCAATCAGCACCCTCCATACATTCAATTCATTATATAAACCTCACAGTGAAGCAAAATTATTATGTAGGGCACAGACTCCTTTTCGATTTTCATCAGAATTTCCTTTATTTATATCTTCTGCTTTATTAAAATAAAATTCCCTGTAGCCAACGCGTTTCGTCCCTTAATTAAGACTTCTTAAGGGCTACAAAATACAAATGATGGAAACACAACTTTAAACTCATTATTGCATATTTCTTCGACACAAGAACCCATTGTGATGATCAAAATACATGAAACTCGCGTAAAATACATCATGTAACTAAACATTATAATCCTTATATAAACATAAAACAATGTTATGCACAAATATCAGTATAATTCCTGGGTGTTTCTTTTAAATCTCCATGATCTTATCAATTGGCCTCCAAAGTTTCTGGAAATTGGGAGACATTCAAACCTTTAATCCTTTTAGTTAACTCACATGACGTTACAAACTTGTATAAATACCAATATTAACATTAATTAAAAAATCCAAACTACAAATTTAGGATTCTTCGAAGATGGCAGGAATTAGTCTAATTTGTCTAAAGGCTTACATCCACAAATACATCAATTCTACCTATCTGTGAAAAACGTTGCTTAATTGTGGTTAACATTATTCCCTAATTGGATTTGTTCTCTACTTAGTATATAATCTCGTCAAACGCTCAAAGAAACTTCTCTCTATTATCACGGACATGGTTGCCTCATTCGTACATACTGTACTAGTGTGGTACTCTAAATAGAAAATATCCACAGAATACCTAAGACTATGGTGGAAAAGCAAACTGATCAGGATATTAGAAGGTCACAGCAGGACTTGCTCTCTTTCGCCTTGTCGAAACGTCAAATATATAATGCATCATCTGTATGTGTCCTGAATTAAGTAATATTGTCTATAACAGAGACATATTTATTAAATTAAAAACTCTGACTACTAGAGGGCCTAACCTGAATGTCGCTGTGGGATATGGCCCATCTTAGGGGGATTTCCCTAAAACTTTTTGTCCTCCTGGTTTTTGCCAACTCTCTTTTCCAAAACTTAGGACTCTAGCCACTTTTCTACTGTACTGTAGCGGGAAAGTGCGCACTTCCTTCCTGCGCATGTCAGGATAGGGTGCTTACTTGAATGGTTTAAGTGATCTGTAAAAAGGTACACCACATACCCATGGCAAGGGCGACACTGATTGTGCCTCCCACCGGAATAGCCTGTCAAAAAGGTCTCGTACTCAGGTTGGCTGGTCTTTTTCCATAGCCAACCCTGAGGGGGCCGTTCACTACCACCAGATCGGGGTAGGTTAGAGGCTGGGTAGGTACATATGTGTGTGCACTTCCTGGGTAGGGATTAACCCCAGTGTGGTTTTTCCCTATTTTGGGGTCAGCTCACCCTATGGGACACTTCCCGGGTGAGACAGATTCTCCTTAGGGACAGAGGCTCTTTCCCAATGTAAGTGCAGTGTGAAAGTAAGCACGTGCCCTTCGTACACACAATAGGAAGTGGTGCTCACCTGAGGGTTCTATAGCATTGGTCAGCTCTGCCATGGCCAGCCGGTGGGTGCACATACTTGCACCTACAATGTTTTAAGACCTGGGTCCACCCGGCCATTATAGGCTGGTGTGCGCTTTGCACCAGTGGTATTCCAAAATAAGTGCCCGGTCTGCCACTGCAGGCTGGTGGGCACTTTGTACTGATGGTGTTATTAAATACATGTTCAGCCTGCCTTTGCAGGCTAATACGCAATTGCGTGTTTACTCAGACTGGCCTGTTTCCGTCACTAGCCTTCCTGTGAGTACCTTTCATTTCCACCTGAGTTCCCCGAAGGTATGCTTTAAGGGGTGAAGTGAGTGATAGGTGAAAGAAAAGGCAGGTACACATGTGTGTCCCCTGCCCAGGTAGTGAGGAATACCCATGCGTGTTTTCACTACCTACAAGGTCTGCTCTTCCCATAGGGTAACATGGGGAAATGGTGGGAATCACTTCAGGCTGCAATAGTAGATTGCAGTGAAGCAGCCTCATGATGTTTCCTATAATTGGCTTTGTCGTTATTCATGTGGGAATGCCACTACTAGAAAGTGAATATAAAGCAAATATAAAGAACATTAAGGGAAGGAGTGCAGTCGCCATCTTTATATTTGCTTTGCAATTTCAATCGTCCCAACGCGAGTTTGCACCCCAGTGGTTTACAGAATATTGTACAAGTTTGACATTTTGAAAAGTATCACCGCGGAGACAGCATAACATCGGAAGACTTCGAGTGGAACCTCGTAAAGCTAAATTATGTTAGGACTGCATATTATTTGGAGAGGCGATTAAAGATTCGAGAACCATCCAACATTTTTAAGCTGGATAACTACACAAATAAGAGTTTCACTAAGACCATGTCATTTGAATATTTCATTCACAATGTTTTATTCATATTGTTTTATTTACTATGTTTTATTCATGATGATTAATCTTTGCATGTTCTCTGACACACATTTGTTTACAGACATCATCTTTCAGTATTTTTGAGTATGTATTAGTTTCTTTAAACGGTGGTAATGTTTTTGATGATGGGGTTGGAGTACCATGGGATTTGTAGGCATGTTAACTTTTTTCACCAGCAACTAGAGGACCTAAGAGGACACGTAGTTTTGAGTTAATTAGGGGATTAATTAGATACACGTGCGGCGTCACGCTTTAAGACCTGTTTGGGCAGGAGGGAGAAGAGATGAAGATTTTTTGAACTCGAAGGAAGGCACGATTATTTCTGCTGGTTAAGTTTTTATGAGGTAAACGAGCATAGTTTCTTCTTTTTTGTGGGAGTAAGTAGAGGGTTTTGTAGTGTTTGATGTATTTCACATTATTTCACTTTAGTTGCAGAATGTGTATTTAAGAGGGGGGTCAATGTGGGACTGCCAGGGGTAAATTTGAGAACAATGCAGCATGAAATTATGTTTTATAGATATTCAGTGTAATTTATTCTCGAATTTGCGCTTATTCTTGAACTCGTGTTTATGTGGTTCTTTCTGATTTATCACAGCAACCCCTGATGAAGAATTAATACAATCGAAATGCATTGGGTTTTTAACGAGCTGGCTCAAGGGACAGTTGACAGCACATGCCCATGAAATAGCCTGGATCGGCAACATAGGGCATTTGAAAATGCGCAATAAAGTTTTTGACTCAACATAGCTGTCTCCGGAGTGATCTTATATATATTGAAGATATGGATTACCTATTTTCAGCAAAATTGTTTGATATACTTTTGGATTAACTTGGTGTACTTTGGAAAAATATGGTTTACTTTAAGAAGAGAGGAGAGTGTTTCCTCATTTTCGCAGTGCAGCAGCTAGGTGCGCAAATGTCGAACCTTTTGGCAATACTACTAGAAAGTGGGCATTTCTGTGCTCTTATCTCTTTGTGTACCTGGGTGCTTGGCTCCAGTCCACACTGGAGGATGGGGGAGCACATCTGGACATTCCCCAGTGACAGCTATAAAACAATGGACATACAACTGTAACAACAAACCGCTGCCATCTGTGGGCCAGCTGGATAGATTGAAGGAAGAGGTTTTGACACGGTCTCTGGAGCCAGATCATGGCCCCACTAAAAATAAAAGATCTTCATTCCATGACTCATGGCAGACAAGATTGAAATTTAGGCGTGCCATATGTGGTTCAAAGTGAGACCCTGTGAACTGACCCCAACTTCAAAGGTACACTTCAGTATAACTGCTGGTGCGCGGGGGAGATACACTTTTGGGACGTGGGACTGGAGAACCTGGAACTATGAGGTGCACATTGCCAGAGGACTTTGGTGTGCACAAGGAGGATTACTGCCCTTGAAAGGGACCACATGCCCTTCCTGAATAGTGGCTGGCCTGGGCCTATTACCTGCTGCTGTGTGGCTCCCTGAGGTGTGCTCTTTGAGAGCTTGTTGAGCTTTCCCCCCCAGTTATTTCTAGGGTCTCAGGAACATCAAAGATTTTCTAAGAGGGACACACGCTATCTACCTGTGATACTTGAAGCATGGTGCCCTCCTCTCAAGTGCCCATCATCTGCTGGTTACCAACTGGCAGCACGGCAGGGGCGTGGAACTAAGAATTGTGCCTGGAGACCGGATTGCCTTGTGCCGAGCCCCGAAGTCTGGTTAGCATCTTAGGTGGGCTCCTGCATTGTGGGGACCTTTGCAAGCATAAGCCTCTCATTGGTGGTGAGCAGATTCACCAGTTGTGGGACCCAGAATGGCCCGCTTCGGTCATCATGCCGCATATCTCTCTCGTGTGACATGCTGACTGCATGCTCATTGTGTGTGGTGTCCCATTCACCGGTTGCGACCCTCGGAGGTGGGGTCTTAACCGTAGTAGTGCCTTATTCTACCCAGTGATGCATTGCAGAACTAGAGCCTGTGTGTGTGACTGGAACTGTCTGGTACAGCCAAAATCAACGCACACCGGATGTTGTGCCTCATTTCCAAGGAGGTAAGGATTTTTTGAAACTCTTCATTGTGAGTAACGGGATCGGTATGGTGCAACCCGTATCATTGAACACCCGACGTTGTGCCCAGATCGCCTGGGTGCGACTCTGATCAACGTGTACTGGACGGGGTGCCGCCTTCTTCTGAGATGCCCCCTCTATTTATTTATTTATTTATTTATGAGATTTTTTGTGCGCAACTAATACCCTAAGGTGTCTAGGCGCAGCGAGATACTCTAGATTACAGCACAGATCAGAGCGCGTTCTCATTGATTAAAAAGCCAGGTCTTCAGTAATTTGCGGAAGTTAATAAGGGTGGGAGCGGTTTTAATGTGCAAAGGAAGTGAATTCCAGAGCACAGGCGTTGTTACCAAGAATCGCCTGTCACCCCAGGTGGCCGTTCTTGTGCGGGGGACAGTCAAAAGATAGCTAGCTGCTGATCTTAGATTCTTTTTGGGGATGTACACCTGAAAAGCCTCTTTTAGAAACTTTGGTCCTGTCTGGTGGATGGCCTTATAGGCTATACAAAGAGCCTTAAATTTGATCCTGCTCTCAACCCTTAACCAATGAAGATGGCGTATGGCTGCAGAAGTGGAATGATGCCTAGGGATGTTAAGCAGGATCCGTGCTGCCATGTTTTGGACGGACTGAAGCTTGTTTAAGATGTATTTGTGTGTACATAATCTAATTTTGAAAATACTAGTGTGGTAACTAGCGTTTTTCCTGCAGATACTGGTAAATACGGCAAGAGTTTTTTTATTTTCTTCAGTAAAAAGAAAGTAGCCGAAACCACCTTGTTAACGTGGCATCCAAAAGATAACTTTTTATCAAAAATCACTCCCAGATTCCTGACTTTGGTGGCTGGCACCGGAGGCGGGCCCATCTGACTAGGCCACCATGTGTGAGACCATTCTGGAGAAATTGTGCCGAAGGTCATAACCTCAGTCTTCTCAGCATTAAGTTTCAGGCAGTTACTGTGCATCCATGATTGTACATCCAGTAAACCCTCCTGAAACTTAGCTGCTACCACGGGGCCATTCTTATACACCGCCAACACGAGCTGGGTATCATCGGCGTAGGTGGTTAAACGCATCCCATGGGATTTAATGACTCTCGCCAAGTCCGAAACATAAATGTTGAAAAAGTGTAGGACTTAGCGAGGATCCTTGAGGGACCCCACAAGGCAATTCAGTAGTGGGCGAATAATAATTGCCCAGCTTTACTGCCTGTCTACGGTTGGCTAAAAAGGAGGCTATAAGATCTTTGGCCAGATGATTGATCCCAAGGGTTGCGACACGGTCGACCAAGATGGTGTGGTCGACCGTGTCAAAGGCCGCCGATAGGTCCAATAGAATAAGAACTGCAGCTCCTCCTGAGTCCATAATCTCTCTAATTTCGTCTGAGGCTTTTATTAGTGCTGTCTCAGTTCCGTGTTCCCTCCGGAACCCGAACTGAGTGTCGTCTAAGAGTTTATGATGTTCAATAAACTCGGAGAGCTGTTTATTCATAGTTGCCTCTATAATTTTGGACGTGAAGGGGAGGCAGGCAATAGGCCTGTAGTTGGACGAAATAGTGGGGTCTAAGGAAGGTTTTTTAATTAAAGGTTTAACAATGGCCTTCTTCCAGTTTGCTGGGTAGACACCAGATTTAAATATGGAATTACATATTTCAGTTAGCGGCTGTGTGATAACGTTCTGTAGTTTATTCATTGTTGTAGGTGGGCAAGTGTCAAGTGGGGAACCTGATTTGATCTTACAGATCAGCGCACTGATCTGATCTTCAGTAGCTGGCTGAAACTGATCAAAAGAGGAGTTATTGGGTATTGGATAAATGATGGGTGTAACATCAGTTTTTCCTGCCTGTTCATTAGAAAAAGTGGAATAGATGTCCATCACCTTGGTTTTGAAGAAAGTGGCTAATGAATCACATAGTTCTTGCGAGTTCTCAATTATAGGTCCCTTTGGACTAGAAAGAGAATTCACAACTTGAAAGAGCATCCTGGCTGAGTTGTGTGCTTGTTCAATTTGGCCAGTGTAAAAAAAATTCTTTTGCGTGTTAATGGCTTTTTTGTAGATTGCTAGAGCGCTCTTATAATCTTGCTTAGCAGAGGGACTGTAATGTTTCCTCCAGCGCCTTTCAAGATTTCTACAGTACTGACGTTGGAGGCGCAGTTCCTCTGTGTACCATTGAGCAGATGGCGTAGCTCTATTGGGGCGATGATATTTTTCAGGAGCAACTTGGTTGGCTGCCTTTAAAATCCATTCCTGAAAATTTGTGGACATGGTCTCAGTATCACCTGTGTTTTCTGGAATAGATGACATCAGGAGATTAATAAAATACGGCATATCTGCCTTATTCCACGTCTGTGCCCCCACTGGCAGACGGACTTTATTCTGAGAGAGTTTGGGAGGTAACAGTTTGATCCTAAAAATTATAGCTTGATGGTCTACTGCTTCATTCTCCATTCATCTACTGTTCCCTTACTTGGCCCTCAGCGCGGCGGACCAGCTGCTCTCTCCTCACCCGGCCTTGCTGCCTACCCCCAAGTGCTTTCCTGGGACCCTGACTAAGAGTGTCTTCAGCAGCGTGATGCCCAGTGCCCGGAAGGAGGACGGAGTGTCTCCAATCTGTGGGTGTTAAATAGTTGGGTGAGTTAGAGGGCGGAGGGAGGCTTGGAGATACTGGGTCTGCAATGTGTAACAAACTGACCTGCTGTGTATCAGTTGCACCGCATTAGTGTGCTGAGTGCTTATGTGTGCATGCTTCTGTATGCACCTGTCTTATATCCGTTGCACCGCGCAGCAATGCAGGGTGAGTGTGTGTGTGTGAGTGACAGTCGGGAATCACGTCGTTTGCCCGATATGTTGCTTTCTCGCCAGAATAGTATTAAGTTTGACATTGGTTTTACCCAGGGGGCCTCGGCCTGCGGTACTGATAAAAAGTGTTATAATTTGTCATATGTACATATTTCGGAATTCGTTGTGACTCGGGGTGCACCCTATAACTCTGTGGTAATGAATTATAAAAATTGCTAGGGTGGGTCTGGAGTGGTCAACGTACTGCACCGCATAAGGGTGCTGGGGGATGCGGGCGGTGTAGATAAGGATTGTTCCCAAGTTTGTATATTATTGATGTAATTTGGACACGACTGGGCCTAGTACTGCTAGTAATAATTAGCAATGTGATTTATGCTCAGAAATACATGATGTTTATGTTGTGTTAATTATTATGTGTGTTGAATACAAATGTTATTTACATACATCACTTGGAAAGTCTCTTCTGACACTCAAGGTATTTATTGGGAGTGAGTGCTGTGCCATTGCTTTACACACTGCCTCTGTGGTAAGGCTAACTGCTCAGTGCCAAGATACCCAAGCTAACCGCGGGGAGTGCTCAAAGTGCAATTTTGACCGACGATCCAAAAATCTGTGCACGACAGCTGCCTTTAACCTGAGCTACCTAGTGCGGCGAATCGCTTAATTTGTGCCCATGCTCTGCACTTATTGCTAAAAACGGGCACAGAGTAACGAGAATCCACCACATGGTGAAGCGATTTGCGTATTTTTAAGCAAAAATCATTTATGAGGCATTTAATTATTATATCTATGCAAAAATGATAAAACTCCGGCTTAAAGTGACATGGATTTTTTTCCAGCTGCAGTGTACCAATGTGAAATACCTTGGGCCCCGGCACTTCATTTTTCAGACCTACACCACAGTCTTGCAAGCAACTAGTCTGTGCAAAAATAATGAAAATATAGCATGTTGTGTGCCTATGCATCTACGCTAAAATGGCCAGGACTTAAACTAGAAATAAAGAAAATATAAAAAGGAAGTGGCGTTAAGCACTGTAAATCAAACAAGCATTTGCAATGCAAATAGGTCTTGCATTTGTGAGTTAGAGCTATTGACATTGTAAATGGCAATGTTTTTTACCTACAAGTTTAATTTTCGGAGTGAATGTATGTAGTGTGCAAAATCCCTTGGAAAGGTCCTTCACTTCGTAATAAATATATTGAAAAAGACGCAAAGTGTGGATTGTGTCAACAATTGCTTGGCACGTACCTCATGGGTGAAGTGTTGCCACACATGCACACCGTGGTGCTTTACTAATGCGAAACTCATTAATAAAAGTAGTGCTTTCAGATTAACCAACACAATCGGGATCGGAGCATGTAAATCCGAATCCTGGCTTCTCTTTCATTTTCTAGACTATTTGACTCACTCTCCTGCGTCTTGGTTATCCCCCAAACACTGGGAGGCAATGAAGTTTGCCATGGGGGCGGGGGAGTACATGAAAATGTATTCATTGCCTAGCTGACAAAGGTCGCCCGGTGCTATTAGTTAAAAATGTGCAGATATCAATAAGAATACTTTAGTCGCATCTATGAGAAAATCGATATTAACTAAACAAAATGCCAGAATGTGTGTCAGTTTTCACAGTGTTTTAGACAGTACTGATTGCTTACGTTTCATTGCATTAATTTTTCTATTTACTCTTTTACACAGCATCCAAAGTAGGTTACCTAACCCCAACGCCCCGAGTTGTTAAATGACCCATAGAAGGGAGCGTTTTACAGTTGAGCAAATGTGTCCAAATGTAATTTTGGTAGTGCCATGGAATGATCAGCCAATGAGGTACTCGATGAGCAGGTATTTAACTACACGTTCAAAACATACAGTATTGTGGCTGTTTGTTTGTACACAGCCACCTCTCTGAATGTGTTTATTAACACATAGCGTCATCTATCAAACAGTGCTCACAGAGGGGCGACTAAAGCACAGATCAAAATGTATTCATTTATCCTGAGCGTGAAGGCACACGGAAGGCTTAGGTGCCCGCCTGGATAGGCTAGGGATCCCCGCGCTTCTACAGACTCTGCCGTGCTCCTCTGCACCAGCAGGACACAGCTCAGAATCTGCCGCTTCTGCTAAGAATAGGTGAGGGGGATGAGGTCGGGGCATGCAGGAGCTGCCGGCAGATTTCCAGGTTATTGAAAGTGATGATTCTGACGTGATGCAATGGAGACTGACTTTGTCTGCACAAGTCTATTTCTCTACCATCTACTGGGCTCACTGTCATGTATCCATTCATCTCTCTTTGTTAAAGGTGCACGAGACAATATATTAATTAACAGGTAGAGCCAGCCGGAGACGAGCCAAGCGTATACGAGAAAATGATCGTGAGGAAATATGAATTTTTATGGTCAATTGTGTCCCCTATCTTAGACCCCAACGACTCCATGTACATGCTACAAGTACATGTATGTTCCCTCCAGTTCCAGCTATGAAGACGCAAATACATGTGCGTCCAACGTCAACATGTCCTCTTTCAGATCCGCCATGAATGGGTCAAATATTCCATTCCTAAGTATGATTGGCCACCGACTTTATATGGTTCACTTTTCTAGTTTTACAGTTCAGGCGAGTAGGCCCTGAATTCTGTCATCAAGCCATTTCCTGCTTCTGCCTCTGAAATGCTCCAGCCTGGACCTGCATCCGTATCCATGAACTTTGTCCTACTCCCTGCGCGGCTAACGGTGCCTGACGCGGCCTGTTGCCTGCCAAAAAAACTGTATTCAGCCTTCAAGTTATCTGCTCCGCTCCTCATTCAATGCATTCCTGTCTAGTAGTTTAGGTAAACATCCTTCCAGCTACCGAGCAAAGAGCTTGGCCTCGCTGTCTTTATGCAAGTAATTCATAGCCCCTGTTACCATGGAAGATTCCTGCCCCCTCGCATCTCATGTAGACACATAGACGCTTGTACATGCACTAACAGTCAGTATAGAATAGATTCCGTCCGAGAAACCTTTCCTTCTGGATAACACAGTTCCTTAAACAAAGATATTAGATACGATTTGGAATTAGGTTGACCTGACCCCCCAGACTTTTGTCTCCACATGTAGAGCTAAATGTCAAATTCCCCTTCACCCTCTAGTTGCACGTCAATCACACGTCATGCGGCTGCGTGCGCATCTCTGCCAAATATTTCTGCTGACACTGCAGGATTCTCTTATGGATCCACCCACTTGTGACATCATTTTAAATGACGTTTCTAGTATACGCCTGTATTTACGCCTATTTTCATTACGTATGTGTATTCTTATCTGTATTATCAGCTGTCACGCCTCCTGCATCTGTCTTAATGCAATGCTTTTCATATATATATTATTACTTGTCAATAATGTATTGCCTATCCCTTCCTGAACCTTCGTGGTGATGGAATAAGATTGCCTAGTTCGAACTATGATTCCTTTGTAAGGAATAAAGCCCTTTTCAGAACCTCTAATACCACGGATTCTGCCTCTTATTTTGACTGAGTTATTCTTACTAGACTTTACCGCATAAAAATAGTACAGGTAATTTGAATATTTACCACATAAATTGGCGCCCGAACAGGGACACTTTCTCATCTCACGCGCCGGAGGTGCGTTGCAGGCCCGGTCCCCTGCCACAGCTAAACGGACAAAAACGCGTACCCGCAGGATTTCCTGTATCTCCCTCCGGCCAAGCGGGGGTGACTGAGGCTGCGATCAACACCCAGACGAGGCGGTGAGACGTGCGAAGTATCCCGACCAGAGCCTAGCTGAGAGAGCAAGATCCGAGGTATACAGAGGCCCACCAGGTTCCGAAGTTCCGAGTCGAGTCGAGTCCAGTCCGGTCCAGTTCAGTTCAGTTCCGAGGCCTTCCGTTCCGTGCTACCCGGTGAGTACCATTGCTGGGGAGGCAGTTAGACGTGCACATTGGTTTGTGCCGGTCCTGACGGGTTTGGGTACACAAATCCGGTCTGCACTGTTTTAGCAGTGTATCTGTACTGTTTAGCAGTATATCCAGTATGTTCATGTATATATAATCTAGTATTATCTAGTATTAGTATTATGTCAGTAGTTAGTTTTCTCTTAATTATCATTGTTCGTTAAATGTTAAATGTTAAATGTTTTACTGTGTTCAAAAATTGTGGTATGAATGAGTGTTCATTATTGTGTTTTTTCGTATTAATTGTGTTCAAGTCCAGTTCAAGTAAGAATCAAGTAGCAAGGTTTAAAAATGCCGTTCTTTTCAAAATTAAGACAGATCAAAACTAGAAAAGGAGTACTCGAAGAAGCTGTTCCCATTCCACCTAGGTATACTCCAGGGTATTTTATGTATCATAAACATGGCTTAGATGCCGTGTTATATCTTGACTTATGGGTGGACTACACCAAGGATCTAGCAGAAAGTCAGAGATGGCCCGCAGCTGGGACATGGGATGCAGATTGCATCATGAGAGTAGAAGAAGAATTATGGAAAAAGAAAGCCAGACAGTCACAGAAAGATGCCATTGAACTATGGCGTAAAGAATCGCATAGGCGCACAGAGAAAGCGCTCAGACTGGAAGAGAAAAGTAGGGAGAACTCAAATAAAGCCCGAGAAAATATATTAATTGAGGAAGGTACCCGAGTAAAAACAGAACAAGTAGACAGGCAACGAAACACTCTTATGAATGGTATGTATCCTCTCTTGGCCGAAGGTTTACCTAAGGCCACCCCGGAAATACCGAAAGACTTGCCGCCCCCATTACTCCCGATTAAAGCACATCCCAAGACCGCAAAGGATATTTTCCTTTCCTCCTATTTAGACGATGTAGCTCCCGAATATGTTAATGTTCCGCCACACACACCACCTGTCGATGGTGCTCAACGCCGAGATCATCCGCCCCCAACTCCGCAACTACAAACTCCTCCGCACAATCCAACTTTTCTTGCATCCGCAGTTTCTACCTTACATCCCACAAACCCTTTTATGCCTAGCACCTCAGAAGGTGCGACAGGAGGTGCGGCAGCAATTTTTGCCACACCACCATTACGAAGTAAATCGTCTCTAAGGGATTTAGCAAACCAACGTACACCACAAATAGCAACGTCCGACATGTTTAAGGAACATCTTATTGATTGTAGATATGATCCAGTGCCCGGTAAAAATGACAGAATGCTGCTATTATCACTACGTATACGACGAGCTTCAACGTATTTAACGACATTACCAGGAATGATTAAACATTTAGACAATATATATCGCTTTGTCCAAACAGGGCAAGGCCCTGAAAGTATTGACGAAGCCATGGAATACCAGAAAGTGGATGTACAGAGACTATTGTTACGCTTCTTCATAAACTGCTTGATCAGAGACAGAGATAGGTCCGAGGTAGATCAGGATGAAATGCAAGTCCTTACCAGATGGGGTCAGAATATATCAGAGGGAAAACACGATAAACAGACATGTATAGTAGCTATGTGCCGAAAGATCCGCAAGGAAGTAGAACGAACAGATAAAGCCAGATCGGAGGCAGACAAAACTGAATCAGAGGGAGAGGAGGAGGAAGAATCAGAAATGCCCACAGGACAATTAGAAACGATTGCTTATGTAGGTAGGGGAAGACCTTGTAACAATACCAGATACTTTAATGACCCGATACGTCCGATACGTCCAGAATGTAACAGACATTTTCAAGCCCCTATGCTAAATGTGAAGTCCCCTGAACACTTATTCCAGGCTGCTGATAAATTACTCCGAGACCGAAGGGGGTATCATATGCTCGACTCTATGGATGAACAAGAATTAGCCAGGTCAGCAGTACAATGGGCTGACAGTTCTGAAAAATACAGTGATGATGCGTTAGCACACACGTTTTTGAATCTTACCCCAGAAGAACAGCGTTTAGCTGGTATATACATGATACAGCACCTCGTTATATTGTATAGAAGCCAACGTTCCGATCCTGGTCCCCTACCTGATATATTGATAGAATTACTCACGAATAAATGGAGAGGTTCGGGTACTGATTTAATTAAAGAAATTCTAGAATATCGGCACCAGTACACTGTCTTCGTATGCCCAGAACATGTTTCAGTTCCCCCCAAGTTGGAAAGAAAAACGTATCACATAGACAGACAGAATCCCTTACGCGAAGTGCACCCAATCAGAGGCGAAGACAATACTTTTAAACGCGTGTTTGTGTACACGCCCATAACTAAAATTGAATTATTAGAAATGAAGAAAGCAGTACCTAGCCATGACAAAGACCCAGCAGGTTTCCACCGTGAGATAAAAGACATGTTACTCATGGGAGAGTATACTTATCCGGACATTATGAAAATATTAAAAGTTTTATTGCCTGCCGGTATTTACGAGAAACTCAAAGAAAAGGAATGGGAGGTGGGAGACCAAAAGATAGAGTGGACAGCATTAGAAAACGAAGAAAAAGCCCGAGCTGCAGGTTCAGGGCTTGGGGAAAAGACTACAGCATTACCAGGATTATTAGTGCAGGTACTACCACGTCTATTGACTACGAAAAAGGAAGACTGGGGTGCAATTTCCGCCTGTAAACAAAAACAAGATGAAGACACTAGTGATTTCTATTCCCGATTTGAAAAATGTTTTGGTATTAATAGTGGCATAAAAGCAAGTAGTGAGTCGTATCCACATCTGTTTGTGACAAAATTAGTTGAGAATTCCCTGCCCCAAGTTAAAGGTAGAGTATTAAAATTCGAGAGTACCTGGCAAGGTAACACACCGTCCCAGATGTTACAATATCATCATAATAGAATTAGAGAAGAACAAGAAAATGAACAAAGACGTATGAAAGACACGAAAATGAAAATGCTTGTTGCGCAGTCAGTTCCAGCTGATGGTCATAAAAGGGGTACAACACAGTCCAATGATTCAGTAGATCCTGTTAGAGGAACATGCAACTATTGTAAACAGCCAGGTCATTATATACACGATTGCGCAGTTCTAAAACATAATATCTCTACGGGTAGAACTAAGGAGAGACCACGTCCGCCTAGACAGGATCAGATCCAACAACAAGTACCTCAGAATACACAGCCTATGCCAGTTCCACAACAGAACGCACCACAACCACAACAACAACCACAACAACAGCCACAGCCTATTGCTGCAACACAAAACACGACACAACAGATGTACCAGTATGCACAAAATGACAATCCAGAGTATCAGCGCTACACATGAAATAGCCTAGAGAGGGAAGTTGGCCCACCCCTTATTGAGGTTCCCGTAGATCAAGAAGGTCCTTACGTACAGAGTCAAGTATTGGGGAAAGACAGAAAGTTTCTACTCGATACAGGGGCAAGCAGAACCACTATCCGTCACAGCGAAGTCCCAGGGGTACCCCTCTCAGGCTCACAAAATATTTCCCTTGGTTTTTCAGGAAAGCCCACTATTAATGAAGTATCGCAACCGCTTGCATTATCGGTCGGTCCATTAACACGGACTACAGATCTATTGCTCACAAAATCATGCCCAGAAAACTTGTTAGGTATAAAAACATTGAAAGCTCTAGGAGCTGTAATATGTTGTTCTCCGGAAGGAGTACGACTATTTTTGCGTGACTTTAAAGGTCCCTATGTGTCTAGAGACATGGATCATCGGTTACAGAATCTACCTGCACATTTATGGGCACAAGGCCCCACTGATGTAGGTTGTATGCACATTACACCATATCGAGTTACACTCAAAACAGGAGTAGTATTACCACGAATACGACAATACAAGTTACCGCCAGATGCTGTTGTGGCTTTACTGCAAATCATTGACGAGCTCATTGCACAAGGAGTGGTTGCAGAAACGGACTCCAATATATGTAATTCCCCGATAATTCCGATTCTTAAACGAACTGATCCAAAGGCACCACCAGTATATCGATTGGTTATTGATCTGCGAGAATTAAATAAATGCATTGTACCACAATACCCTGTGGTCCCAGATATCTCTTCATTGCTAACAGCCATAGATTCAGAAGCAACGTTCTTTACTGTAATTGATCTCAAGAACGCTTTCTTTAGTGTCCCAATAGATCCGGAAAGCCAATATTTGTTCGGATTTAGTTTAAATGGACGAAGTTTTAAATTCACACGCCCACCTCAAGGATTCACAGAAAGCCCCAGCATCTATAGCCAAGCACTGAAAAGAGAACTTGACAGTATCCACATGCCAGTTAACACTGCCTTGCTTCAATACGTCGATGATCTGCTGATCACCGCCCGAAGCGAACCTGAATGTGAAAAAGCATCACTGACGGTTTTACATTTCCTAGCCGACAAGGGGCACAAGGTGTCCCCTTCAAAGCTGCAATTCTGTGTCCAGCAAGTTGTGTACCTTGGGCACTTGCTGTCCAAGGGGGGAAGACAGCTTACACCCGACCGTATCCAGTTAATTGTTAACATGCCGATACCCAAGACACAAAAGGAGGTGCGGGCATTCATAGGCCTCACTTCGTACTGTAGGCAGTGGATCCCTCAATATGCATTTCTAGCAAAACCACTCATTCAGTTGACAACACAGGAGGCAGCGACATCAACTGTCCTCCCTTGGACTCAGGAACATACGCAAGCTTTTGAAAGTTTAAAGAAAGCTTTATGTCAAGCACCTGTTTTAGCAACACCATGTTACAGAAAACGTTTTACACTTTTTGTTACAGAACGAGAAGGTACTGCTTTGTCAGTACTCACGCAGGAACAAGCAGGATCACATAAGCCATGTGCTTATTTTTCCAGTACATTAGATCCCGTAGCTCAGGCTCTTCCTGCGTGCCTGAAATCAGTCGCAGCAACAGCTTTAGCAATCCGACAAAGCGATGCCATAGTGTTAGGACATCAATTGACAGTACAAGTACCACATGCAGTAGAGGTTCTCTTGAACCGGACCCAAACACAACACTTGACCATAGCAAGACTGACGGGTTATGAATTAACATTGTTCCAGCCACACATAGAAATCAGACGTTGTAGCACATTAAATCCTGCCACACTTTTGCCAGTAAGTGGAACAGACCCATTGGCACATGATTGTATTGAAGTCATTACTATTACGACGAAACCCAGACAAGACTTGACAGATATTCCATTATCAGATCCAGACCTGACATTGTATGTAGATGGTTCATGCATGAGAACAAGTACAGGAGAGTTAGTGGCCGCTTATGCAGTCACAACAGACACTGAAGTTATTGAAACAAATTGTATCGATACCTTGTCAGCTCAAGCAGCAGAGCTCATCGCTCTGACACAAGCCTGTATTCAAGCCAAAAATAAGAAAGTCAACGTATACACAGATTCACGTTATGCATTTGGAGTCGTCCATGACTTCGGCGTGCTTTGGCGAGAGAGAGGTTATTTAACTTCTCACGGTGCCCACATCCAGCACGGTCCCCTTATTCAAGCTCTGTTAGATGCAATACATCTACCAACTGCAATATCGATTATGAAGTGTAAAGCCCATACAAAAGTGACTGACATTATTTCTCAGGGTAACGACCTAGCTGACAGAACAGCTAAACAGACGGCTCAGAATCAGACTCATACAACTGATACGACAAAGACAATAGTTCCGACACCAACACGCTGCATGACAGTTAAGGATCCCGCCCTTGATGTAATTGACATACAGACACATGCTACACCAGAAGAAATAAAGAGATGGACTGAATTAGGAGGGATCCAAACGGATCAAGGATGGATGACAAAGGGAAAATCTATATGGTTTCTCCCCGACTCAATGGTTCAAGTCATCATTAACACAATACATAGCCCAGCGCACCTAGGAGAGAAAGCTATGCTAGACAGTATTCAACACATTTGGTTCAATAAACACTTGCGAGCAGCAGCTAAACAGAAAGTACGTACCTGCATGATTTGTTGTCAGTTCAATCCAGGAAAAAGCGTACCTGTAGACCAGGGTGGATTTCAACCCCCCGATCACCCTTTTGAAGTCCTCCAGATGGATTATATCCAGATGGAACGATGTCGAGGATTCAAATATGTTCTCGTAGTTGTATGCGCTCTTTCCCGATGGACAGAGGCGTATCCCGTCTCAGATTACACTGCCCCGACTACTGCCAAACAGTTAGTTCGAGAATTCTTCCCACGGTATGGTTTGCCCCGTGTCGTGTACTCAGATAATGGCCAACCGTTCTCATCCGAGCTAATGAAACATGTTTCACTTTTGTTAGGCTATCAATGGAAATTCCACTGTGTCCGACATCCCGAGGCAGCAGGTCTCGTGGAGCGGCATAATCAAACTTTGAAAATTAGACTGTCCAAAGTATGTAGAGAGAAAGGTGTTGACTGGATAGTAGCTTTACCAGTTGCGCTCTTTTACATGAGAATGGTAGCACACTCTCGAACAGGGCTATCCCCGTATGAGGTGATCTTCGGTAGACCACCAAATATGTGGGGGACGCCTATACCCCGTAAAATAACTGATGTTGATTGTAATATGCGGACAGATTATCTGGCTTCCTTGATGTCTGCACTACAATCTTGTCGTTCACAGGTAGCTGCAGCTTTTCCCGATAACACTGAGGTGAAGCCCCATGACGTGGTTCCGGGAGACCTGGTACTGATAAGGAAATTCGACAGAAGGAACCCGCTGGAGCCTCGCTGGCAGTCGCCTAAACTCGTCTTATTGACCACAAGGACAGCTGTGAAGATTGAGGGACGTAAAGGGTGGTTGCACTCGAGCCATATCAAAAAATTTCATGGACTATCATCCGACTTGAATTATCCGCCCTGCATTCCCTCACAGACTGACTCAAAACTCCCCCTGGTTGACAGAACTGAAAAAGAAAACTATAAACTGAAACTAAGGTCTAGCAAGTCAGACAATTTGATTGTTTAAGTCCTCTCCAAGGTGAATCGGTTGAATTTGTCTCTGACATGTATCCTCTAGACCGAAATAGAGAGAGAAATAGACAGAAACAGCTAAAAAAATATGCGTACTGTAAATCACTTCGTAGTCACTGCATAGTGACATTGTTAATTATGTTTTTTCTAAGTCTTCTGATTATCATTATTAGTATGTTATTACACATGTATTACCCTATTTCCAAGCATGCTTTCAATGTTACTGCCGAACATTCTTTTAGCGAACTACCCCCGCATGAGTTGTCCTATAGATTTGCGCTGCGCAACAACACATTCATTAGTATGTTACATCATTCTCATCAGACCAGCAATGCTACAAATTGTTGGATATGTGGCCGACTCCCCCCCTATCAGAAATACAAGGGAGTTCTACCTCTCTTTCCGTATCCATTCACCCACAATGGCTCCTGTGGAGCATGGTTTAGTTTGATTAATTCCCTAGATTCAAATTCAGTAGTTTATCAAGACAACTGGGTTTGGGGAAACCTGAACCTAGTTTTACTTAAAGTCTGCTACCCTAACAAGGAGGGACTTCCCAAAAGAACCGGAACTGATCTAGAAAACGAAGTATATGGATTAGGTAACTTTACACTTAATCTCATGATCCTGAATGTTGAATCCGAAGCTACACCAATCTTGCCCGCTATGTCAGTATTTCCAGTTAGAGGCGAATTATGTGTAAGAAAGAATGGTTCAATTCACATGGGCCATAGCAAATGTACCACTGTAATAGAATTCAGTGATAAAGGCAAATCTACGTTTAGAGCTTCTCGTCATTCCTACTTCATCTGTGGTCACACCGCATACATACGCCTACCCCTAGATTGGGATGGTACCTGTTACATTGCATTCCTTCTGCCACCTGTTTTCCTAGCCCCGCCTGATTACCATAGGAATACCCATTTAGTACACAATAGACAGCAGAGAGATCTCCCGATTGTCGACTACACCGAAACAGCATGGGAGCAATACACAGATTTCAATAAAGGTTTCTTTCCCTACATAGGTACAGTCACTAATAGTAAGTTGATACGTAGATTAACTAGAACCCTTGAAGCAGTAGTGAATGAAACTACTTCCGCCTTAGGCAACTTAACAGAAGAGCAGTCTGCGATGCGGATTGTTGTTCTTCAAAATCGTCTTGTCCTTGACGTCATCTTGGCCGATAGGGGCGGAGCTTGTAGGGTCATCGGATCAAGTTGCTGTGTTTTCATACCAGAAAACGCGCCGTCAGTATATAAAGCCATAACTCGACTTCATAAGATCGTAAGCCAGATACACCAGAATCCAGGCACCTGGACTTGGTCCGGTTGGTTCTGGAGCGTGTTGTCAGCCTGGGGATGGAGGATCCTATCCTTCCTAGGTATTGGTTTACTCATTCTATTCAGTTGCTGCTTGTGTCTACAATGTGGGCCAGCGATTTGTGGTCTGTGTGCCACATCGTGTATCCCGCCTTCGAATTTTCACTCAAGATCCCGGAAGAAGAAAGAAGAACAAATGATGCTATATGAACAGATTGATGGATTGATGAAGATGGATATTTCAGAAGGGTCCGTAGGGGACAAGGAGGGAATGAGGAAATATGAATTTTTATGGTCAATTGTGTCCCCTATCTTAGACCCCAACGACTCCATGTACATGCTACAAGTACATGTATGTTCCCTCCAGTTCCAGCTATGAAGACGCAAATACATGTGCGTCCAACGTCAACATGTCCTCTTTCAGATCCGCCATGAATGGGTCAAATATTCCATTCCTAAGTATGATTGGCCACCGACTTTATATGGTTCACTTTTCTAGTTTTACAGTTCAGGCGAGTAGGCCCTGAATTCTGTCATCAAGCCATTTCCTGCTTCTGCCTCTGAAATGCTCCAGCCTGGACCTGCATCCGTATCCATGAACTTTGTCCTACTCCCTGCGCGGCTAACGGTGCCTGACGCGGCCTGTTGCCTGCCAAAAAAACTGTATTCAGCCTTCAAGTTATCTGCTCCGCTCCTCATTCAATGCATTCCTGTCTAGTAGTTTAGGTAAACATCCTTCCAGCTACCGAGCAAAGAGCTTGGCCTCGCTGTCTTTATGCAAGTAATTCATAGCCCCTGTTACCATGGAAGATTCCTGCCCCCTCGCATCTCATGTAGACACATAGACGCTTGTACATGCACTAACAGTCAGTATAGAATAGATTCCGTCCGAGAAACCTTTCCTTCTGGATAACACAGTTCCTTAAACAAAGATATTCGATACGATTTGGAATTAGGTTGACCTGACCCCCCAGACTTTTGTCTCCACATGTAGAGCTAAATGTCAAATTCCCCTTCACCCTCTAGATGCACGTCAATCACACGTCATGCGGCTGCGCGCGCATCTCTGCCAAATATTTCTGCTGACACTGCAGGATTCTCTTATGGATCCACCCACTTGTGACATCATTTTAAATGACGTTTCTAGTATACGCCTGTATTTACGCCTATTTTCATTACGTATGTGTATTCTTATCTGTATTATCAGCTGTCACGCCTCCTGCATCTGTCTTAATGCAATGCTTTTCATATATATATTATTACTTGTCAATAATGTATTGCCTATCCCTTCCTGAACCTTCGTGGTGATGGAATAAGATTGCCTAGTTCGAACTATGATTCCTTTGTAAGGAATAAAGCCCTTTCCAGAACCTCTAATACCACGGATTCTGCCTCTTATTTTGACTGAGTTATTCTTACTAGACTTTACCGCATAAAAATAGTACAGGTAATTTGAATATTTACCACAATCGGCATGTTAATCATACAGTAAACATGATGTAAATGTGCTATAATGTCTCTTCAGAATTCAAAAAAGTGCATTTCTTTAGCGCGTCACCTCAGTACACAAGATTATAACACTGAATTGAGAGTAAGTTATTAAAAGTGCTCGTTTCAAGCACGAGTTAAAACGCTGCCGCTCCTCCCGCCCGACAACAATGCCATTTGTGAACTAAGAGGCGTTAGTTGCCATGCATACCCAGAATGTTGCCTAGAGTCTTACTATAGTAACATTAAAATCTAGTTCCTTAAACACGAGACGTTTTTGTACAGCACGCATCATGAACTCGCATATTTCAAGGTGGCAATAATAAAGGTAAAAACGGAAGTGCCGGCAGGCAAGAAAACATGAACGGGAGTGGGGGTCGGTTGGGGGAGGGTGAGAAGTCACAGACTTAGGGAGTGGGCGGTGGGGTGAGGAGACGGAAGAAAATAGTGTTAGGAGTAAAGGGGCCAATAGCCGTGGAAGGATACAAATGATGAATGAGGAGGGAATAACAAGCCTCAAACTAATCGGAAGGCAGCATTTAAGACAAAAGCCAATGGGCAGAGAGTGGGCGGAGCTTCCACACTACAGTATATACTGCATGCCTCGCAAAGCGATAGCAGCGCATTCGCGCTGCAACGCTAGGCGAGACCTAAAAATAAACGGAGATGAAAAATTAAACATTCATATTAAAGCCACATAAAAAAAAGGGCTATTCTACATCCAGTTTGAGCCAGCCCTCGCAGTACAGGGATAGGAACCAGAAACAAGCTTTTCACAAGTAAGCGGACTTAAAACCTGGAGATCCCACAAAACAGGCGATGGCTGGGCTTGAGTCAGTGCCTTGTTTTTCAGCATGCTACACGGGTGCAGGGACAGTGTAGAGAGCTCAGTCGTGTGCGTCATACTTAGATTTTTTTATGTTCTGAAACCGGTTATTTAAAGTGGTAGGGTGCTGCCGAAAAGAGAAACAAACATCAGTGCTGCAATCAAAGTAATCGTCCTCATGGAAAGAAAAATCAATTTCACAATACGAGCGCAGATGCTGCTTCAGCATTATCTACTTTAAAAAAATGATGAAAGTCAATCCCAGCAAGCACATTTGGCCCCACATGACAATTTGGAGTATGCAGTTTTGAAGACTAGTCAGTGGGAAAGAAACATATTCTGCATTGTTTGAAATAATAAAACCTCTAACATTACATATCAGCACCTAATGCAATAATTCCCCTTTTTCCATAATAATAAACAAGCATTGGCAAAGCCAATAGGTCTCACCTTTGCAAGAGTGTTTTTTTTCTTTGCTTAGAATAGTGTGGGTGCATAGTAGATGGTTGGTGTTTTTGACAATAAAATAGCGCTGGGTGGACAAAAGATCATGGTACAAGAGTGACGGGGAGCCGGAGGGTGCGGGGTTTGAGAGAAACGTACAATGGCCTACCCTAATCAATGTCATGAAGAACCGGAACTTGCTGCACGAAAGGAAGAGAGCAGAAATGTGACAGATTTACAAAAGGTATGTCACACTTCTGTGGTCTACTTGCACGGGTGCACTTGTGGGAGCATGGCGACAATGCAGGCACCCTTGCACCATGATGCAAGGGTGTCTGCGTTGTGGTCAGAATAGTTTTTGTGCAGGA
Source organism: Triturus cristatus (assembly GCF_964204655.1). Classification (NCBI taxonomy): domain Eukaryota; kingdom Metazoa; phylum Chordata; class Amphibia; order Caudata; family Salamandridae; genus Triturus; species Triturus cristatus. The sequence continues at coordinate 736,484,534 of NC_140589.1, read as the reverse complement.
AGGGAATCCTTCCTGCACAAAAACTATTTTAGACACTTTTATTCCTCTTTGAATGTGTGCTGCAAAATGCAGCACATATACAAAGAGACGACAAGGAGAAATAAAGATATTTCCCTTTGCTACGCTAGCCTCGCGTAGGAGCACCATTTTTGCACAAAGCCAGGTTTACAAACTCTAGTAAATCTGGGTTTGCGCCAAAATCCATGGGTGGACGAAAAGGAACGCCCATGCTCCACTGATGGAATGCCTCCCCGATGCAAGGTAATTTAAGGCAGAGCTATGCATGTGGTACTTTTTTCCCCTACTAAGCAGGTACATTTTGTTTTCACTAAACCCCGTAAATTGAGCTTTACATGGTTTAGAAAATCCCAAAATCCATTTTATGTCAGGCTGCGTTAAAAAAAAAAAATAAAAAAAAAAAAAAAGTGATGCAACCCTGATGCAAGACGGCCGTAGGCTGTCCAAAAGCCATGTAAGAAAGCTGTAGGGCAGATATATACAGCAAAGAGTGCTCAGACCCCATGGAGGCAGCATCGAGCCAGACACGAGTAACACCAGGGCTGACCAAACCAGGCAGATTAAGACAGCAGCAGGGCAGATACAAGCAGCAGCTGATCTCACACAGACAGCATCAAGGGACATGCAGACAGCATAACATCAAAATGAGATCAATACCAGTGGGACCAACACAGACAGCAACACAACAAATACAGTTAGCAGCAGGACACTACAGGCAGTAGCAAGACAAATACAGGCAGCAGCAGGGTGCACACAGACAACAGCAGAGAACATACAGACAGTAACACAATACAAACAAGCATTGGCATAGCCAATAGGTCTCGCCTTTGGGTCTTATAAGTATTTAGTTATGCAGCAAAATATCCTTGGTGCAACAACATCAACTGTTGCATGGCTGAACACTTATAAGGTCCCAAAGGCGAGACCTATTGGCTTTGCCAATGCTTGTTTTCTTAGTCGTTTGCCAGAGGCCTCGAAAGTGTGGAACCGGGAAGTTTCTCCTGGAAATCCATTGATCTCTGCACTCACTGCTCTCCCTCTAAACAGCGCCCCCTGGCATGAGAGCACCACAGGTTTCCAAGGGCCCATGCTGTGGCTATGAAGTTTCAAAGATAAATGAAATATGAAGCGGAAATGATATGCATTCGGAAGTGCCTTGTGTGTCTTTTCACCCTGTGATTAGTAATCTTCCTGTCTTTTATGTTTAGAGGACTGAGGAGCCACTCTAGTGTGGAATGGGCATTATCTTATTATTAAGTAGGCACCTCGTGCAAGCGGCAGGGTGTGGTCACTTTTTATCCTTGTCAACTCCGGAAGCTGAAGGGTGTCTTTATCGGGCTTTGTTAATCAAAACCCATGACTGAAATAAAAAGCGGGATACATTCCCATGGTCGAATAGCTTGTGTCCCATCCACTTTGTCAGAACCATCGGAGGCCAATTGATAACAAGCAGTGGCCGCGCGGCCATAAAAGTAATGGCAGCGAGGCCGTGAAAGCGAAAGTGATCGCGATCAAAGCGAAAGTGATCGCGATCACGCACTCTGTGGTAAGCATGCGAGTGGTGCGCACGCAGCAGTGATCGCGCTGGAAGGGAGGCAGCTGCGCGTGTGCACGCTCGCGTGAACGCAAGCGTTAGGCCAGCGAGTTCTGGTAGCACTTTGAAAACCCGTATACTAAATGTCTCGCAGAGCAGCGCATGCGCTGGCTCAGGCGAGACCTAAAAAGGTAGCAGCAGGTTTCATAGAGACAGCAACACAAAAACTACAGTCAACAGGGCACGTACTGTCAGCAACAGGGAACATACACCCAAAAAATATAGACAGCTGCAGGGCACAAACAGAGTAGCACAGCAAAAATATATGGCAGCAAGGCAAATGTAGACAACATTAGGGCACATACAGAGAGCAACACAGCAGATTCAGAGAGCAGCAGGACACATACAGACAGATATCATGCACACACAGAGAACAACATAACAAATAAAGACAACAGAAGGGCACATGCAGACACCAGCAGGACACATACAGATAGCAGCAGGTTACACAGAGAGAGTGTGAGAAGTTGGCCTGGTATATGATGTTCACTAGTTAAAGTGACCACCTTGTACCATGCCAAGCAACCCTTATGGTGTGGTTGTAAGTCAACCTTTTCGGACTAGCTGCCCTAGTGGTAGCGTAGGCTAAGCAGTCTTTGAGGCTAAACTCGTTAAAGCGTGTTAAGCAGGCTGTTTTACCAAATGTAACCCCCCTTTATACCAATGAAAGGACACCACACAGATATATATTGAAAATATATATGTATTTATTTCTCAAAGTATCCCCTAGACTCTTTATGAGCACAGGAGCACAAATCGTTAAACAAGACAATGTTATAATATACAGAAGTTGCACTTTATATGGATGGGCCCTGGTGGCCCCTCAAACCATATACTAAAATAGTGGTATAAGTACCACGAACAGGAAAGGGAAAAGGCCTAGGGCCTCTAGAATCGCTGGGCCTACAAGGAGCTAACTTCAGTTAGTGACAAGGAGGTCCACGGGTCACGTGTGCAGTGCGGAAAGTCACACGCGTGCTCCCATAGGTTTTCAATGGGTGCGTAAAAGTTAAAAAGTTACTGCAGAAAGGGTCTTCTGGATGGACTACGATCTCAAGATTCGAATCACAGACACTAGAGATGATTCTCTACACTTGGGCACCGGAGTGCCAGCTTTACCTCACCCACAGGAAGCGGGTGCATAGGTCTCGAAGTGCGTCGGGTTTCTTCTATCGATTCAATGGAGCCTGATGACAAAGATGCTGCAGGCGGTCGGTCTAGAAGAGCTGCGTTGGATCCAAGGGTGGATCGGAGTTGTAGAAGACCTGAAAGCAGAGGGGACAGTGTTCACAGTCACTAGCCAGTGACCGGCGTGGCACCAGGTAGGTACCAGGCGATGTCGGGTGCAAACAGGCAAAGAGGTGTAGCTCGTCTCCGCAGCCACGTGGTCCCTGAAGGTCGACGACGTCCAGGAGTCGAGTCACGAGCTGTCCCGCGCAGGCTCTCGCTGTCGGCGGTGTCGGCGACTCGAAAGAAGCAAACAAGCCTTGGCAAAGACAGGAGTCGTGGAAGTTCAAGAAAGCGGATTGTTCTGACCAGCAAGGTCAGAGGGGCTGCTCTTTTGGAGAGCAGCTAGGGCCAGTCTGGAGCAACCAGACCAGCGTCGTTGATTTCAAGTTTAGTCGCCAAAATGGCCACTAGCCAACGGGCCAGGGACCTGGCAGGCGCGTCGAGATGCAAAGTGCAGAGGGGCCCCACGCAGATCGTGGAGATGCTGGAGGGCTCACCTTTGGTGCAGATGCTGCTCGATGGTTGGGCTTCTCAGGACCCAAAGCACAACTTGGAGGGAGCCTCTGTCGTTGCGCTTGCAGCTTGTCGTCGGTCTTCCAAGATGGCTGGCTCCACGTGTCTCGGTGCCTCCACGGGTTCCTTCTTTGCAGGGACTGTGGATCGGGCGGTGAGAGGTCTGGAGGTCCAGGTCTTGTCGGGCTCGGGGCTCGGGCTCCGGCAGGAGGCGGCGGCAAAGCAGACGTTCAATAGCTGGTTGGTGCTTGCGTTAGCAAGATGGTCACTCCCTGACCATAGGGGAGATTTCCTTCAGTCCTCTGTGCAGCAGAGCGTCGAAGTTCCTGTCTTCTTCTTGTTGTTAAGTTGATTCCAGGATGTCTGAAGTCTTAGGACACAGCTCCTACCTTTAAGCGGATTCTAGGGGCCGGACTACCTGCTAGGTCCCTCCCTAAGGGTGGGACCAGGAAGGGGGGTGGTTACACCCCCAATCCTTTGTCCAGCTCGCCCCAGGTCCGGGGCTGGTGTGCCCCAGGACCGGTTTGAACTGGCATATGCACCGAGGCTCCTTGTGAGCCTCAGGCATGTCTGGTTTCTTTCAAGCCCTACCTGACCAATACACAAAATCCTGTCTGGGGTGGTGCTCGCACCTCCCCTGGCAGGAAACCCTTTGTCCACACCTCCCAAGCTGGAAGGACTCCCAGCAGCAGGAGGGAAGACTTGTGTCTGTGGTGGCAGCATCCATTTTGTGGAGCTGAGGCTATGTCTGATTTTACCCGGGTTTCAGGTACTGTACATGTCGTGTCCCTCTAGAAGGGTGGAATGCTAACCCCGTCGCCAGAATTGGCGAGGGGTTAGTATTCCAATTCGTATGACACCTTACTCGACATGTTTTGATAAAGCCAAACCAAAGATAGCATTTAACCGCGAGGTTCATAATGCACTTAAGAGTATATGGTATGACGATATCTAGAAACAGTAGATGGAAGTTGTTCCGACCACTGCAGACAGGCTCAGCTCATGCCAGAGCACCATCTCACATGGAACCAATCACTCTGCCTTCAGGATTGTCAAGGCCTGCCATAGGAGTGACTTATAGGTTAACATGTGTCCCATTTAAGGTTAGGTATAGGTATACTACACCTAAGTAAGAAGTGGTTACACCAACTTACCCCAGCTGAGTGATCAGCCAGTTGTGTCAAATTTGTTAGGCCAGGCCAGGGGTGGCACAATACATGCTTCAGCCCCTGGTAGGCCTTAGATACACCAATGCCCTAGGTACCTAGTGTACACTGGTACAGGGGCTCACAGGGTGATCCACTTCCAATTGGTTATGCACCTAGGGTGCATAGTGTAAATTTAGTAGAGAGAACAGCAGGCTGGGGGTGTGATTAGCAGGCCCACAGCCTCAATATGTCAAAAACCAGTGAAGCAAAAAGCAAAAATTTGGGGTGACCATAGGACAGCAGACCCTACTCTCCTACAGAGAGCAATACAACAAATACAGATACAGGCAACTCACACACAGAGTGCAACACAACAAATATAGATAGCAGCAGATCACACACAGAGAGCAACACAACAAATACAGATATCAGCAAGGCACATACAGACAGCTGCAGGAAACACACAGAGAGCAACACAACAAATACAGGCAGAGGCAGTAGGGCACTAACAGACAGCTGCATGGCTAAGGCCTAGGAGTCCCGGTATCCGAATGACCGAGGCACACGCTGATAGAAGACAAACGATATGGACTGCAACACAACGTGCAGCAGCACAGAGAGCAGTGCGGTGCACCCCGTAGTAGGTGGCAGAATTCCCACCTTTTAACAATCACTCTCAGTTGCGGTGAGATAGCCCACAGAGCTGATTTCAGTGCTGCCACCTAGTTAAAGTCGACACCCCCGAGCTGATACTACGGGCTGCCCCCTAAAGCTGGTGTTGTCCCCTGAGCTGCCTCTGGAAGCAGCGCTAGTGCATCCTGCAGAGGAGTGTGCGCCTCATGCATTGCTGTTCCTGTGCCTCCAGCAGGGATATGTGCGTGCATGCACCCGGAAGAGTGATGCGCAAGTTTGTGTGCTTGTATGTTTGTGTGTGGTCTTCTATCAGTGATGTGTTTTGTGAGTCTTCTGCTGTGGAGTGTGTATGTGTGTGTGTGTGTGTGATGAGAGAGTGGGTGGTGTTATTTGTATGTGGTCTCTGCAGAGACAGCAATACAGGTGAGGGACAGTCACACAGGAAAGACGACGCTGTGCAGCAACGAGTGCTTAGAAGTACGTGGTACAGGAGTGATGGAGAGCCGGAGGGTGTGGTGGTTAAGAGAAGCATACAATGGCCTACCTCGATCATTGGTCTGGAGGGAAAGTGGCTTCAGCCCTGCAATTTACACGCAGCTATGGCGTGCAGACTATGACATCTCACAGACAGAGGCAGTCCGGGGCTTATGCTACAGATGTGCTAGTCGGCATGTGTCTCTTTATGGCAAAGAGAAAGAGCCGAGGGTGTGTCAGAAGCTGGTTGAGGCAAGCGACAATAACTAAAACAAGAAGCGATGAGGGTGAGGGGACTGCTCACACCACGAAGCGGCAGGGGTTTGGGGGACAGGCAAGCCACACTGTGAAATCCTCTCACTTTGAAGTCAAAGTAATTGGAGAAGAACAAGATTTATAGGCCTCTTTAACTGCGCTCTTGGAGCGTGTGAGAAAACACGAGCACTCTGGGAGGGCTGGTCAAACACGATCAGGACAAAATAGTCCCCTAAAACGAACACAGAAGTGTAAAGATACCAGTAATTGGGCTGTGCTCCGTGGGAGGAAACAAAACACAAAAAGGAGGGATTAACCACTAGCAAGCAAGCATTTTTGATGGACAATCAAAGGGACAAATGAAAAGGCAATGGGCGGACTGTAAGCCCACAGAGTGGATACTGCAGGTCTCAAAGAGACAGCGCATGCGCTGCCTATGCTCAACCTAAATAGTGTTAGCTCCATCAAGAACCAATAGGGAAATATCAAAATACTCATAGACCTCAATATTATAAATCCAAGTGTGCTCTTGTGAGGAGAATTATTGATGAACCATAACATTCCTAACAAGTAGCCATCAACTGACCCTAATAAAGGACTCAATAACTGGCCTGACCCAATTCCCTTCAAAGGGATACACCAACAAATTACACCATCTCATCACGGATAGAGTGGACATTCTGCTGAGATTCAAAGCAATCATGGTCCTCCAGTAGGCAGAGCACACTTGAATGTCACATTGTGGCATCACTGACATCAGGATTTTAAGGGACTGTATGTGACAGATTGGGCTACTAACAACATCTTTCAGCCAATTTGCTCTCCCAAACAAAACCTTGTCTTTCATGGTAAGAGGGTTACCCACATCAAATGTGTCCTACAAATCGTTTTCTGGACGACTCTAAAATCAAGAATCAAGAGACAAAGTTTGGTTTATATGTGAACTCACATTCATATTGTATGCTTACTTGTCTATATAGTACGGCAAATGCTGTACTTCAGATTGGAATGAAATAGAGACTTGTTCCCATTAAAGTGAGATACTAAATAGGGTTATGACGCTACTTCCTGTGACGGCATTATTTATGCTGAATAGTTTTTATTTATTTTTAATCAATACCAGCATGTTTGTCTTTCAGTATTTTCTTTCTCATGATGTCAAAGTTTTAATGTATGCCACTTGACAAATAAATGAGGTCAAAAGAAACCCTACAAATATGTATTAACTGGGTTATACATTTAAAGATTTGCAACAAAAGGCTTCCCTTATCAAAAAAACAGAAAAAGGGTTAAGGTGGCAATAGGACCATCAAAACCTAAGAACAAATGACAGGTATGATTTTGGAGCAGAGAGAATAAGTAAATCTGAAAAGGTTTTGACTGGCCTCCGGGTCGGCCCTAAATCCGATTGACCGGGAAAATTACTGTTTGTTGTGAAGTGTGAGGAAGATGGGAGGTTAATGGGGTGCGAACAATTGCGCTTAGTTACATTAGGGGCTGATTATAAAGTCTTTAATGGGAAGCGATTAAGACCAAGTGGGACAGGCTGTTTACATGACATTAAGTCAGGAATCTCCCTGCTGCGACCCTGCGGAATATGGGCCCAGCTCACCCATGCCCAAGGCCAGCCCTGCATATAGCGGCAATCAGGCAGTACCCGGAGAGCTAGTCTGACATTATAATGTGTGAGACGGTTCTTAGGCTGTTTGTGGTCCTGTGTTATGGTCTGTTAGGCCGGTTTTAAGGTTGATGTCTCTCATATTAAAACAAACATGGACTGCAGCAGCATGCTGAAATCCACGCAGTCCTCTCGCGAAACACTTATACACAGGGTGACCAACCGTCCGTAAATTTCACGGACTGCCTGTAATTTGGGCCTCTTGTCCGTTAACAATTCTTTCACGGATGCCTTGGTCCGTAATTTCTGACGTTAGAGCGAGCTGCCCCCTGCAAGCAGTCTGAGAGTCCTATAACTCTCACTGCAGGGGCCAGCTTGGCTCCTGCTGTGATCAGTGGCCTGCAGCAGCCCCTTTCCGACCTGGCACAGGCTGCTATCGGCCCATTATCATTCTGTGTGTCCACCTAATTATCACATACAGAATGATAATGGGAAAGTGACAGCATGTGCTGGGCCTCCTCCTACCAGAGCCCGGTGCATGGCAAACTGCTTTTGTTTATGGGCTCCTTTCACCTTACCAGGAGCCAAGCTCTGGGGTGGGTGGAGGTTTCATTTTGGCGCATGTTACCCAGGTGCATCCAATATGCAAACGCAGGTATTTAAGTCTCACTCAGGCACACAACAGATAAAGTGCAAGGTTCTCTCAAACTAATATAAACTTATTTTGACTTGTGCTTGTGTTGGTAGTCAATTTACTTATGTTATTTTGCGCAACCTCCTCTGCACCCATGCCAGTCGGGCCCGGTTCTAGAGGGTGGGCCAGGCCCACTCAAGATAGCACCATGGACCACGCAAGGCCCATGCTCAAGCAGACAACATCTTCTGTTCTTTTTGTTAAATAAATAAAAAAAATCACACGGACCTCCAGACTTGCAATCAAAGTGTAATTGTACAGCTTTAATCTATAACGCTAATGTCTAGGGCTACTTTAAGTGCCTGGGGAGAGGTCACAGGAGGGTGGCTGCTATTAATGTGCACGTATAAACTGAAGAGGTACCTGAGACACCCCCACTATATCAAGACCACAAGTTCCCAGTAATTAAGAGATAGAATCAGTTTTTTGACAGGAACAATATGAAGAATTTTGCCATTGCAAGGGAAGTAAGTGAAACTGAGCATTCATTCAAGATATATGTCTTTGCAGTGGTCTGTTATATTTTCTTTCTGCTGTGACGTTATTCCTAAGAAACTTAAAGAAAAGACACTACACTTTGGGGCACAGGTGACTGCATTTATTCTCACCCAACAACTTTTCTCTCATTTTGTCACATAAATAGACTCAAATGTCTTACAGTCAGGGCCACTACAATTATGAATTCTGCAGATGCAGCATTTTATGCCTAATTATGGATTTGTCACATTTGTGACATAATACGTCATCGCTGCATAATTTGCAGATTTTAACAAAAAGCTATCATAAGCAGATCAAACGCTACTAAAAACGCAATGACAAGTTTCTGCACAGTGGATGCCCCTTTATAAAGGTTTACTTACTGGTCATCTTTTAGTTACTCATTGCTGTAGTTGTGTTTTAAACTGGTACTAATGAGATTAAACTTTGCTCCACGCAGTGTTAACATGTAAAAAAATGACACAATGATAAAGAAAAACAACCCCACATTGCGCTGCATAGCTTAATCAACCCAGATATATAGTTTGGTCCTCCTCTGCATAATTCCGATGGTCTGAATTATAGTGCAGCTGTATCCCTCGGGTTCTAAACTGATAAGATAATATACTGGGAAAATGCACTTGCTGTGGAGATCTTTCTACAATCTGTGGCTTCACAAGGTCAATCCTTGCTACTCACCCTCCAATTTCTGGAAGAAAAAAAATGTGACGATGTTGAAATCTGCCTTTTCTGCATGATCACTTCAAATGTTGGCACTTTTGTCAGAAAACTATTTTGCTGGTTTTTTAACTCTGTACACCTTACCCCTGCTAAGCAGGAATAAAGTGCATGTGATCTCCTTTTAAACGTGGATAAATTGGCTTACTCCTAATTGACCCATTTAAATTGCCTATAAGTCCCTACTTTATTGTCTAGAAAGTCCACCTAGGGCTGGAAGTTAAATGTCAGGTAAATTGCACTTGTGGACTGCAGCACCTATTGTGCAATCCACAAAGTGGGTCTGCAAAACATGGCTTCAGGCCTACGATCCAGGTCTTGCGCTTTTGATTTGTGTTCTTGAGGGAGAAACTGGATGTGTTGCTCCATTTCATCCCAGTGTACGCAGTCATAGCGTGCTAGCAATACCTGCAGGGATGTTGAATTCCTATAGCCCGGGACATATTGTTTGGGGTCAAGGGCAACAATTTTTCTTGTGTATTTTGTCCTTGGGACAAGAATGCCCAACCCCCTACAGCACAAACCCTTTGGCTGCCAGTTTACAGTACCATATTATAGATCAGGTAAAAGCATTGGCTGCAGTTAAGGTCATATTTATGTCCATGTGTTAATGCTGTTCAAACTTGTATTTATGGTTCATTAATGCAAAGCCTTTATTATTAGGGTGAGTGCTTTAAGTAAATGTTGTAAGCTCGGATTGCACTACTAACGGATGTTCCAGGATAAAAACGTTTGCACACGTTTTCAATGTTGAGCAATATGAGGCCAAGTATACTACTCCCAGAATGCTCTCCGATTAGATACAAATATTTGCAGAAGTTTGAAAGCAAGATTGATAATTCTTTGCTTTCAAAATAAAATGTTCACTAAAAAAATGCAAAAACATGTCGCAAAACTACTGTAACATTTTTGGTACCATTTCTTTGCAACATCATTTAGTAATAATGTGTTGCTGTATGCTAGTATTTCCCCAAAATATATATAATGGAAAATCAGTGTAACCAGTTTAATAAGATTATGGGAAACAAAAATAAACAAGCATTGGTAAAGCCAGTAGGTCTGAAATTGTTGGTCAGCCTTTTGGTTTTGTTAATGCATGACTTGTTTTGGCATGGTTTTTGTAAAACCTTATTGGTTTGGGAGTTGGGGGGCCCTCACCATTATAACAAACATTGGCAAAAACAGAAATTCTTTTGTTCTCAAAAAGCACACATTGCCACAGTAGTTTCTGGCACTGAATAAAACGACTGTGTGTTGATATGCTCCTTGTGAAAGAACAGAAAGCTGTCATTCACAGTGAAGCTAGTTGATAGAGAGAGACAGACAGAATATTAATAAACACAAAAGGTCGTGGTTAACGCCAGACCTGATTAGGGGAACAATTTTTAAATAAAGTCTGAAAAGTGCACCTATGCTCGTATTAAGTACAGAAATTCTCCTTTTGTGAATTCACAAGACTTTACACAAGTAGGCCAAGAAATAGTATCCCAACCCTGGAAGAAGTTTTATGTTTGACATTGTCAGGAGTAAATGTCCAACCTTTCTCAGTATGGGAAAAGGATTAGAGAAGAGTTAGGGAAAACCCTTACAACATTCAAGTTAGGTTTGCACAGACTCAAATGGGCAATCCAACCCTGGAACTGTTGCCAACCACTACCTTCATCCCCAGTATGTAGGTCTGCGGAAACGTGGCAACATAAGGGAATTGCTAGTAATCAAACCCTACTATGGAAGGAGCCCTGGCATAATCAGAGAGGATATTTCAGAGCTCTTATATATAATGAGATTGCTGCCATAATTTATCGCCGCATTACATGGCACAAAAAGGACAATGGGATTTTGTTACATGACAAGTAGATTTATGAAGCAACCTGCCCCATCGACAAGTAGATATTTTATTAAATTTCACACCCCTGACCTGTGTATTGGAAATACGCCAGAAGTTAGCAGCCTGGGAGGCTATCCTTTTCCCTGAAGCATCAAGGAGTTTTTTTTTTTGTTTTTTTTAAAGCTTTATTTAGTTTTGGAAAACATAACAATATGAAAATATCGGCTGTGCAGACAGTTAATAGCAAGTACGGAGATACAACATTACACTCCCCCCTCGTATACAAAAAGCAACACATTATCAAGGCATCGAACCAGAGAAAGACCCCAATCTAGAGCCCACCAGTCTCATCCGCCTGTGCCCATTAAAGGAAAAGGACGCAGTCAGGACCCACCAAGCATGCTCAGCGGTCACCCCCATCATCGGCCCACAACCCCCAATTCAGCCCACACCGAGAGAATACAGCCCCCCAACACCCAACAGGGAGGAAGACCAGAACTACCCTACTCCCGTAGGCACTATTCCGGAACTGGAGCGCGGTGGGGGAAGAGCTCGGGAGGGTAGCGATATAAGACTTGTAGGGGCCCGATATCTTTGGGACGCGCCACTGTGGGGAGGAGACTGGCTAGATCTCACTATTAGTGCTGCAATAAGCCATAGACGTGAGCCACGTCCCGGCCGTGGGGGCCGTTCTACCGCCCCAATGTTTTGCCACCTCTCGCTTGGCGAGTAGCAGGCACAGGGAGGCAAGCCTGCGAACATTCTTGGGGAAATTTACTGTGTAGCCCAATAAAGCCACCTCCGGAGTGGGAACCAGCGTGAGCCCCAACATAATGCCAAGGATCTCGTGTATCTGCGTCCAGTATGGTTGCAGTCTGGGGCATGTCCAGGACAGGTGCGCAAAGTCAGCGTGTGGTGCAGCGCCTTTCCAGCATGTGTGTGGGCGCGCGGGGTCAATGGCGTGGAGCCTATCAGGGGTCATGTAGCAGCGGCGTAGAAATTTGTAATGGAGGAGCTTATGTCGACTATTGAGTGATATCGCGTTAGTGACTTTGCAACAAGCGGTCCATTGTTCATCTGTAATCGGCCTACCCAAGTCTGCCTCCCAAGCCGCTCTCAATCGGCCATCCTCACATGGAACCAGCGCTGCACATGCCTTGTAAAGCTTAGAAACCATATGGGCACCAGTGTCTTTGTCAATGAGGAGAGTTAGGGGCTCGAAGGATGCAGGCTCGAGAGGAAGCATCAAGGAGTTTATACTCTATCAGGTGGTGGTGCGTCTCCAGTAGTTTGCCCTTTTCTGTGCATTACAAACTACTAGTGAATCTAATGGCAGTTGACCTTTTATGTAGACTGGATCTGATGGGGCAGGCTTGTATTTTTTTAATCCAACTTTGGAGTAAGGATACGTGCCCTAACAGGATCCTTAAAAATGTCCTCTACATGTCTGGTCATGCCTTTTAACATGGGCAACATGTGTGTACACTTTTGTGTAGTGTTTCGAAAAGGAAGTCCTCTTCAAGGAATTCTCTGTGTAGAGGGACTCCATGGTAAGCAGCAGCTCTACTTAACAAATTGACAAATCCTACACTGTCATCTGGCGGAGAGGGCCTGGTATATGTCCGTGTCATTGTCAGTAGGAGAATATCATTATTGTAGTCATCCCACACGTCTCCAGGCTGATCATCATCATTATTATCCCTATCACCCTGATTGTCAGGTGTGAGTGGTGGTGAGTGCTCAGGTGTAGTTGGCAGAGGTATAGTTTGGGGTTGAGAAGGAAGAGAAGGAGGGGAAGGATTTGCCCCGACAGTTCTCTTCTTCAATGGTATGTGGTTTTCCTCTTCTGTAGTAGCACCTCTTTTTAAAAGTCACTTTAGTGGTGATACACCCAAAGACTGGATATATAACCAGAATTTTTTGTTTCGGATCCAATTTGTGGAGCGGATCACCGAAAACATGCTTTTTGGTGACTTCGGCTTCTCTGTGTGCCTCTCTCATGCACCCAGAGAGAGGCACACAGAGACGCCAAAGTCACCTCATGCACTCATGCACCCACACAAACTCATACTCTCCCCTCATCCTACACAAAATCATGACTCCATAGGCCGCAGCAGTGAAGGTGAGCCTGACAGAAGCGGGTGAGGCAGGGAGTACAGGGTGAGGTGAAGAGCTAGACGGGTGAGGTGAAGAGAGGGGAGGGTGAAGCAGAGAGACAAGGGGGGTCATAGGGTGGAAGTTGAGCCAGAGGGGCATAGTGAGAAAAGAAAAAGAAAAAAGGAGGATGTGAGAGAGAGAAGGTGTGTCAAAGAGAGAAGTGAGAGGAAGTGTGATGGGGTGAAGAAGCAAGAAAAGGGCTAGGAAGAAATGACAATGAGGAAAAGAGAAGAGTGAGGGGGAGAGATAAGGGGATAAGGAGAGAGAAGGTTGAGGTGGAAATGGAAGAGGGCAGTGAAGTGAGAGTAAGATGATGTACAGTAGAAGGATGTCGAAGTCAGGAGAGAGTGATTCTCGGGTGAGGCGGAAAGAGAGGAGGTTGAGGTGAGAGGAGGTTGAGGTGAGAGCAATATGAGGTGAAATGAAGAAAGAATAAGGCACAGTAGGGAAACAGGTGGATATGTTGGAAAGAAACTAGCATGAGGTGAAAAGAGTAGGTTAGGAGGAAGCAGAGGTTTAGGTGAATGGGGCAGTGAAATCAGGAGAAAAAGGATGTTGAGGTAGAGCGAGGGGAGGAGATCATCAAGCCCATAGGTTTACACATCTGGAAATACACAGTTGAAACCTATAAGATCGAATCTGGCAGTATGTATGGTATGCAGCACACATCCGCATAAGACCACCCAGCATACCCAGACCCAGCTCTCAGACACCTGGGAGACTCTAGCCCACCCATGCTTCTCCATGGCCCTCCCAGATCCCAAACTCTGGAACCGGGCCTGATGCCAGTTGGTCACCCTACTTATACAGCATATCTTTTAAAGTTCAAAAGTGCCCAGATTTGCAAACGGGGAGGGGCACTTTTTAGCCATCTGAATAGCTAACGGGGCCAGTTTTATTTTGATGCCCGGACCTATTTTCAATCCCAGTCCGATCCTGAATAGGAACCGCCTATAATGAGGACAGAGCGACGGTAATATTGCGGGTTCGGCCTTGGCAGCTGAACAGAGTAAACAAGTTACAGCCCAACAGCTCAAGGTGCCACTGCTGTGCAAGCTCACTTCAGGGCAAGAGTCATAGTACTGGTGGGGGAGCCAGAAAACATACAATATTAAATAATTATCACGGCAGACGGCAAGATCCGCCTGCGGGGGCTCTTGCTCAGCTGAAACGGGCAGCTGACTTGGCTCTCATGTGGCAACTGCTTTGTCACTGCGACCACGGAGTCGTTAACTGATGTTCACAAGGCCGCGCAAGCCGCAGCTGTCCTGCAGTGTCTTCGTGACACTCCGATGCAGTCATCAGGCCCCGCCTTTTCAGGAACAAAAACAAAACAAACACTTATTATACAGCTCTGCTTGCCGACCGACACAGGAAACCTGAAGTCACATGCGCGTGTCTAAACACAAGATGAGAGAATGGATACCACTGGCTAGGTCGTTGCATGGGTGAGACAGAGTTGCGTCAATGCAGCACCCTTTATAGGCCACCCGTCGCTTTACCGAGCACCCTTCTTACCCAGCTGGCGGCCGAGCATAGTCCCAACGCCGCCCCCATCGTGCTGCTGCTCCGGAAACGCCTTGTGATTCCGTCCTAAGGTCTCAGCTCCCACGGGTACTCTCTCCCACAGCTCGCAGCCCCTGCTGTTTACTATTTCCCTTAGCTTTCGATTTCCCGTAATGTCAGTTCGCCACCCCCCTCGCAGGACGTCACTTCCGCTTATCATGTATGTACCTACCAGAATTCTTTTGCGTGCGTCACTCTTTTTTTCCAGGCAAAGCAGCGCATGCCCAGGACATAAATAAACAATAAGATGCTACGATTGTAGAGTGCTCGAGTGATCGCTGTATATACTTCTGCCATTGTTAAACGCCATGTTTGTTGACGTTTTATTCTCCATGTCTTATATTTTAAAAAACAGAATTTGTCACAATCCGCTTAATAACATTGCATAAAAATTTAAGCTGCATAATTTGGAAAGAAGCCAACAAATTAGCAGGGAGAGCCAAGCGAAGGCTCTAAAGATCCCGTGCACGAACCGAGCCATCTGTTTGGCATCCAAATTGTGCAAGAAACATGTTAAAATATGATAGCAGGCATTCAAATTTGAAATAAGTGTATTACTTGAAGCATTGGCAATATTTCACCCTAGTACATCAGATATCACCCGTTAAGAGAGGTGTTTAATACAATTCAAAATTTGCGAACATTCGTGACAAGAATTTTCAATTCTATTAAGGAAACGGAGGCGAGGATTATGCTTCTCATTTTCTTTACTGAAAATTCTCAGCAGTCAATTAGAAAAGTAAAAACAAAAGTACACACTACAATACCCATAAACCCTAGTGAGTATCACATGACAACCATAGAGTAGACCCCTATATAAGGAGCATAAGAGAATACTACATCCTCTTTCTTTGTGTGAAATAACAATTAAGTCCCAGAATAAACAGTCTGATATCTGGCAACAACTGGAAAGAAGAAGAATCCATGCTTCATAAGGAAATCCACAGGCCAACGGGCAGCAACAATAAACTTGAAGTCAGCTGCAACGAAACAGCATCCTCTTGGAGACGACAAATATTGTCTTCAAAGGTGAAAGTCAGGAAACTTTACTTGAGATCAGAACCTGAAATTAAAAGATAAAGCTGGAATTTCATACTCCCAGGAAGAGATATATCATAAGGGAAGGGTAAAAAACAGCATAAATATACATTGCAGTATATAAACAAGTCAAAGCAGACATCACAGTACTGAATTATGGGTGGGAAACTCCTCGCCTCCGTGTCCTTAATAGAATTGAAAATTCTTGTCACGAATGTTCGCAAATTTTGAATTCTGTGTCAGGACCGGAGGCTCCGATTATGCTTGTCCAAAGCTGTGCCACCACAACAGATGCAACATTCACAATAGGTTTTTAATAAAGTTTTAAATGTAGAGTCCGAGGACCAATCGGCTGCATTCAAAATGTCCAATAAACTAACTCCCACAGAAAAAGCCTTGGATGCCATAGCACCACGAGCAGAATGAGCACCAAATCTGGAAACATCAATACCAGCTTCACCCATGAGCCAACACACCCATCTTGCTAGGGTAGCTGGGGTCACTGGGCGAAAAGCTTTCTGTAGAGCAATCAACAATTGACCCACCATATCTTGACGAAAACCTGCAGTACTCACCTCATAATCCCGGATACATTGTACCACACACAATTTTGGAGTGTCAGGAAACGCAGGATAAGTGACAGAAGTGGAGTTACCTTTAGTGCGTCTGGTGACCAAAAAAGTAACACCCTCAGGAGAGAATCTGCGACCCGCTAGATCTAGAGCGCGAACATCAGAAACGCGTTTACAGGATACTAGACAAAGGAGCATAGCGAGCTTAGAAGAAAGCTGTTTACGAGACAAACACTGATTTACAGGCCAGGAATCCCAGAAACGTAAGACAATGGAGACATCCCAAAGCTCCAAATATTTAGAACATGGTTTTACCAACCAGATACCTCTGAGTAATTTACATACTAATGGATGTTCACCAAGTGGCTTGCCCTCAATGGCCACATGACCCGTCGAAATGGCTGACCAGAAATTATTGACAGTGCGATAAACAAGGCCGGAAGCGGCTAAGGACGCAAGAAAATTCACTACCAAGGAAACATGTGCTGCAGTGGGATCCACCTCCCGTTGAGAGCACCAATCACACCATTGTTTACATGCTGAAGCATAATGCTTGTGTGTGTTGGGCGATCAAGCCTCGCTGATAAATCTGGTAGCGTCCCTCGAAAGGCCTGGGACTTTGCAGCGATCCCCGAAATTCCCCAAGCGACCAGCATGAGTTGACCTGATGTTATCAACGGATGTGGAGATTGGAGAGGGTCTAACAACAGATTCCACCGCCGGGAAAGAAGGACCGGAACCGCACATAACATTTTCAGAAGTACTGGGAACCACGCTTGAGCCCTCCAAAGAGGAGGGATCAGAATCAATTCCGAGTGAAAACATTTGGTTCGGGCCAGGACCCTTGGAATCATTACAAACGGAGGGAACGCATAACAAAGCGCTGGAGGCCACACTTGCAGAAAAGCATCCGTTGCTAGAACCTCCGGATCCGGATGCCAGCTGAAGAACACTGGAATCTGTTTGTTGAGCCTGGAGGCAAACAGATCGATCTGACAAGGGCCCCACATCTTGTTCAACAATCTGAACACTCGAGGGTGAAGCCTCCAATCGCTGAAATCCCGGAGATGTCGGGAATTCCAATCGGCAACCTCGTTGCTGTACCCTGGAAGGTACTCCGCCACTACAAACAGCTTGTTCTGAAGGCAAAAGTGCCAAAAGTCTTTGGAAATCTCTGCCAGAAGTCGGGACTGGGTCCCGCCCAACTTGTTGACATAACGAACCGCCGACACGTTGTCCATGCGGAGAAGGATGCAACAATTTGTCTGACGGGGCGAGAGGCAACAAATCGCAAAGGAGCCCGCCAGAAGCTCCAGGCAATTGATGTGGAGATTCACCTCCTCCGGAGACCAACAACCACCAGTGGACACTTGACCGCACCAGGCTCCCCAACCCCATCGACTGGCATCAGATTCGATCACCACCTCCGGGCTGGTGCTAAATAGGGCTCGACCGTTCCACAACTCCATATGTTCTAGTGGTGCAGATCAGAGCTTCCGAATCCCCTCTACTTCCACGGACGGAATGATTTCACAGTCACACACGCATTCACACATCATACGCTGGTGGGGCCCAATACACCAACATTTACTCCAAATCACACTATCCGTGTCCTGTAAAGGAGAAACACCTTTCACATAAGTTCTATCTGATCTGCCTATACTTTGAGGTCAATGCGACCAGCTAGTTGCTGAAGATCTAGAGGAATACATTTCAAAGAATACACAATAAATCAAATAAACTTGACCAGAAATAATCACCCGAGACAGGAATTCAAACAGATTGTTAATTTATCTAATATTTCAAGAAAAGCCAATTAAATGCAATTTCATTTCTCTCATATTTACCTATTCTGTCTAAATGTCAGATCCTAAGTCAGAAACCGGTCCTCTGGAGAAAAATTATAGTCTTTTGTTGTCATGTAGAGTCATCGTCCTCTCCGTCAGCATAGGGACCTCGCATCATCAGCTCGGGAAGAAGTGGCGCTAGACCTCTCTAGTCTACTTTCTTTTATACTGAAATTTACATTCTAAAAAGTAACATTTCTCTATTCAGAACGGATGAATGGCGGAAATAATGTCGTCTTGCAACATGAGCAAAAGTTCTCAGATATTGTCTGTCTTAAACGATGAATAGAAAATATAATGTCCATAATTTATTCATTACTTTTATGGATGTTTTCCCAGATTAAATGTATCCCAGTTGTGGGATTGACAGTTCAAGAGTTCAATATTCTTTTCTTTGAAACATTTTCTCAATCAGGGGCTTTTCTGGCAGTTCTCCCAGATTTGTCGTCATGGTCATGGCTTTTCAGTTCATTAGAGGTGCAAGGTCACAGGCAGAGCGAAGCCTTTTTGTAATTTTCCAGCAACTCCAATGCAGGCTGCGGATGGCGGCCATATTGTGGCAGGCCACAATGGACAACTTAAAGCAAAGTAAACATAAAACAGAATTGCTGCATAGAAATGATTAAACAGTGTTATTCCCCTGCTAATACCCTTATGTGTGTGCCATTTGCGACATCAGAAGTCATTAATGCATATTAATTATAACATGCAACAATGAAACAGGTATTCCGTTTTGGAGTAAAAATCCTGCTCCATCAATCCCCCCTTTGGTGATATATAATCACCATAAAAATCAAAACCCCAAAAATCAATTTAGTTTCCCCTTTTAGAAGAATTTGAAATGTCTTCTTGTTCTTGTTTTTAGACCCTAGTTTCCATCTCATCTTCCTTTTTAGTTTCTATATACATGCTTTCTCTTAGTTCTTCTAGTTCTATTTCTTGTGGATCTCTTTCTGATTTCTTTTGTCTCTTTTTAACATTTTCTTTTATAATTTTCTTTTTATTTCTTCTATATCTACAACACATACATCCTAATCTAAGGATCAATAATGCAATTATTACACAAGTTAATGGAAATAGTATCTTACCAAATATGGTACTACCTGTCAGGACATAGCTGTGGCGCCTGCCTGAACTACAGTTCCCATGACCAAAGGGGCTGTAACTACATTTCCCATGAGCCTTAGCAGCCGGACCGGATATAGGGAGGCGTGGCATCTTGGGAAGTGTTCGTGATTTTGGTGAACACTGCGGGAGCGGCTGCTCCCGTTTTTCGGGCTTCCATTCCAGTGAAGCATTTCTCGGAGGATCGGTGCTGGTTTCCTGAGTCCTGAAAAGGTATTGTGTGTCGGGGAATTATTTCCCGTGTTTGGAGTTGTTGGTGCGGAGCGGAAGGCTCGAGCATTTGAGGGAGAAACTTACAGACTATCTTCCGACCCAGTAGCAGCGGATGGTTCGTTTGGTTGCATGGCGAAGCTGCGCGCCAGGATTTAAAGTGTACCGGCGTTAGTATCAGGGTATTGCAAGTGGCGGAGTGCAGGGGGAGAATGACTCCGCACTGCCGGCACGAAGAGGGTACGATTTGTGTTTTGGATTACAAATGGCAAAGCGGACGGCGGTAGTAACTACACTACGCCCTGCCGTATTTGTCGGACTAGTGAGAGGGGAGGAGTCAAGTGGGCTCCAGTGTATATGAAGGAATATACACGGTGGACCTCCATATCTTTAACTGGGATCACCTTGGTGGGGACTCAGGAACTGATAAACTTATACCTCGGATGGTGGGGGTTTGGTGGATACACTATTGCTTAAGTACTTCACGGAAGGGTACGTGGCGTGCTATCTTGTCAGTGTTTTGTCCCCAAGTAGCGCAGTGGCTCATACTAATAGGGGTTTTGTCTTGTATTAGGTAGGATCAGGCAGACAAGGAGAACTCCATCGCTTTGAGGTTCCTTCCAGAAGCTGCTCAGGTGACCACGTAATCTTTAGTGAGACAATACAGAGAGTAGGAATTGGCTATGTACTAACCTTTGTGTTTTATTTTACAGCTTCCTCTCCCTGCCGTCCCTTCCCTTCCCTTCCTGGGTTTTTCCCCCTTGGGGTTTTTTTCCCTCGCCGTATCCTTCAAATACCCTGTATACATCTGTGACTCAGGGTGTTTGGAAGGTCCGGAGGTGGAGGTTATTGCTGCGATTGAATCCTGCAGAGTGACAGCCTGACAGAATCACGAACCCACGAATTGCATTCTGCCCGGTTCAGTCGTAGCAATAATGGCGTCCATGGAGGAGGTGCTACATGCTTTAGTCCTGGTTCAGCAGGAACTGGCGTCAGCTAGAGCTGAGACCACGGCGTTACGAGATAAGGTGGAACAGTTAACTAGGAATCCTTTTAATGCAGCTGCTTCTGCATCCTCCATACAGGTGACTGTGCCTCCACCCATTCCTTTGGCTACCCCTGAAAGGTTCTCAGGCGATCCTCGCAAAACACAAGTTTTTTTAACACAGATTTTGTTGCACTTTTCGTGTAAGCCGGCTTCGTTCCCCACCAATCACTCACGAGTGGCCTTTGCCATATCGTACTTGGCGGGGGACGCAGCCAATTGGGCTGTACCGTTAGTGAGAAACAATGATGCTATACTGTCCGATTGGTCTGCCTTTAAGGCTGAATTTGAAAAGGTATTTGATCGCAGGGCAACGACGTTTAGTGTGGACAAGGAACTTCTGGAATTGAGACAGGGCAAGGGTGAGCTCATTACGTACTTAACCACGTTTAATAGATTGGTGGCGGAGGCCGAATGGCCCGAGGAAAAACGAATGTCTCTCTTTTATCAGGGGTTAAAAGAGGAGTTGAAAGACGTGGTGGCGCAAGTAGACCCACAGCCCACTACGTGCGTGGATATGATTAATCTAGCATTAAGACTAGACAGTCGTATGACGGAAATAGGGGGTAACCGGCAAAAATGGGACCGGGGATCATTTAGTTATGAGAGGTCCACCCGTAAGCCATTGGGAGGGATAGAAGGCTCTCCTGAGCCTATGGAGGTAGGAGCCCTCCGCGCCCCATTATCAAAGGAGGAGAGAGAAAGTCGGCGTACGCAGGGCCTTTGTATGTACTGTGGGAAGAAGGGGCACTACGTTAGAGAGTGCCCCTCAAAACCCAAGATCCCTAGCGCGGCTAGAGTCAAAAGAGTCGCTGTTTCTTCCCTAGCGTCTGAAACTGAGCGGTTGGATAATCCGCGAGCTGAGGCTGAGGGAGGGATGCAATGGAAACTCACATCACTTTCCTCTATGGGGATAGGGGAAACCGAGGCCCACCTTGTCATAGGCATGACGCTTACATGCGAGCAGGAGATCCACCAAGTACTGGTTATGTTGGACTCCGGAGCCACGGGCAATTTTATAGATGAAGGCTTGGTGTCCCGTTTGGCATTACCCCGTGTTCCGAGAGAGAACCCGGAGGAGATCATGGCGGTAGACGGCCAACCGTTGAAATCAGGTCGCATAAAGGAAAGAACGAGCGAGTTAGGTCTCTCAGTGGTAACGGAAGGGTATACCCATTCAGAGCATTTGACCTTGAACATTATCGCAGCGCCTCAATATGAGGTCATCTTAGGTATGCCATGGTTATGTAGGCCTAACCCGGTGGTGGATTGGAGAGCTAAGACGCTCCTTTTCTTGCCCGAGTTCTGCCAAGATCATGTTATGCCTAGTTCCCCGGTGCACGGAGCGGTGTTAGCCACCCCTTATTTGGCGGCTACGGCCGTGGAAACCAACGTTCAACTCCCGGTAGAATACAGCAGCTATAGTGATGTGTTCAGTGAAATCAAGGCGGAGTCACTCCCCCCACATAGGGAATATGATTGCCGCATCGATTTGGTGGAGGGTGCAACCATTCCCTCGTGTAGAGTATATGCTCTATCAGTCTCAGAAACGATGCACCTAAGGGAATACCTGGACCACTATCTCCGCTTGGGGTTCATTCGGCCTTCCCGCTCCCCTGCCGCGTCCCCAATTTTTTTCATTTCAAAAGCTAATGGGGATTTACGGGCTTGTGTGGATTATCGCGTCTTGAACAAGAACACAGTGCGCAACCGTTATCCTCTCCCCCTCATCTCAGTGCTGCTCGATCAGGTGAGGGAAGCAAAAATCTATACCCGTTTGGATTTGCGGGGGGCTTATCACCTGGTCAGAGTACGCGAGGGGGATGAGTGGAAGACGGCGTTCAAGACGCGGTATGGACTGTATGAATACTTGGTGATGCCGTTCGGGCTTTGTAATGCCCCGGCGGCTTTTCAATTTTTCATTAACGATGTGTTGAAGGAGTATGTGGATCAGTTTGTGGTCATGTATATAGATGATATCTTGATATACTCCCAAGATGAATCTGGTCATGCAAAACATGTGAGACAAGTTCTGGAGAGGTTGAGGGAGCACCGTTTATATGTAAAATTGAGCAAGTGCGAGTTCGGGGTACATGAGGTGGAATTTCTGGGGGTGAACCTTAGCCATAAGGGGTTGCAGATGTCGGATCGGAAGGTCCGGGCGGTACAGGAATGGCCGGCCCCAAAAAACGTGCGGGAAGTGCAGAGTTTTTTGGGGTTCGCCAATTACTACCGTCGGTTTATTGTACAGTTTTCGCAGAAGGCAGTTCCCATAACCCGGTTATTGAGAAAGGGGGTACCTTTTGTATGGACTGGAGAGGCCGAAGAGGCATTTAAGGCCTTAAAAAGAGCGTTTACCACAGCGCCGGTGTTGGCTCATCCGGTGTTAGAACATCCATTTGTGGTAGAAGCTGACGCTTCTGAGGAAGCGATAGGGGCTGTACTATCTCAGAGAGATGCGCACACAGGCCACCTCCATCCGGTGGCATACCTGTCAAGAAAGTTGAGCCCGGCGGAGGTCAACTATACAATAGCGGAGAAAGAGCTTCTCGCTATTATGCGGGCGTTTCAGGAGTGGAGGCAATATCTGTGGGGGGCCTGCCACGCGGTGACCGTTTACACCGACCACCGCAACCTCCAGTATATGACTTCGGCTAGGCATTTGACACAAAGACAAATGCGTTGGATGCTTTTTTTTGCCGAATACAATTTTGTTGTGACCTATAGACCTGGCATTGACAACAAGAAAGCAGACGCCTTGTCCCGGCAAGCTCTACCAGTAGAACAACGAGAAGCAGTTCCGCAGGCCACCATCCCGGCCACCAAAGTGGTGTGTGTGGTTCGGGCGGAGAATTTCCTTGAATTGATTAGAAGTTCCCGGTCATTGACGGCGTGGGAAAGATGGGCCGCCGGAAAAACTGGAAGGGTATTAAGACAAGGACTGCCTTTTCAGGGAGAGTGTTTGTACTTGCCTAATATTCAAATCAGGAAAAGGGCGTTTGGCTGGTGTCATGTAACACCTATGGCAGGTCATCCCGGAGTTACAAAGACTGTGCGCCTGCTCCAACGATATTTCTGGTGGGAGTCCTTGGTTACTGACGCTAATCAGTGGGTAAAGGAATGTGAAGAGTGTGCCAGATCTAAGGGAGAGAACACCAGGAGGAAAGGACTACTAATGCCCATGCCCACGCCTGCTCGCCCATGGCAGAATATCAGCCTAGATTACATCACAGGTTTACCTCTGGATCAGGGCTGTTCAGCCATACTGGTGGTAGTAGACAATTTAACTAAGATGGGTCATTTTATTCCTTGTTCGAACCTCCCCACGGCGAGCCAAACTGCCCAGCTTTTGGCTTCTCAGGTCATAAGGTTGCACGGCCTTCCTCGGGTGATAGTGTCGGACAGGGGCCCGCAGTTTATTGCCCGCTTTTGGAAAGCTTGGTGTCGGGCATTGGGAATCGAAGCCGCACTTTCAACGAGCTTTCACCCACAAACAGACGGACAGACGGAGCGGGTGAACCAGACCTTGAAGAAATACCTAAGGTGTTATTCTAAGGAAGCGTTTGAATCATGGGTCGACCTGCTGTGGATGGCCGAATTGGCATATAACAATGCGTGGCATAGCTCCACGGGCATGTCTCCTTTTATGGCCAATTATGGTTATGATGCAAACACATTGCCCATTCACATCCCTCCAGAGGTAGCTAATCAACCCTCGGTATTGGCTCGCATTCGCAACTTGAAGAAAGTGCATAAGTATGTGCGTACACATTTGCTGAAGGCCAAAGAAGTGTATAAGAAGTGGGCGGATAAGCACAGGTCTCCCTGTCCTCAGTTTCAAGTGGGAGATCAGGTCTGGTTATCAACCAAGTACATCCGATTTAAGCTCAGAAGTGTATTTCATCCACGCTTTATTGGCCCCTTTCCGATAGTGAGACAAATCAATCCTGTGGCATTCAAACTGAAGTTGCCTTGCTCACTCAGGATCCATCCCGTGTTTCATGTCCAGTTATTGAAGAAGGCGCTCACGGCCCAGAGGAGGAAACCGCCCCCGGTGGAGAGAGATGGCGGCCTGGAATACGAAGTGCGGTCCATACGCGACTCGAAGTTGCGTAGGGGGGTGCTTTGGTACTTGGTCTCCTGGAAGGGTTATGCGGCGGAGGATGACTCCTGGGAACCCTGGAGTAACGTACACGCCCCGAGAGCCGTGGCCTCCTTCCATAGGAGACACCCCTCCAAACCGGGCCCTAGGAGGCGCTTGGGAGGGGGGCATACTGTCAGGACATAGCTGTGGCGCCTGCCTGAACTACAGTTCCCATGACCAAAGGGGCTGTAACTACATTTCCCATGAGCCTTAGCAGCCGGACCAGATATAGGGAGGCGTGGCATCTTGGGAAGTGTTCGTGATTTTGGTGAACACTGCGGGAGCGGCTGCTCCCGTTTTTCGGGCTTCCATTCCAGTGAAGCATTTCTCGGAGGATCGGTGCTGGTTTCCTGAGTCCTGAAAAGGTATTGTGTGTCGGGGAATTATTTCCCGTGTTTGGAGTTGTTGGTGCGGAGCGGAAGGCTCGAGCATTTGAGGGAGAAACTTACAGACTATCTTCCGACCCAGTAGCAGCGGATGGTTCGTTTGGTTGCATGGCGAAGCTGCGCGCCAGGATTTAAAGTGTACCGGCGTTAGTATCAGGGTATTGCAAGTGGCGGAGTGCAGGGGGAGAATGACTCCGCACTGCCGGCACGAAGAGGGTACGATTTGTGTTTTGGATTACAAATGGCAAAGCGGACGGCAGTAGTAACTACACTACGCCCTGCCGTATTTGTCGGACTAGTGAGAGGGGAGGAGTCAAGTGGGCTCCAGTGTATATGAAGGAATATACACGGTGGACCTCCATATCTTTAACTGGGATCACCTTGGTGGGGACTCAGGAACTGATAAACTTATACCTCGGATGGTGGGGGTTTGGTGGATACACTATTGCTTAAGTACTTCACGGAAGGGTACGTGGCGTGCTATCTTGTCAGTGTTTTGTCCCCAAGTAGCGCAGTGGCTCATACTAATAGGGGTTTTGTCTTGTATTAGGTAGGATCAGGCAGACAAGGAGAACTCCATCGCTTTGAGGTTCCTTCCAGAAGCTGCTCAGGTGACCACGTAATCTTTAGTGAGACAATACAGAGAGTAGGAATTGGCTATGTACTAACCTTTGTGTTTTATTTTACAGCTTCCTCTCCCTGCCGTCCCTTCCCTTCCCTTCCTGGGTTTTTCCCCCTTGGGGGTTTTTTCCCTCGCCGTATCCTTCAAATACCCTGTATACATCTGTGACTCAGGGTGTTTGGAAGGTCCGGAGGTGGAGGTTATTGCTGCGATTGAATCCTGCAGAGGGACAGCCTGACAGAATCACGAACCCACGAATTGCATTCTGCCCGGTTCAGTCGTAGCAATAATGGCGTCCATGGAGGAGGTGCTACATGCTTTAGTCCTGGTTCAGCAGGAACTGGCGTCAGCTAGAGCTGAGACCACGGCGTTACGAGATAAGGTGGAACAGTTAACTAGGAATCCTTTTAATGCAGCTGCTTCTGCATCCTCCATACAGGTGACTGTGCCTCCACCCATTCCTTTGGCTACCCCTGAAAGGTTCTCAGGCGATCCTCGCAAAACACAAGTTTTTTTAACACAGATTTTGTTGCACTTTTCGTGTAAGCCGGCTTCGTTCCCCACCAATCACTCACGAGTGGCCTTTGCCATATCGTACTTGGCGGGGGACGCAGCCAATTGGGCTGTACCGTTAGTGAGAAACAATGATGCTATACTGTCCGATTGGTCTGCCTTTAAGGCTGAATTTGAAAAGGTATTTGATCGCAGGGCAACGACGTTTAGTGTGGACAAGGAACTTCTGGAATTGAGACAGGGCAAGGGTGAGCTCATTACGTACTTAACCACGTTTAATAGATTGGTGGCGGAGGCCGAATGGCCCGAGGAAAAACGAATGTCTCTCTTTTATCAGGGGTTAAAAGAGGAGTTGAAAGACGTGGTGGCGCAAGTAGACCCACAGCCCACTACGTGCGTGGATATGATTAATCTAGCATTAAGACTAGACAGTCGTATGACGGAAATAGGGGGTAACCGGCAAAAATGGGACCGGGGATCATTTAGTTATGAGAGGTCCACCCGTAAGCCATTGGGAGGGATAGAAGGCTCTCCTGAGCCTATGGAGGTAGGAGCCCTCCGCGCCCCATTATCAAAGGAGGAGAGAGAAAGTCGGCGTACGCAGGGCCTTTGTATGTACTGTGGGAAGAAGGGGCACTACGTTAGAGAGTGCCCCTCAAAACCCAAGATCCCTAGCGCGGCTAGAGTCAAAAGAGTCGCTGTTTCTTCCCTAGCGTCTGAAACTGAGCGGTTGGATAATCCGCGAGCTGAGGCTGAGGGAGGGATGCAATGGAAACTCACATCACTTTCCTCTATGGGGATAGGGGAAACCGAGGCCCACCTTGTCATAGGCATGACGCTTACATGCGAGCAGGAGATCCACCAAGTACTGGTTATGTTGGACTCCGGAGCCACGGGCAATTTTATAGATGAAGGCTTGGTGTCCCGTTTGGCATTACCCCGTGTTCCGAGAGAGAACCCGGAGGAGATCATGGCGGTAGACGGCCAACCGTTGAAATCAGGTCGCATAAAGGAAAGAACGAGCGAGTTAGGTCTCTCAGTGGTAACGGAAGGGTATACCCATTCAGAGCATTTGACCTTGAACATTATCGCAGCGCCTCAATATGAGGTCATCTTAGGTATGCCATGGTTATGTAGGCCTAACCCGGTGGTGGATTGGAGAGCTAAGACGCTCCTTTTCTTGCCCGAGTTCTGCCAAGATCATGTTATGCCTAGTTCCCCGGTGCACGGAGCGGTGTTAGCCACCCCTTATTTGGCGGCTACGGCCGTGGAAACCAACGTTCAACTCCCGGTAGAATACAGCAGCTATAGTGATGTGTTCAGTGAAATCAAGGCGGAGTCACTCCCCCCACATAGGGAATATGATTGCCGCATCGATTTGGTGGAGGGTGCAACCATTCCCTCGTGTAGAGTATATGCTCTATCAGTCTCAGAAACGATGCACCTAAGGGAATACCTGGACCACTATCTCCGCTTGGGGTTCATTCGGCCTTCCCGCTCCCCTGCCGCGTCCCCAATTTTTTTCATTTCAAAAGCTAATGGGGATTTACGGGCTTGTGTGGATTATCGCGTCTTGAACAAGAACACAGTGCGCAACCGTTATCCTCTCCCCCTCATCTCAGTGCTGCTCGATCAGGTGAGGGAAGCAAAAATCTATACCCGTTTGGATTTGCGGGGGGCTTATCACCTGGTCAGAGTACGCGAGGGGGATGAGTGGAAGACGGCGTTCAAGACGCGGTATGGACTGTATGAATACTTGGTGATGCCGTTCGGGCTTTGTAATGCCCCGGCGGCTTTTCAATTTTTCATTAACGATGTGTTGAAGGAGTATGTGGATCAGTTTGTGGTCATGTATATAGATGATATCTTGATATACTCCCAAGATGAATCTGGTCATGCAAAACATGTGAGACAAGTTCTGGAGAGGTTGAGGGAGCACCGTTTATATGTAAAATTGAGCAAGTGCGAGTTCGGGGTACATGAGGTGGAATTTCTGGGGGTGAACCTTAGCCATAAGGGGTTGCAGATGTCGGATCGGAAGGTCCGGGCGGTACAGGAATGGCCGGCCCCAAAAAACGTGCGGGAAGTGCAGAGTTTTTTGGGGTTCGCCAATTACTACCGTCGGTTTATTGTACAGTTTTCGCAGAAGGCAGTTCCCATAACCCGGTTATTGAGAAAGGGGGTACCTTTTGTATGGACTGGAGAGGCCGAAGAGGCATTTAAGGCCTTAAAAAGAGCGTTTACCACAGCGCCGGTGTTGGCTCATCCGGTGTTAGAACATCCATTTGTGGTAGAAGCTGACGCTTCTGAGGAAGCGATAGGGGCTGTACTATCTCAGAGAGATGCGCACACAGGCCACCTCCATCCGGTGGCATACCTGTCAAGAAAGTTGAGCCCGGCGGAGGTCAACTATACAATAGCGGAGAAAGAGCTTCTCGCTATTATGCGGGCGTTTCAGGAGTGGAGGCAATATCTGTGGGGGGCCTGCCACGCGGTGACCGTTTACACCGACCACCGCAACCTCCAGTATATGACTTCGGCTAGGCATTTGACACAAAGACAAATGCGTTGGATGCTTTTTTTTGCCGAATACAATTTTGTTGTGACCTATAGACCTGGCATTGACAACAAGAAAGCAGACGCCTTGTCCCGGCAAGCTCTACCAGTAGAACAACGAGAAGCAGTTCCGCAGGCCACCATCCCGGCCACCAAAGTGGTGTGTGTGGTTCGGGCGGAGAATTTCCTTGAATTGATTAGAAGTTCCCGGTCATTGACGGCGTGGGAAAGATGGGCCGCCGGAAAAACTGGAAGGGTATTAAGACAAGGACTGCCTTTTCAGGGAGAGTGTTTGTACTTGCCTAATATTCAAATCAGGAAAAGGGCGTTTGGCTGGTGTCATGTAACACCTATGGCAGGTCATCCCGGAGTTACAAAGACTGTGCGCCTGCTCCAACGATATTTCTGGTGGGAGTCCTTGGTTACTGACGCTAATCAGTGGGTAAAGGAATGTGAAGAGTGTGCCAGATCTAAGGGAGAGAACACCAGGAGGAAAGGACTACTAATGCCCATGCCCACGCCTGCTCGCCCATGGCAGAATATCAGCCTAGATTACATCACAGGTTTACCTCTGGATCAGGGCTGTTCAGCCATACTGGTGGTAGTAGACAATTTAACTAAGATGGGTCATTTTATTCCTTGTTCGAACCTCCCCACGGCGAGCCAAACTGCCCAGCTTTTGGCTTCTCAGGTCATAAGGTTGCACGGCCTTCCTCGGGTGATAGTGTCGGACAGGGGCCCGCAGTTTATTGCCCGCTTTTGGAAAGCTTGGTGTCGGGCATTGGGAATCGAAGCCGCACTTTCAACGAGCTTTCACCCACAAACAGACGGACAGACGGAGCGGGTGAACCAGACCTTGAAGAAATACCTAAGGTGTTATTCTAAGGAAGCGTTTGAATCATGGGTCGACCTGCTGTGGATGGCCGAATTGGCATATAACAATGCGTGGCATAGCTCCACGGGCATGTCTCCTTTTATGGCCAATTATGGTTATGATGCAAACACATTGCCCATTCACATCCCTCCAGAGGTAGCTAATCAACCCTCGGTATTGGCTCGCATTCGCAACTTGAAGAAAGTGCATAAGTATGTGCGTACACATTTGCTGAAGGCCAAAGAAGTGTATAAGAAGTGGGCGGATAAGCACAGGTCTCCCTGTCCTCAGTTTCAAGTGGGAGATCAGGTCTGGTTATCAACCAAGTACATCCGATTTAAGCTCAGAAGTGTATTTCATCCACGCTTTATTGGCCCCTTTCCGATAGTGAGACAAATCAATCCTGTGGCATTCAAACTGAAGTTGCCTTGCTCACTCAGGATCCATCCCGTGTTTCATGTCCAGTTATTGAAGAAGGCGCTCACGGCCCAGAGGAGGAAACCGCCCCCGGTGGAGAGAGATGGCGGCCTGGAATACGAAGTGCGGTCCATACGCGACTCGAAGTTGCGTAGGGGGGTGCTTTGGTACTTGGTCTCCTGGAAGGGTTATGCGGCGGAGGATGACTCCTGGGAACCCTGGAGTAACGTACACGCCCCGAGAGCCGTGGCCTCCTTCCATAGGAGACACCCCTCCAAACCGGGCCCTAGGAGGCGCTTGGGAGGGGGGCATACTGTCAGGACATAGCTGTGGCGCCTGCCTGAACTACAGTTCCCATGACCAAAGGGGCTGTAACTACATTTCCCATGAGCCTTAGCAGCCGGACCAGATATAGGGAGGCGTGGCATCTTGGGAAGTGTTCGTGATTTTGGTGAACACTGCGGGAGCGGCTGCTCCCGTTTTTCGGGCTTCCATTCCAGTGAAGCATTTCTCGGAGGATCGGTGCTGGTTTCCTGAGTCCTGAAAAGGTATTGTGTGTCGGGGAATTATTTCCCGTGTTTGGAGTTGTTGGTGCGGAGCGGAAGGCTCGAGCATTTGAGGGAGAAACTTACAGACTATCTTCCGACCCAGTAGCAGCGGATGGTTCGTTTGGTTGCATGGCGAAGCTGCGCGCCAGGATTTAAAGTGTACCGGCGTTAGTATCAGGGTATTGCAAGTGGCGGAGTGCAGGGGGAGAATGACTCCGCACTGCCGGCACGAAGAGGGTACGATTTGTGTTTTGGATTACAAATGGCAAAGCGGACGGCAGTAGTAACTACACTACGCCCTGCCGTATTTGTCGGACTAGTGAGAGGGGAGGAGTCAAGTGGGCTCCAGTGTATATGAAGGAATATACACGGTGGACCTCCATATCTTTAACTGGGATCACCTTGGTGGGGACTCAGGAACTGATAAACTTATACCTCGGATGGTGGGGGTTTGGTGGATACACTATTGCTTAAGTACTTCACGGAAGGGTACGTGGCGTGCTATCTTGTCAGTGTTTTGTCCCCAAGTAGCGCAGTGGCTCATACTAATAGGGGTTTTGTCTTGTATTAGGTAGGATCAGGCAGACAAGGAGAACTCCATCGCTTTGAGGTTCCTTCCAGAAGCTGCTCAGGTGACCACGTAATCTTTAGTGAGACAATACAGAGAGTAGGAATTGGCTATGTACTAACCTTTGTGTTTTATTTTACAGCTTCCTCTCCCTGCCGTCCCTTCCCTTCCCTTCCTGGGTTTTTCCCCCTTGGGGGTTTTTTCCCTCGCCGTATCCTTCAAATACCCTGTATACATCTGTGACTCAGGGTGTTTGGAAGGTCCGGAGGTGGAGGTTATTGCTGCGATTGAATCCTGCAGAGGGACAGCCTGACAGAATCACGAACCCACGAATTGCATTCTGCCCGGTTCAGTCGTAGCAATAATGGCGTCCATGGAGGAGGTGCTACATGCTTTAGTCCTGGTTCAGCAGGAACTGGCGTCAGCTAGAGCTGAGACCACGGCGTTACGAGATAAGGTGGAACAGTTAACTAGGAATCCTTTTAATGCAGCTGCTTCTGCATCCTCCATACAGGTGACTGTGCCTCCACCCATTCCTTTGGCTACCCCTGAAAGGTTCTCAGGCGATCCTCGCAAAACACAAGTTTTTTTAACACAGATTTTGTTGCACTTTTCGTGTAAGCCGGCTTCGTTCCCCACCAATCACTCACGAGTGGCCTTTGCCATATCGTACTTGGCGGGGGACGCAGCCAATTGGGCTGTACCGTTAGTGAGAAACAATGATGCTATACTGTCCGATTGGTCTGCCTTTAAGGCTGAATTTGAAAAGGTATTTGATCGCAGGGCAACGACGTTTAGTGTGGACAAGGAACTTCTGGAATTGAGACAGGGCAAGGGTGAGCTCATTACGTACTTAACCACGTTTAATAGATTGGTGGCGGAGGCCGAATGGCCCGAGGAAAAACGAATGTCTCTCTTTTATCAGGGGTTAAAAGAGGAGTTGAAAGACGTGGTGGCGCAAGTAGACCCACAGCCCACTACGTGCGTGGATATGATTAATCTAGCATTAAGACTAGACAGTCGTATGACGGAAATAGGGGGTAACCGGCAAAAATGGGACCGGGGATCATTTAGTTATGAGAGGTCCACCCGTAAGCCATTGGGAGGGATAGAAGGCTCTCCTGAGCCTATGGAGGTAGGAGCCCTCCGCGCCCCATTATCAAAGGAGGAGAGAGAAAGTCGGCGTACGCAGGGCCTTTGTATGTACTGTGGGAAGAAGGGGCACTACGTTAGAGAGTGCCCCTCAAAACCCAAGATCCCTAGCGCGGCTAGAGTCAAAAGAGTCGCTGTTTCTTCCCTAGCGTCTGAAACTGAGCGGTTGGATAATCCGCGAGCTGAGGCTGAGGGAGGGATGCAATGGAAACTCACATCACTTTCCTCTATGGGGATAGGGGAAACCGAGACCCACCTTGTCATAGGCATGACGCTTACATGCGAGCAGGAGATCCACCAAGTACTGGTTATGTTGGACTCCGGAGCCACGGGCAATTTTATAGATGAAGGCTTGGTGTCCCGTTTGGCATTACCCCGTGTTCCGAGAGAGAACCCGGAGGAGATCTTGGCGGTAGACGGCCAACCGTTGAAATCAGGTCGAATAAAGGAAAGAACGAGCGAGTTAGGTCTCTCAGTGGTAACGGAAGGGTATACCCATTCAGAGCATTTGACCTTGAACATTATCGCAGCGCCTCAATATGAGGTCATCTTAGGTATGCCATGGTTATGTAGGCCTAACCCGGTGGTGGATTGGAGAGCTAAGACGCTCCTTTTCTTGCCCGAGTTCTGCCAAGATCATGTTATGCCTAGTTCCCCGGTGCACGGAGCGGTGTTAGCCACCCCTTATTTGGCGGCTACGGCCGTGGAAACCAACGTTCAACTCCCGGTAGAATACAGCAGCTATAGTGATGTGTTCAGTGAAATCAAGGCGGAGTCACTCCCCCCACATAGGGAATATGATTGCCGCATCGATTTGGTGGAGGGTGCAACCATTCCCTCGTGTAGAGTATATGCTCTATCAGTCTCAGAAACGATGCACCTAAGGGAATACCTGGACCACTATCTCCGCTTGGGGTTCATTCGGCCTTCCCGCTCCCCTGCCGCGTCCCCAATTTTTTTCATTTCAAAAGCTAATGGGGATTTACGGGCTTGTGTGGATTATCGCGTCTTGAACAAGAACACAGTGCGCAACCGTTATCCTCTCCCCCTCATCTCAGTGCTGCTCGATCAGGTGAGGGAAGCAAAAATCTATACCCGTTTGGATTTGCGGGGGGCTTATCACCTGGTCAGAGTACGCGAGGGGGATGAGTGGAAGACGGCGTTCAAGACGCGGTATGGACTGTATGAATACTTGGTGATGCCGTTCGGGCTTTGTAATGCCCCGGCGGCTTTTCAATTTTTCATTAACGATGTGTTGAAGGAGTATGTGGATCAGTTTGTGGTCATGTATATAGATGATATCTTGATATACTCCCAAGATGAATCTGGTCATGCAAAACATGTGAGACAAGTTCTGGAGAGGTTGAGGGAGCACCGTTTATATGTAAAATTGAGCAAGTGCGAGTTCGGGGTACATGAGGTGGAATTTCTGGGGGTGAACCTTAGCCATAAGGGGTTGCAGATGTCGGATCGGAAGGTCCGGGCGGTACAGGAATGGCCGGCCCCAAAAAACGTGCGGGAAGTGCAGAGTTTTTTGGGGTTCGCCAATTACTACCGTCGGTTTATTGTACAGTTTTCGCAGAAGGCAGTTCCCATAACCCGGTTATTGAGAAAGGGGGTACCTTTTGTATGGACTGGAGAGGCCGAAGAGGCATTTAAGGCCTTAAAAAGAGCGTTTACCACAGCGCCGGTGTTGGCTCATCCGGTGTTAGAACATCCATTTGTGGTAGAAGCTGACGCTTCTGAGGAAGCGATAGGGGCTGTACTATCTCAGAGAGATGCGCACACAGGCCACCTCCATCCGGTGGCATACCTGTCAAGAAAGTTGAGCCCGGCGGAGGTCAACTATACAATAGCGGAGAAAGAGCTTCTCGCTATTAAGCGGGCGTTTCAGGAGTGGAGGCAATATCTGTGGGGGGCCTGCCACGCGGTGACCGTTTACACCGACCACCGCAACCTCCAGTATATGACTTCGGCTAGGCATTTGACACAAAGACAAATGCGTTGGATGCTTTTTTTTGCCGAATACAATTTTGTTGTGACCTATAGACCTGGCATTGACAACAAGAAAGCAGACGCCTTGTCCCGGCAAGCTCTACCAGTAGAACAACGAGAAGCAGTTCCGCAGGCCACCATCCCGGCCACCAAAGTGGTGTGTGTGGTTCGGGCGGAGAATTTCCTTGAATTGATTAGAAGTTCCCGGTCATTGACGGCGTGGGAAAGATGGGCCGCCGGAAAAACTGGAAGGGTATTAAGACAAGGACTGCCTTTTCAGGGAGAGTGTTTGTACTTGCCTAATATTCAAATCAGGAAAAGGGCGTTTGGCTGGTGTCATGTAACACCTATGGCAGGTCATCCCGGAGTTACAAAGACTGTGCGCCTGCTCCAACGATATTTCTGGTGGGAGTCCTTGGTTACTGACGCTAATCAGTGGGTAAAGGAATGTGAAGAGTGTGCCAGATCTAAGGGAGAGAACACCAGGAGGAAAGGACTACTAATGCCCATGCCCACGCCTGCTCGCCCATGGCAGAATATCAGCCTAGATTACATCACAGGTTTACCTCTGGATCAGGGCTGTTCAGCCATACTGGTGGTAGTAGACAATTTAACTAAGATGGGTCATTTTATTCCTTGTTCGAACCTCCCCACGGCGAGCCAAACTGCCCAGCTTTTGGCTTCTCAGGTCATAAGGTTGCACGGCCTTCCTCGGGTGATAGTGTCGGACAGGGGCCCGCAGTTTATTGCCCGCTTTTGGAAAGCTTGGTGTCGGGCATTGGGAATCGAAGCCGCACTTTCAACGAGCTTTCACCCACAAACAGACGGACAGACGGAGCGGGTGAACCAGACCTTGAAGAAATACCTAAGGTGTTATTCTAAGGAAGCGTTTGAATCATGGGTCGACCTGCTGTGGATGGCCGAATTGGCATATAACAATGCGTGGCATAGCTCCACGGGCATGTCTCCTTTTATGGCCAATTATGGTTATGATGCAAACACATTGCCCATTCACATCCCTCCAGAGGTAGCTAATCAACCCTCGGTATTGGCTCGCATTCGCAAATTGAAGAAAGTGCATACGTATGTGCGTACACATTTGCTGAAGGCCAAAGAAGTGTATAAGAAGTGGGCGGATAAGCACAGGTCTCCCTGTCCTCAGTTTCAAGTGGGAGATCAGGTCTGGTTATCAACCAAGTACATCCGATTTAAGCTCAGAAGTGTATTTCATCCACGCTTTATTGGCCCCTTTCCGATAGTGAGACAAATCAATCCTGTGGCATTCAAACTGAAGTTGCCTTGCTCACTCAGGATCCATCCCGTGTTTCATGTCCAGTTATTGAAGAAGGCGCTCACGGCCCAGAGGAGGAAACCGCCCCCGGTGGAGAGAGATGGCGGCCTGGAATACGAAGTGCGGTCCATACGCGACTCGAAGTTGCGTAGGGGGGTGCTTTGGTACTTGGTCTCCTGGAAGGGTTATGCGGCGGAGGATGACTCCTGGGAACCCTGGAGTAACGTACACGCCCCGAGAGCCGTGGCCTCCTTCCATAGGAGACACCCCTCCAAACCGGGCCCTAGGAGGCGCTTGGGAGGGGGGCATACTGTCAGGACATAGCTGTGGCGCCTGCCTGAACTACAGTTCCCATGACCAAAGGGGCTGTAACTACATTTCCCATGAGCCTTAGCAGCCGGACCGGATATAGGGAGGCGTGGCATCTTGGGAAGTGTTCGTGATTTTGGTGAACACTGCGGGAGCGGCTGCTCCCGTTTTTCGGGCTTCCATTCCAGTGAAGCATTTCTCGGAGGATCGGTGCTGGTTTCCTGAGTCCTGAAAAGGTATTGTGTGTCGGGGAATTATTTCCCGTGTTTGGAGTTGTTGGTGCGGAGCGGAAGGCTCGAGCATTTGAGGGAGAAACTTACAGACTATCTTCCGACCCAGTAGCAGCGGATGGTTCGTTTGGTTGCATGGCGAAGCTGCGCGCCAGGATTTAAAGTGTACCGGCGTTAGTATCAGGGTATTGCAAGTGGCGGAGTGCAGGGGGAGAATGACTCCGCACTGCCGGCACGAAGAGGGTACGATTTGTGTTTTGGATTACAAATGGCAAAGCGGACGGCGGTAGTAACTACACTACGCCCTGCCGTATTTGTCGGACTAGTGAGAGGGG
The DNA here is from genome assembly GCF_964204655.1 of Triturus cristatus. Lineage (NCBI taxonomy): Eukaryota > Metazoa > Chordata > Amphibia > Caudata > Salamandridae > Triturus > Triturus cristatus. Next base: position 736,447,814 of record NC_140589.1, on the reverse strand, counting down.
AGGAGTCAAGTGGGCTCCAGTGTATATGAAGGAATATACACGGTGGACCTCCATATCTTTAACTGGGATCACCTTGGTGGGGACTCAGGAACTGATAAACTTATACCTCGGATGGTGGGGGTTTGGTGGATACACTATTGCTTAAGTACTTCACGGAAGGGTACGTGGCGTGCTATCTTGTCAGTGTTTTGTCCCCAAGTAGCGCAGTGGCTCATACTAATAGGGGTTTTGTCTTGTATTAGGTAGGATCAGGCAGACAAGGAGAACTCCATCGCTTTGAGGTTCCTTCCAGAAGCTGCTCAGGTGACCACGTAATCTTTAGTGAGACAATACAGAGAGTAGGAATTGGCTATGTACTAACCTTTGTGTTTTATTTTACAGCTTCCTCTCCCTGCCGTCCCTTCCCTTCCCTTCCTGGGTTTTTCCCCCTTGGGGGTTTTTTCCCTCGCCGTATCCTTCAAATACCCTGTATACATCTGTGACTCAGGGTGTTTGGAAGGTCCGGAGGTGGAGGTTATTGCTGCGATTGAATCCTGCAGAGTGACAGCCTGACACTACCTATCTTAGCTACAAAGTTCTTAATAGCAATCATCTTGTTAGCCATTTTAGTCCAGATACTTTCAGCTTCCAGTGGTACTAAATCTTCATGCAAATCGGTAATATTTTTGATGTAAATCTTTAGATCTTTACTTTCGTCAGGAATGTAAGTGCAACAATGTTGAACTTTCAGCATTCCACAGACTCCACCCTCTTTTGCCAAAAGAATGTCAAGGGCAAGTCGATTTTGCATTGCCATAGCACGCAAAGCAACCATTTCTGTATTAAACAAAAGAAAGCCTCCAGCGGTGCTTGTTGACAAGCGATCTACCACTGTTGACAGCTTCCGAATGCCATAGGCATTTAAAGAAATTCCCACTGCTGGAATCAAAGCTCCAAAAATATCTCCTACAATTTCTGTCCATGTTTCTCTTCTATAGCGTGTTAATGTGTTAGAATGTTCAGCATCATCTACTCTATCCATGTGAAAAATCTTTGGAAAGACCAGGCCAACATAACATGTACCAAACCAATGGTCAGGCAAACGGTAATAAGCCTTGTTCCCACAAATATATTACACTCCCGGAAAAACTGGATCTTCTCCTCCTCTAAATCCCCATCCGGTTGCAATAAAGTATGTATCATGGCACTCACTAGTCCCTATGAAATAATAATCATATTGGGATCTCTTCCTGGTAATGCACAGTTTCCCTTTCTGTGGGGCATCTATAGCCATAGTTGGACTGGCTCCATTTTTCAACTCCTTTTCTTTCTCAATATCCCACATTGTGTCACTCATTTTATGCCCTTCTACTTTCTTGTGCATGTTCAACCTTCTTCTCTCAACCATGTCTAGAAAATTCTTCTCCTCTCCTTTCAGTTTACAAGTTAAATTGTTTGTAAAAACGTAGTCTAAGGTTAATTCTTTGGTTTCTAAAAAAATCTCACCTAAAGTGTTAGCATCCTTTGCAGGATTCAGTGCTTTATTCATAGGCAACTGCCCAAGAATATTATCTACATTAGACATATTGTAATCTAATTTCCCTAACTGATAAAATATACTAATCAACACACTACAGGAAATTCCATACGTAGCCGGAAGATGATGATAAGTCACTCCTTCCGAAACAGAGGCAGGTAATTGCATGCAGACGTAGCAATCCCTTACTTCCATTGTCTTTACGTACTCATACAACAATTTAGAAAAAACATTGCTAGAAAAATCGTTAATTGACCTATCTTTATGAATATGTACATTACTAGTTCTAGTCGGAACTACTTTCAACGGACTCTTCCCTATAATAGTCTTGTTCTCAGTATGACCTTCTAAAGTGTCTATAGTGACTCTAAATGAAATCAATAGAGCAAGCACGCTCCAAAGCAGCATTAATAGACCTGTACAGCAGCAGCACATTTTGCACCATCTTTTCAGAAAGGTACATCTACTTTTATTCTCAGTGTTAGCCATTTTGTAAATTGGACCGTGTCTTTTGACTTAGCCTCTTCTACTCCTCTACTGAACTTTTAAGGGCAGCAAGTACCCATCAGATTATTAAACTCTATTTATTTTAGTACTACTTCTTCTTCTCTTCTCCAAGTGATTTTTCCTTGGATTTACTCAATTTGGATTTTCATCACTTTTCACTGTCTCTTCATCATCATCAAACTGTATCAGGTCCTGAACATCCGTCTCCTCTCCAATGTCGGACAAGATAACTCTCAGGATTCCCACAGCTTCTTCTTCTGCAACCTCCTTCAGTAAAGCCTCCTCTGGACTTCCTTGGCTGTCCGCCTCTACTCCTTCTTCAGGCAGTGCCACATACGTCCATTCCGGTGACTTGTACCTTTGGTTTGGTTTTTCTTATTCTTTTTTCTCTTTCAGGTATCTTTGTTTCTTCTTCTTTGGTTTGGTTTTGACTTGACACTTCGTTCACCTGCTCAGCTCTCGAAGAGTTAACTCGTGTCAGTCTGTACCTCAGTCTCTTTATCTTATTCGGCCAAAGATCTCCTTTAGCATTTCTCTTTTGCTTTCCTTCTTTATTGTTTCTTTCTCCAAGCCAAGTTCTCTTTCTCAGAACTCGTCCTCCATGTGTCTCATTGTCACTTTCATCAGACTCTGTTTCAGTTGCTACTGGTTCATTAACAGCTTTCTTTTCTTTAACAACTTCTTTTTCTCCAACAGTCTCTTTTTCCACCACTTGAGATTTCCCTACTTCTGTCCCTCCTCGGGTCTCCGACACGCAATCTTCTTGCTGTCTACTTGTCCCTTCACCTAGCTTGTTGTGGATGTTCCCTACACCTCCTCTGGGTTTTTCCGCAATCTGTCCCTCTCTGTCTTTGTCTGTCCCTTTTTCTTCAATATTTATCTCAGGTGGAACTTGTCCAATTCCTTCTTGTGACTCAGGTGTCTCTTCTGTTGGAATGTTCTTTTCTTTTCTTTCTTTCTTTTTGTGTTGGTCACTGTCAATTGGAACCTCAGGCAATTCTTCTGAGTCTGAGCTTGCTTCTGCAGTTTGCACTGTTCTCTTTAGAACCTCTTCAGGTGGGATGAAAGCTTCTCTTGACTCACTTTCCCCACTTTCAGGATTCTTCTTCCTTCTTACTGCCTCACTGTCTGCATCATCACTGGAGTCTGATTCTTCAAAGTATTCTTTTCCAGTACCATCTCTTGGATTTGGAACTCTCAGTGTGTGGCTTGCATGTATCCAATTCTTCACACCAGCGCACTTCACAGCAGTCGTGGTGGTCAAGATGACTTGTCTTGGCCTTCCCCACCTTGGAACCAGGCAATTCCTTCTTCTGTGGACTTTTATCCTTACCCAGTCCCCTGGGCTCAAATCATGGGCTGGTTTCTTTTCAAGTGTGGTGGCGTCTTCTCCAACCTGGTGAAACACAGAATGAACTGCGTCAGCCAGGCCTTTGCAGTAATCCAAAATCATGTCATCAGTTATAGTCATCAGCTTGTTCACTGGTACATATGCATGCCTCATAGCATGTCCCATGATAATTTCATGTGGACTCAAACCTGTGGTTCTGTCTGGAGTAGACCTAATGGTCATCAGGACTAGAGGCAAGACATCGGGCCATTTCATTCCTGTGGCTAAGCACATTTTGCCAATTCTGTTTTTGATAGAGCCATTCATCTGCTCAACAACCCCAGAAGCCTCTGGTCTGTAAGCACAATGCAACTTCTGCTGTACACTCAATGCTTCACAAATTAGACTCATGATTTCATTATAAAAATGTCCTCCTCTGTCTGATTCAATGGTTACTGGGAACCCGTACCTTGGGATGAACTCTCTTAACAGTAATTTGGCCACTGTTATCCCATCATTTCTCCTTGTCGGGTACGCCTCCACCCACCTTGAGAACAAACAGACCACCACCAGAACATACCTTAACCTGTTGACTGGGGGCATTTCAATGAAATCTATCTGCATTCTTGTGAAGGGTCCTCCCTCTCTGCCTATTGTTCCTAGGCTCACCACTGTTTTCTTTCCAGGATTGAATTGCTGACATATCAGACATCTCTGACAGAGACTTTCTGCTATTAGTCTGTACTTTGGACTGTACCAGGTTTGCTTAAAGGCTCTTATCATAGCATCCCTCCCCAAGTGTCCTTGGCCATGATACATCCTTGCCATTGTTGACAACATGCTGTTTGGCATGACTGGTCTTCCATCCCTGTAGACCCACACATGATCCTTTTCTCTGGGTGCACAACCTGCCTTCACCCAATCCCTCATTTCATCATCTTCTGCCTCATCCTGCAGCTGTTTTACTTCCTCCCATGTCCCCACTTCATTATTAAACATTAATGAACAAGAAGACATTTCCCGTTCTTTACTCCGGTTAATTGAGTGATTGTTTCTTGCACAATATTGTGCTATGTCATTGGCAAACTTGTTACCAACTGTTACAAAATCGTCACCCTGACCATGAGCAGCACATTTTACAACTGCTAGTTCTTTAGGCAGCTGTATCGCCTCTAGCAGTTTTCCAACCACTTCAGCATTCTTTATGGGAGTTCCACTTGAGGTCAGGAAACCTCTTTGTAGCCATAGTTGGCCAAAATCATGGACAACTCCAAAGCCATACTGGCTGTCAGTCATCACAGTCACTCTCACACTCCTCCCAATCTTGCATGCTTTTGTCAGTGCCACCAGTTCTGCCACCTGTGCGGATTTAACTCCTTTCAAGGGTGATGCTTCCACAACTTCTGAGTCTTTACACACAGCATATGCAGCACTCAACACTCCTTCATCTGTTCTCAGACAAGACCCATCCACGAACAACACATGATCACTTTCAGGCAGTGGCAGATCTCTTATGTCTGGCCTTGGCTTTGTACAGTAATCAAGTACATCCAGGCAATCATGATCAACATCATTTCTCACTCCCACACATTCAGCATCAGGTAACAATGTCGCTGGATTCACATTCACACATCTCTCCAGACTTACATTGGTTGCACCAAGAATGACTTTCTCATATTTAGTCAGCCGACTATGAGACATGAACTGTGTCCGGCTCCTTGTTAAAAGGATTGCCACATCATGAGGTACGAATACCCGTACAGGGTATCCCATTATGATTCCCTCACTCTGTTCCAAACTTTTGCAAGTAGCAGCTACTGCTTTCAGGCAACCTGGCAAACCCACAGCTACTGGGTCAAGAGTTGCTGAGAAATAGGCAATTGGCCTTCTCAGACGTCCGTGTTCCTGGATTAACACTGAAAGTGCACATCCATTTCTCTCACTACAGTACAATTCAAATTCCTTTTCATAATCAGGCATCCCTAGGGCGGGAGCTTCACAAAGTCTGTCTTTCAGCTCTCTGAATGCAGCCATTTCTTCTGGGTTTAGTTCTAATGGGTCTTTCACCTCACTTTTGGTCAATTTAATCAATGGTTTGGCAATCAGGGAAAAATTACTTATCCACTGACGACAGTAACCCACCATTCCCAGGAACATTCTCACCTCTCTTTGTGTCATTGGGGCTCTCATTCCCCTAATGATTTTGATTCTGTCAATAGTCACTTTTCTCAGGCCTTTCTCAATGTTGTGTCCCAGATACTGGACTTCTTTCTTACAGAACTGCAATTTGGCTGGAGATACCGTTAATCCTCCATCTGCCAGGTGATTCAACAATGCAATGGTATCTACTTCACAAGCTTCACGTGTTTTTGATGCCACAAGTAGGTCTTCAATATATTGGACCAAGACTGAATTTTCAGGCATTGTCAGACTTTCCAGAGATTTCTTCAGCAATTGATTAAATATTGAGGGGCTCTCTGTATACCCCTGTGGGATTCGGCACCATGCCAAAATCCGCTCTCCAAATCTAAATGAAAATATCGGCTGGCTGTCATGATGCAATGGGATTGAAAAGAAAGCATGACACAAATCAATTACCGTATACCATTCTGCATCATGAGGAATCTGATACAAAATCACTGATGGATTTGGCACAATTGGACAACAAGGCACAACAATCTTGTTAATCTTTCTCAAATCTTGTACTATCCTGAACTTTCCATTAGGTTTCTTCAGTCCCATTATCGGTGAATTACATGGGCTGCTCAATATTTCTCTTAACACCCCTTGCTGGATCATCTTCTCAATTAAGGGTGTTATCCCTTCAATGATTTCAGGTGTCAATCTGTATTGCGGTATGTTTGGGTAAACCACTCCCTCTTTTACAGTAATCTTCACTGGATCTACATTTCTCATCAGGCACACATCTTCTCCAGTAAAATCCCAAACTGCTGTTTTCACTGTCTGTTTCAACTCTGTGGGTAATGCATCAGGATTAAATATTGCATATGTCCCCAAAGCCTCACATTCTCTGTTATCCATAGTCATTCTATATAGCACATCCTCATCAGGTGTCTCAAAAGTTATTCCATCTGGAGTACAGAAAATAGTACAATTCATTTTGCACAGCAGATCCCTGCATAACAGGTTCACTGGACTGGTGTCACACACCACAAATCGGTGCATGTCTGAAAATTTCCCTATTCTAACCTTTACTGGTTCAGTAAGTAGTGTTTTGATCTGTGTGTTGGACACACCAACTACTTGGATTGCTCCGTCTGAGAGAGGAAGATTCTTTATATCAGCTGACCTGACAGTTGATCTCGTAGCCCCAGTATCAACTAGGAAAGTGATGCTTTCACCATTAATTTTCCCGTCTACAAAAGGTCCTGCCTGGTCTATTTCTAGAGTTGCGCCAAGTACGCACTCCTCCTCTCTTCGGCACCGTCAGAAGTCTCCCTCAGAGTCACTTCCCTCATTTTTCAGCCAGTACTGAGATACAGCGCTTGCGCGTTTTGGTCTGATTCCCTGTTCTTCATCGTAGAACCCCGATTCTTGGCTGTAATTCTGGGATCCTTTTCTCTGTGGCAAGGGTGGTTTTGGCACCTGATTCTGCTGCTTATCAGCCTTCTGCTGTTGCTGATGCTGACCACACCCCTCGCTCTGCACCTGCGAATTCAATGATGAATTTTCATCGTTAGTGGACGGTGGATTCTTACACTCGGATTTCCAATGCCCCAATTTTCCACAGTTGTGACACGGGAACTTCTTTTTGGCCTCCTCTATGCTCCCTTTCCCTTTTCCTGGACCATACTTGGGTTTATTTCCTGGGTTATTTGCCTGTTCAACCAGCTGAGCTTCCTGTCTTTCTGCAACTTTCACCTGTGCCCACATTGCCTTTTCTTTCAGCTTTCTTTGCTTTGCCTCAATCTCATCACTGAAGTATTTTGCATGTCTCAAAATCTCATCAATCTTCTTACTCTGCCAGTCCACGGTATGCTGCCGTATCATTTCACTGATTTCAGGCCGCAAACCATACACAAATCTGTACACAAAATGACTCAGATCCTTGTCACCCAGGTGTTCATCTCCACTGAACTGCTTAAAAGCTAGTATCAGTCTTTCATAGTAAGCATTGACTGATTCTTTGAATTCCTGATGTGTTCAGTCTATTTTAACCCAATCTGTCTCCTTGGGGGGTACTTTATTTTTCAAGAAGGCCATAACCTGCTCGTATTTCTTCATGACCTCCGGGTCTGGAGCTCCTGGGCCCGATTCACAGAACTAACTTAAGACAAAATCCTAAACTTACTACCATTTTGGTATTCACAGAAGGCACTTACTCATTTTGGTATTCACAGAAGGCACTTACTCATTTCGGTATTCACAAAAGTTAGGAGTCCTAACTTTAGGACTCCTAAATGCCTTCTGTGAATACCGAAAGTCTTAAAATTAGGATTTTTCTCAGTTTAGTAGTAGTATAGTTAGGACTCCTAACTTTAGGACTCCTAAATGCCTTCTGTGAATACCGAAAGCCTTAAAATTAGGATTTTTCTCAGTTTAGGAGTCCTAAGGTTAGGAGTCCTAACTTTACAACTACTAAACTGAGAAAAATCCTAATTTGAAGGCTTTCGGTATTCACAGAAGGCATTTAGGAGTCCTAAATTTAGGACTACTAAATTGAGAAAAATCCTAATTTTAAGACTTTCGGTATTCACAGAAGGCATTTAGGAGTCCTAAAGTTAGGAGTCCTAACTATACTACTACTAATCTGAGAAAAATCCTAATTTTAAGACTTTCGGTATTCACAGAAGGCATTTAGGAGTCCTAAAGTTAGGAGTCCTAAAGTTAGGACTACTAAATTGAGAAAAATCCTAATTTTAAGACTTTCGGTATTCACAGAAGGCATTTAGGAGTCCTAAAGTTAGGAGTCCTAACTATACTACTACTAAACTGAGAAAAATCCTAATTTTAAGACTTTCGGTATTCACAGAAGGCATTTAGGAGTCCTAAAGTTAGGACTCCTAACTTCTGTGAATACCGAAATGAGTAAGTGCCTTCTGTGAATACCAAAATGAGTAAGTGCCTTCTGTGAATACCAAAATCGTAGTAAGTTTAGGATTTTGTCTTAAGTTAGTTCTGTGAATCGGGCCCCCTGTCTTTTGATCTCTCGGGTATTCTTTAGAGGGCCAGTCTATGACTATTTTACATTCTGCCCACAGGTCTGCTGGTACAATTATATCAAACAGACTATTCAGGTCAATCCACAGTACTTTTGACAGCTTTACAAATCTGTCGACTTGTCTGTACCACTCCACTGGCTTTTCCCTTAATCGAGGGAAATCATTCGTAAATGATAAAATATCCTGTCTGGTCCATGGGACATGTACGTACCCTCCTCCTGGAATCTCTCTCATGGGGTAAGCTGTCACTGCCTTCTCTTTTTCTGTCAAGGGAAATGCTGAGTAGGTTCTATCCACTCCATCCTCTCGCTTTCGATACCATCTGTCTTTCCATCTTTCTACATCTCCCCATTTCCTTAACAAGGTAATCATTTCCTTAATCTGTCCTGTTCGGCCTGCATGGTTCAGATTCTCAATATCTTTGTCTGAAAAATCCACTCGGTATGTTTTCTGTAAAGCTTTCACCTTATCCATGTCAATTCCCACTTCACTGGCTATTCCTTTCAACCTGTCATGTATGTTCTTTGCTCTCCATGTGATACTCTTACATAAAAAGAGAATCTCCCCTTCCTCATAATTCTTCAGTGTTTCTGTAGGTATGGTTCCTACTATCAACTCTTCCATTTCCATACGCAGCCGAGCTACATCCATCCCCTGTGATTCTTTCTCCTTTTTCTGTAATGTTTTCAGCCCGTCATTCAAATCTTCAGCAGTTATCACAGATTTTTCCGCACCCCCTGGTTCTGCCACCCTCTGCGGTTCCAGCATTGATCCTCTGTTCCCTTCCATACATCCAGAATTCAAACTTGAGTTAGTTTGCACACTCATTTCCCCTCCACATACGGTATGTCTCCACTGATTTTCTCCTGTTCTCCACTGTGTTTCTCCCGCTCGTATTTCTGCCTGTTCCGGAGGTACAATCAACCTATTGCCCACATATGGCACCGTCAAACCATTTTCACCCGTCCTCTGCTTGTCAAAAATCGGCATAACCGGGCCTATTGTCACAGGCACTGAAACAGCTTCAAGATTCTTAGTCAGCTCCCTGATTTTCTCTGTTAGTTCAGATGTAGTTCTTGCTAGTTCTCTGGTCTTTTCATTTTCAAGCTCATTCTCTCTCTCTTTCTCTCTTTCTCTCTCTCTCTCTCTCTCTCTCTCTCTAACTCTCTCTCTCTCTCTCTCTCTCTTTCTCTTTTCCTATCCCTCTCTCTCTCTCTCTCTTTCTCTCTCTATCTCTCTTTCTCTTTCTCTCTCTCTTTCTCTGTCTGCCAGAGAACAACCGCTTTTCAGCTCAGGGGCTGTAGCCTCCGTCTTTATAATCCGCAGAGTGTTTCTCATTGGGGTAACTGCTGTTCCTACCTCTGGTTCTTTTCTATACGGGGGTGGTCTTTTGTAGAGCATGTCCTCTAAGATATCATCATCAGACTCATTTGCCCCATATCTTCTGGTCTCTATACTATGTGCTTTCTCTGTACATTTTCTCCCTCCTGATTTCTCTGCTGTTCTTACAGGATATAACCCCTCGGTCATACTGGCATCTCGCCACCTTCTCAATCTGTCATGATGGGTTTCGCGATCATATTTTCTACCAAACATGTACCTGTAACTACCCCCACCCCTCTGCTTTTCTCGTTCATGCATTTCGTCTTCCCATTCAGTTAATGCCTCAAATTGCGTCGGCCTAGGCCGAGGCTCTAGATTCATCATCTGCTCTCGTAAGTTCCTCAGTATGGCCAGATTAAATGAACCATGTTCTGGGAACGCTAACACTCCGTCATCTTTTGTATATTTCACCCAGTTATCTAACCAAATACAGGTATGATACCCATACTTCGCAACCATGAAGGATGCCGGGGTTCTTATCGGGGGCAATAACTGTCCTTCCCTTGTCACTATGTCTTTATCCTTGTCAAACCAGGTTTTAACCTTACTGAGCAAGGACTTTTTCTTCTTTTCCTCAGCATGGTAATACATCTTTCTTATTTTCCACTAGCTGTTTACTCTGACTACAGCTGTACGATCTTTTATCCAATTGCAGCGCGACTCACACCAACGCACCAATCCTGGAGCGTCTACGTCACTGACTCAGTCCGCGAATCCTAGCGCGACTCACACCAACGCACCAATCCTGGAGCGTCTACGTCACCCTGTATGTCTCCCAATCCTAGCGCGGCGTATACTAGCACACCAATCTCTGTGCTTCCTCCGTTCTAACCTACTGTCCAATCACAGCGCGGTCTTCCTGACGTCAGCAGCCGCTGCAGTCGCTTCTGCTCTTGTCTCCTGTCTCTCGCGTCTACCCCTCCTTTACAAGACTACTTGGTAGACTTTGTTTCAATTTCTACGAGTCTGTTAGTTACAACATACAAACATCTCCATTGTCTGCTTCGCTAACCACAGAACAGCAAAAGACCTTTCCCACGAGAATTCTGCCTTTCCCGAGAAGAGCGCTTGCCTCTGCCCTACTACAGAATCGTTACTTCCGTTGATAAAATAGCACATCCCTCTACTTTACCCTTCTAACAAGCATCAATTAACTGTTTCCCTTCGGAAAGCTCCTAAGAGTTTCACAATTAACCAGAATGCCTTCTCATTCACGCACTTACATACCAGAAAATGTAGTACATTCACACAGAATTCTGTCTTTCCCGAGAACAGCGAACAGTCTGTCCTACTACAGAATTTATATCATACGTTAACAAAGCAGCGCTTACCTCTGCTCTGTCCTTCTAACAAGCTCCGAGAATACCTATTACTTCTCCAGCGGTAAGCTTTAACGGCAAACCTTACGGATCCCTGGGACTTAAGACCAGAGTTTCACAGATAACCTTTGCTATCATATACACTTCTTTCACACAGAAATACGTTTCTAATGGCAACACGCGGCGATGCTACTTTGTCGAACCCAGACAATGCGACGCGCAACTTCAATTGTCACACGTTTTCCCCTGTCTGCATACAGGGCCAACAATCCCGCCTTTTTCCGAGAGCAACACTCCCTCTGCTCTACTACGGAACTATCACTAGCTTCCTACATCCCAGAAGCCGTTCACAATACATAGAACTCAACACGATTTCAACATATAAAGTTAGTACAAATATCAATCAATAATCAACAAGCCTATATACACGAAATTCCGCTAGATCAAGACAATAGCTAACCATCAATCTGCTACCAAGAAACTGGTGCAGATCAGAGCTTCCGAATCCCCTCTACTTCCACGGACGGAATGATTTCACAGTCACACACGCATTCACACATCATACGCTGGTGGGGCCCATTACACCAACATTTACTCCAAATCACACTATCCGTGTCCTGTAAAGGAGAAACACCTTTCACATAAGTTCTATCTGATCTGCCTATACTTTGAGGTCAATGCGACCAGCTAGTTGCTGAAGATCTAGAGGAATACATTTCAAAGAATACACAATAAATCAAATAAACATGACCAGAAATAATCACCCGAGACAGGAATTCAAACAGATTGTTCATTTATCTAATATTTCAAGAAAAGCCAATTAAATGCAATTTCATTTCTCTCATATTTACCTATTCTGTCTAAATGTCAGATCCTAAGTCAGAAACCGGTCCTCTGGAGAAAAATTATAGTCTTTTGTTGTCATGTAGAGTCATCGTCCTCTCCGTCAGCATAGGGACCTCGCATCATCAGCTCGGGAAGAAGTGGCGCTAGACCTCTCTAGTCTACTTTCTTTTATACTGAAATTTACATTCTAAAAAGTAACATTTCTCTATTCAGAACGGATGAATGGCGGAAATAATGTCGTCTTGGAACATGAGCAAAAGTTCTCAGATATTGTCTGTTTTAAACGATGAATAGAAAATATAATGTCCATAATTTATTCGTTACTTTTACGGATGTTTTCCCAGATTAAATGTATCCCAGTTGTGGGACTGACAGTTCAAGAGTTCAATATTCTTTTCTTTGAAACATTTTCTCAATCAGGGGCTTTTCTGGCAGTTCTCCCAGATTTGTCGTCATGGTCATGGCTTTTCAGTTCATCAGAGGTGCAAGGTCACAGGCAGAGCGAAGCCTTTTTGTAATTTTCCAGCAAAAAAGTGTAGCTCACTGGTTAGAGGAGGCATACCCTGAAGCAGAGGTCAGACCCGGGACCAGGGTTCAATTCCCGACGCGGCAGGGTCCGGAGCCCAATTGTCCACGGACTCGATAATTCTCGCTTCGGTGCCCACTCTAAGCACGAGTTCACACTATGCAGCTCTGGGCAACAAGCTTGCTTAATCTCCACAACGGCCCCCCCGCGGCGGGATGCCTGGCTTTCACCTTGGGGATGCCCAGTACGGGTTATCTCACAGGGAAAAACCAGGACGGGTTCCCAATGCAAGCGCCAAGATGCCCAAGGGTAAGTTGAGCGCTATATAAGAACACATAATAATAATAATAATAATAATAACTCCAATGCAGGCTGCGGATGGCGGCCATATTGTGGCAGGCCACAATGGACAACTTAAAGCAAAGTAAACATAAAACAGAATTACTGCATAGGAATGATTAAACAGTGTCATTCTCCTGCTAATACCCTTATGTGTGTGTATTTATCTAGCCATTTGCGACATCAGAAGTCATTAATGCATATTAATTATAAGCGCAAAACACCATAACATCACATAAGCAACATCGTTTTCTGTCAGTTTGCTCACCAACTTAGTTCACTTGTTATTTAGCCATGCAATAGCATTTCCACGTGTAATTCTCTTGTTAATAAGATTGATTTAGTCAACATTTGACAAGCTATTAATCATTAATAATTATTCAGTAGTACTTTTAATTATAACATGCGACAATGAAACAGGTATTCCGTTTTGGAGTAAAAACCCTGCTCCATCACTAGCCACCACAACATCTCCCACCTTGCCTCCTCTGAGAGAGGAATCTGATCGGAATATTTGAGGCCTTTCTGGAGATGGCGTATCTTGAGCCGTTGAAGTGCTCGGTAATGAAGGGGACCCGGGAAGATCGCTTGGATAGAAGAAGCTAACAACTCGATGACCGGGCTACAGACCTCAAGGACACAGTCTGCTTGTTCAAAATCAACCTCAACTCTCTCTTGATCGATCTGATTTTCTGATTGGGCAAGAGGAGTTGACAAGTGATGGAGTTGACTAGAAAACCCAGGAACTCAAAACTGAGATGGAATCAACACAGATTTCTGAGGGTTGACCAAGACACTGCCAAGATTCTGCAACAGATCTATGGTCCAGGCAAGATGTTGCATTACTATGCAAGGACACTGGCCCATGATGAGGATGTCGTCCAGATAAATTATGAGGCGAACGCCCCGGGCTCGAAGAACTTCGACTACAGGCCTCAGAAGTTTCGTGAAGCACCAAGGTGCTGACGAGAGGCCGAAAGGAAGGACTTTGTACTCGTACCAGATTCCCTGCCATTGGAACTGCAGAAAACACAGATGTGGTCTGTAAATGACCATCCAGTCCCCTTCCTGAAGAAGATCGCGAAGCAGATGGATCCCCTCCATCTTGAAGTGATGATATACAACCCATCCATTGAACTCCTTGAGATTTAAAACAAGCCTGGATCCACCCACCTTCTTCTGAACTAGGAAGACGTTGCTGACAAAAACCCTGAGGGTGACGAGACGTCTGCACTATGGCCCCTTTCTGAAGCAGAGACTCGATCTCGCTGGAAATGAACAGCTGATCTTGAAGGGAAAAGAGCATTGGACGAGGAGGGAGAGTGAGAGGGGGAATTAAAAAACTCTATTTTGTAACCCTGCACCGAATCCAGGATCAATGCATCCTGCGAGATCCTTTGCCAATTGTTGAGAAAATACTGGATGTGGCCCCCCAATTGAACCTCTGAAAAGGGAATCAGGCTCACCTGAAGGTGTGGCATCACGTTGACCTCCCTGGTTGCCTCCATAGCGTCCTTTCCTGTTGTTATTGCGGTATCCACGGGTTGGATAGAAAGAGGAGGAGGAGTTGGAGTCCTGATACTTTCCACGTTTGGAGTTATAACCTCGCTGGGCGCCTTGCTGGTAACCGCGGCCGAACGACCGCCCCTGATGTCGTCCGGCACGGCCAGAACCCAGGCGGAAAGCCCGCTTTAGGGAACCTTGCACCTTGTCAAGGCCACTGAAAGTAGCGACAAATTTAGTCAGCTCCTTCAGAAAAGGCTGCCCGAAGAGAAGACCCTGTGCTAAAGGGCCTGACTCCGAGGTAGATAACTCCGCCAACTTAGGGTCAAGTTTCAAAAGAATACGACGCTCGCAGGACATGGCACAATTAGCATTGCCCAATTGACACAGATTGTGCGCTGAGCCCATCCGATCAGATCATCAGGATCAATGATTTGCCCAGAGGCTTTAGATTTGAAACCCAAGTCCAACATTTTTGTAAGGGAACCAGTTAAATCAAGGAGCTTATCCTGACAGGACCGCCATGCACGATCGATTCCTTTTTTAGGATCCTTCGCGTATTTCTTTAAATAGGTAAGCATGGAGGGTTCCACCTCTGGCGTGTCCGCCACTTTGTCTGCCAAATCTGGTCTTGGGCATTCCGAGCGCAACCGCGCTCTGACATCCTTATCAAAGGCTTGACGCAGATGCGATTGCACATACTCTGCAACCTCGGTAGAGGGAAGCCAGGAGGAGGAGTTAGGGTGGACAATGGCAGTGGGATCAAAATTAAGCAAATTGGGATGGGAAGGAGCATCAACAAACGTTCCTTGCGTTGCTTCTTAGCTGGGGGAGGGGAAGCCTCTGGCTCAGGCACCGCATCAGAGGAGGTATTACCATCGTCCCTGTGAGGCGAGCTAGATGAAGTATCCCTGGTGGAAGAGCCATAAGAATGGTCCGCAGCGAACGCCTTGGCTAATTTTGCAAAGTCTGAAAAATGTGGGTTTTTGGAACCTTTCCCGTCAGATGTAGAACGGGACGAAGAGCCGGGAAGCCAGGCCTGTTGCCGGGCATAGTTACACAAATGCCGTTTTAAGGGTTCAATAGCCCTGACCATTGCCCTATTTACGGAGTGCTGGACTCCCACATCAAGAGCCTCAACCAGCTCATGCTCCAAAGACCCAGAGGGGTCCTCCTCAAAGTATTCCTCATCTTCGTACTATTCAGACATATTGCCACGTATAAGTGACTGATAAACCCACCAGAGGAAAAAAGTTGGAGCAAAATATGCACTGTCTGCACAGAAAAAGACACTGTAAACTGTGTGGACTGACAGTGATACAATAAGGGGGAGTGGCGAAACCCCAGGCAAGCCACAGCAACACAAGGCTGCAAGACCCACTGTGTGTAGTTATATTTGAATGTGGAGGGAGGGCTTGCCTAATAACACCACTCTAGGCAAAGCCTATGCAGTAGTATACAGCCCAAGTCAGTAAAATGTAAACCTGAGCGTCATTTGAGGGTGGCATACACTGGTGGGTAAAGAGCAAAGGTCAGCGCTGCCCCTGCGCTCATTTAATCCCGAAAAAACGGAAGAAATTGGGAAAAAAACAAAATGGCCGCCGCGCATGCGCGGAACGGCCAGGTAGTAATGCCAAAAAAAGGACTAAGCGTCGGAACGACGCGCGTCCTCACCCTCGTCTCCCGCTCCACTGATGAAAGAAACGGGCACTCAGCGCCCTGTGAGGGAGGCGAAGAGCGCTCCCAACGAGATCGGAAAGCCAAAGCGCGCGAACAGCGCAAGAAGAAAAAAGGACAAAGAAATAGACGCCGCGGCAGCAGAGTAACAGAACACACAGTCAAGCACACAAACAGCGCTAGGGGCACAAAGGGAAGAAGCGGCAGAGCAGAATAGAGCCGCAAGCCTAATCAATCACCCCCTGCCAATCAGAGGGACAGCAGCGCGACGGGGAAATGCAGGCAAACGCGCTAACAGCGCCTGAGGCTCACAGCAGGAGCAATCAGCAGAGCGTGAGCAGCGCGACACAGAGCATCAAACAGACCAGAAACAGGCAAGTAAATGCAAAGCTCATCAGTACAAACTGTAAACAAAGCGCAATGAAAGTCAAAGCAACATGAAGAAAGTAATGCACTTAACTGGCTGCGGAGCAGCAAAGAAAGAGGATGTAGTATTCTCTTATGCTCCTTATATAGGGGTCTACTCTATGGTTGTCATGTGATACCCACTAGGGTTTATGGGTATTGTAGTGTGTACTTTTGTTTTTACTTTTCTGATTGGCTGCTAAGTATTTTCAGTAAAGAAAATGAGAAGCACAATCGGAGCCTCCGGTCCTGACATAGAATTGATAGGTTTTAAACATATTCTTAAAAAAATTTGTGATTCCCCAGTCCTGTCAAGTTTCCCAGGTACATGCGTAATGTGCATACATGCCAACATTTTAGAAGAGTAAAGTGGGAGAAATAAAACATAATAACCATGAGAATGTATTTCTCCCATTGACTTCTATTGAAGTAGGGGAAATCTCAGGCAGGAGACAACCAAAAGAAAGCACTTTTTGTCTAAAAAAATTGGGAGTCTCCTGGCTGAATCAGCTCTATTGGCATGTGTGGATTTGCTGCTGTAGTCTTTGAATTCTGGAACTTGTAGTCTTGGTTATTGCATTATAAGTCATTTGAAAATGAATAGACAAACATACAAGAACATATCTGACAGGCTTCCTCTGAAGCACGATCCACACAATCCAACAAAAGGGGGAGAAGGATACACCCTATCTCATCCTCCTCAAATACCATATCAACACACAAAAAGAGGTAGGGCAAATCAACTGTAGTCTAAATTTTGTATATATGGACGCAGTCAAACGGAGGAGCACACCTCATTTGTTAAAACTGCCCTCACCCACAACAAGTTGTGGCATGCTTCTTCATAGGGCTGCTACTAACGCCTCTGCGTAGACCAACGCTAGAGGCGGAGCAATAGGGAGGGGTAGACAGTACAACAGTGATAAAGACACAAAAGAAAAAGAAAGGATCCTATAAAGGTGCAGAAGCTAGTGATTTAAAACTGCCTTAGAGATATCAGTATAATAATTTTATTCGTTGATTCCCTAGTCAGAGCTAAAAAGATACGGATGATGGTGGTGTGAGTTAATTACGTACTCACCACCCCCCTGTCTGCATTGAGGTCGACATGTTTCAGCCGGTTATAGACTCTTTATCTGGCCTTCATCAGAACTAGACGGATCCCTGTGCTCTTTTTCTAACTAAACCCCTCTAATGTGCCCACAGTTTGGGTTATTACTCCACCTGAGAATCTGGAGTTGTTGGTAACATTACTCTTCAATTTAGCACTGTGGGGGAGAAAAAAATGAAAACCCAATGTCAAACATTACCAATATCACATATATATCCATAATCACAAATGTAAATAGTGTGCTCTTCCCATAAGATCTGCGTCCTCAAACAACCCATTCGATGCGACTACGGTGCTCCATAAGTCATGGATATCACAACAAACACGTAAAACGAGCAACAATGGCTCTACTAGTGATGTGTGCCACACAAATTATGTGAACAATATAACAAATGCCAGTCGCATATTGTGTAAAGCAAGAAAAAGCGTGCAAGAAAGAGTGAGCAAATATCCGCATACAAACAAGCCAATTAAAATGTTATAGGGGATACCCACCCCCCCTCAAAAACATAGTTCTTATCGTAACAGTATATTCTGGTTCAAATGCGACTGACTCGGTACACTCCGAATATCCTCTTACCGAGTTTATTGAGTCAGACGCTCAAACTGACAGTAGAGAAGAGGGCGACCCTCTATTTAAAGTATAACATCAAAAAACAGCACTAATTGGCTGAAATAGGACAAAGAGTCCTCCAGTAAGTATGTAGTCCCTAATTGTTAAGTTACATATATCCATTAGAATAAAGTATTATACTGCAAGGTCAAAATGGTGGCATCCTGCCCGACTCTTACAATATTTAATTCAAGGGCAGAGTCATAACCCTTATACCTCAGTCATTATCGTCATACAGACATATAAATGTATAGGTATAGGTATACAGGTAACCTCAAACTGCGTAGGATAAAACATCCCCGATACCTATTCATAACAATCTGCATTTAATTCTCGTGGGATGTATCATGTAAGCGTGTTATTCGCTAACACACACCAGTGGTACTCCCCTACACCTTACTTTGTCAAGGGTGGTCCGCTGCCCATACAATTTGTCTCTCTCAGTGCCGCGTAGAAGCAAGGAGCGTCTCTCTCTCGCTCCTCACATTTCTTAATTTCCTATCACGTGACAACCACGTACTACGTGCTACGTTTTACGCTCCCAGAAAACACTAGAGCGCTAACACTACTTTCAGCATAATAGTTCTTGAATCTCCCATACATGAATCGGGCCAATGGAGAACTTCTCGCTATGCCATACAATCATCCAAGAACCCAAACGGACGATCTTAGGATACCATATACAATATCCTATTGGGTTTATTTACAATGCTTCCTAATATTCATGGCATATCTCACAGATGAGTATTCTACAAAATACCCAAGTGATCATGTAAAAGGCATTCTCGAGAATATTATAATAAATGCTAATTAGGAGCACTGTACAAAGACAACCAAAAACCTATCCCAATTAAAATGGGGCCCACAAAGATTTTTTTTTTGCGTACTCATCCTCATTGTAACACATATCTACTAGCCCATCCACATGATGTATGCCCACCAATTAATAGGGAATAGTATATGTATTGTTTACTTATTTCCCAAGGCTGCCCAGGGTATATCGTTGTTCAGCCCTGTGATATGACTTCCAATACAGTATATCCATTTCTGCTCGCGTATGAAGAGGGCATGTGTTACCTCCCTCGTGGATGGTGTGAAAACAGGTTTATCCAACACCGTCCAATAGATCTCTTCCACTGTATGTCTTTTTTCTACATAATGTGAAGTGAGGCGTGTATTAGTCCTGGCACATCGGATATTACTCCTGTGCTCCATTATCCTCACTTTCACCTTACTGCATGTCATTCCCACATAGATTACATTGCAAGGGCACTTAATGATGAAAATAACGTGGGAAGAGTTACAATTTGTGTGTACTCTCTGTTGCCAAGGGTGGTGTAGACCAACCTCCACTTCTTTAGTGTTTCTAGTTAGTTTACAAACATCACATACCCCACAGCGTGTGTGACCCGTCACTGGTGTAAGATTACCCGTTGCTCGAGGAGCCCCTCGAGCCTTGTTGTAAGTCCGGGAATGCACTAGTTGATCCCTTATGTTCTGGCCTCGTCTGAATGAAAATAAGGGTTTCTCTAGTCCCAAGCCACTCGAGTTAAGTATACGCCAGTGTTTCAAAATTATGCGTTTAATCGCCGTTGAAGACGTATTGAATGTAGTAACACATATCGTATTCTTTTTGACTGGTCTTACTGATTTTTCCAGGAGTGCAACTCTAGGACAGTTGAAAGCTCGCTTTTGCGCCCTACTCACCACTTGGCTAGGATACCCTCTTTCTTTCAGTTTTCTTGTCAATAGAGTAGCCCAGGGGTCTCCAACGAGTAGCTCGGGAGCTACTGGTAGCTCACAAGTACCTTCAAAGTAGCTCTCTGAGGTGAAGTCAAGCCCAGAATCAATTTCAGAGTAGGTGCCTATTAAAGAAGGCAGCACTGATCATCTCAAGACCCTAAGAGTGCCAGCCAGCCAAACTTATCACTATCACAGTAACTCATACTAACACTCAAACACACACTGTGCCAGCTTATAGGACCTGCTACATGACAGTCTGTATCCAATCTCAATATAATTAAGCCACAAGGAGATTGACCATGTTGCAGTCCCTCCTTTCTCAGTCACAACATGTGTGTGAACAGTGCACCATCAAAAAAGTATGGCAGCAGTAGCCTGAGCTGTAATCAGTGCTGACCCACCAAAGTGCGGGACTGCAGGAGTCAGAGTGAAAATGTGTCAGTTAGATGCATGATCAGCTCAAGACCTGAGGAGAACAGGGTATGATCCAGACCAGAGAAAATTAAGAGATTCATCAACATTTATGTGTGTGCCCATAATAAACACTATTGCTTCCTGAAACTATGCCTGGTGCCAAGAACCACCAAATATATATGCTAGCCCCATCATAAGAGTGTTAGATTTGGCATAATTGTGTCCGTTCCTGACATAATAGTGCCAATGGCATAATTATGGTCATCCTTGACTATCAGTATTTTTGGTCTAGCTGTGGTATGCTGGCAGCCATCATAGACCTACTCTGAGCATGACTGGCCTATATGTACCTGTTCCTGGCATATTAATAGCTATGACTGATAGGTGGTCTTATCCTTGATCCTTCTGGTTTCCAGCCTTGGCGCAACTGTGGCCCTAGTATAATGGTGGGCATTACTGGCATAATCCAGGCATCCGTGGTGCTATGGTGAGCATCCATTATGATATAATGGGGTAACCCACAATAGTCCACGGACCTGGGTATTGATTGGTATAGGAAACAACGGTCCTAGACTTCTTTAAAGATACAATTCATTTATGAAAAACATTCATTAGTCAAAGGGCATCCGGTACATATAGAATTAACATTGTATCATTAATGTACCACCATTTTCTTTACAATGCAAACAAGTATATCTGCAAAAGACACAAAGGCACAAGTATCGCTCCAATAGTGACTGTTCATTATTTAGTTACTTTTATAACAGATCACCATATTCAATGCTCCAAATAGAGAAAGAGGTTGCTCCAAGGGGAGTGTGAAAAAGGAAAGTGCTTGTGAGGTAGGAGAGATATAAAGGAGGGGAATCCAAAAGGCAAATTCAATAACCAATCAATTACACATTCTGGTATCCTTAGTAAAACTGGACGTGGTTCATAGTGGCACCAGTTTTACAGATAGGCCAGTCCCTTATGGATTTACAAATATTCATTTCATGGTTTTCTGATGATGCACAGAGAACATTCATCTGTGAAAAGGCAGGCTGGGATGATATCAGGTACAGGCCCACTGGGGGAGAGTGTCGACGTTTCGACCCTGGTGCAATGAGGGTAATTTATATCCTCTGCAGGCGGGTCTTCCCCAGGGGCTGTATCCTGACTGTACCTCACCCTAGGTTGCGTCCCCTCCCCCCGTCCTGAAGAACTTTCTCCCAGCATTTCTGCTGGTAACCGCACTTGGTATACTTGGGTGGTAACTACTGAAAATCTTGCTTTGGGTGGTCATAGTGTAGTAGTCACTATTTTACAGGCATAAAATTTGCTAGTAGCTCAGGAAGACTTTACTTGAGCAAAAGTAGCTCTCACTACAGAAAAGGTTGGAGACCCCTGGAGTAGCCTCTTCCCTGAATCTCTGAAGCACATCAGTTGGTAAAGTGCAAATAAAAAAACACCATGAAAAAGATCACATTTTTGTAGCTTTTCTGAAAAAAGAAAAACACGGTAATAAATTAGTTCTAACGGCGACCTAGGTTACTATTGTACATGGAGTGACATTATAGCATAATAAATCAAACACAGTAGAGGTCTCTTTGTACAGCACAACCCTGAACTCATGTATTTCAAGATTCTCTCATATGCAATACTGAAGAAAATGGAGGCACAATGAAACAAAGTTAAATACAATATTTGCCTTCTCCAAGTGCCCATTTGTTCACTGTGGAAAGCTGGAATTGAGCCCAGGTTTTCTGGTTTCACATTGTACAATGTAACTACTAGCTGAGTATCTCTCTCTACTGCTATACATAAAACGTTATTGCTTTATCTTTAATTCTTGGTGTATTAGATTATAGCGCGAATGGCAAGCAGAAGCCACATGAAAGCTCAGCTTGTTTTGAGCAGGAGGGTCCAAGAGGCTCCTGGGCTGAGTCAGCACAAAAGACCATGGATCTCCCAGCTGTATGTAAACTACAAGGATTTAGGAGACTGTACATTGGTGATAGGTAACAAGGCAAAAATTAATTTAGCACATATTTTCAGGGCTAGCCCAAGATTTCAGTGCATATATGCCACAGTTATTAATTTACATATGCCTCTCATACAATAGATCAAATGTATCCGTACATTTTGTACCATGAGATGGTGTAAGTCTCAACCTAACCCCTTGACTTACAGTGTAGGTGGAAGTGACAAGCAAGGCTCGATCCTGGCTTGGGTGAATGGTTTGCTGTTGCTCAGCCCTTGACCATGGGAACTGGCTGGTCAAGAAAAGAGCCATGCTGGCACTACAGAACTTGTACTGTTCCCTCATTAATGGCATTTTTTTAAAACAAAAACTGCTAAGCGCAGGAGAGATGGTTGCAATTTGTCGGAGCTCACTGGGATTATGCCTGTGGCAATTTGATTCACTGATGCCTTTCAGGAAAATCTGAAGACCCAACTATAGGCCAATTTGGTATCTTGTAAGACCTGTCCCAACAGACTCAGATGCACCATTGCATATTTAGAAATCTAATTATTCAGTCAGTCAGATCCACTTCATATCTTTTCAGGAGAGCTGGATCTAATTACAGTCACTGTAAGGAAGGAAGGGAGACTGTCTGGGCTTTTGGCAGATGTAAACAACTTTTTCATAAACCATTCTTGTGACATATTTACCATAAATCCATGTTCACCAATGCTTTCACGTTTTGAAAAATATTACAATGATGTTCAGTTAAATGTTGTATGCTTTCCTAAGTCAACTTATTGAAAAGTGACTTTAACACCCTTGATTCGCTGTTGTATAGGGTCTGGTAATGGAAATATCGATTCCATGTCTAAAGAAACAAAGGTCCTTAGAGCCCTGTTCACGTGTTATTTCTTCGCCAATTTGTGTCGAGTTTACTGGTCTTTGGTCCACACCTTGTAATAGTGCCTGTGTACATACACACAGTGTTACAGGTTGTGGTATTACCCCCTATACTTGACAAGTGATAAACATCCACGTAGAACACAGGAAATGCATCATTAATTTGTGTGCATAAAAGTAAGTGGAGACTACTACCATAATGTTGTGCATGTCAGGCAGCTATACACCATGCCTCTGCAAGCGATGCCACAGTACGCCAGCAGGTGGCTATTTTAGATGCTCTTATTACTGAATGAAAAAAGTTTCCATGGGGAAATCGTTTTATGATGAATCTTCACGAAGGTTTCCAAAAAAAGTGTGCCACTGATTTTAGTTGTGAAGGGAAAGTTTTGGGGTGATCCGTTAAGGCAGAGAAAGGGAATAAAAGGTGTGTTGCCCGTGTTAATAATCATGGGGATTTTGGATGTAACTACAGCCCGAACCGCTGAACGGAATGACATCAAATTTGGTAGAGGGGTAGATCTTGGTCCGGAAAGCGATCTTTTTGTGATTTCGTGTAAATCAGTTCGATAGTTTTCGAAATATTAACTGAAATCCAAATTTGAATATCGTAAGGATGCAGATCCTTCTCGGATCCTCCTTGGATTTGCGAATACACGCACCATCAGCAATTCCGCGATTGGCTGGCTGCAACCTGAGAGGAAAGTTGCATCCGCCATTTTCTTTATCAAGACTCAGTTCCCAGCAGGGAAAATAAAGTTAAAAAGTGATAGAAGGGATCGGGTAGAGGTACCCTGACCCCATGGGACTAATGGAGGGGTCTGTGGGAGACCCCTTGTGGGCAAGCAATTGTCCCCAAAATTTTTGTTTTTTACCATGCGAGGATCCCCGGGTCCTCGCCGGATTCGAGTGGATCCGCGGATCCAGACCCCAATTAAAAAAAAACATACAGATCCACACACCTACATACTCACTCACACAGCCACTCACACATCTACTCACACACCAACACAGACACTCCCACATACACTCACAGATCCACAAAGCCAGTCACACATGCACTCACACCCACCACACACTCACTTACACACCCACAAACGTACTCTCACACCCAGATTGCAGGGATGTCATAGTTAGAAAATAGCATTAACAAGCCATGGAGCTTCATTGAAGAAAAGAAGGGTTACAGGGACGTTATAGTTTGGAAATAAAAATTTAAAAAACCTTAGAAATTAACTGAAAAAACCAAACATTACAGGGACGTTATGGTTCGATTTGGATTTTGCACACACAAAACCATAGAAATTCATCAGTTCTAGTTAAAGTTATCTCAAGTAATTGTCACTCACGCTTCAAAACCTCATCAGGGGTAGCAAGCACTATATAAATGCAAACCTTTTTTCCCTCTTCTATCCCTTCGATATCCTTCTCAAACCAAATAACTGACTAATATCCACTACTCAATTTACTTTCATATTTCGCTATACTAATTCACCACTAATCCTTTATGGGTTCCGTAGTAGCGTGCTACTTGCCAAAAAAAGTGCTTCAACACCCCATCTGGGGTAACAAGCGCTATATAAATGCAAACCTTTTCCCCTCTCTATCCCTCCGATATCCTTCTGAATCCAAATAACTGACTAACCTATCCACCACTCAAATTACTTTCATATTTCACTATACTAATTCAACACAAATCGTTAATGGGTTCCGGAGTAGCGGGCTACTCGCTGAAAAAGCACTTTGACGCCTCGTCAGGGGTAGTAAGCGCTATATAAATGGAATTACACTACAATACAATACAATAAGTTTAACAGCTCCGTCTAAAGACATTCTCGGTCCAGGATAGCTATATGCCTACAGAAAACTACTGAACCCCAAGCCATGCGCTCCAGGCATCTTCAGAAGCAAAGCATTTTGGACAAGGACTGCAGGTGTCAGCTGAGCAAGTGATAACAGATGAGCCCAGACCCTTGGGTCACCTTATGATCAGTCCACCACTCAACACAACACACCTACACCTAGCAAATGATAACTGATGACGTCATCACAGTCTCACTGAAGCCCCAAATTGCATAATAATTCAAAAATAAATTCAATAATATTAAAGGGAGAATGTGGGGCCTCCTTTTTAAGCGCAGGAAGGAGAGAATCACCGCTTGACTGTGCTTACCATCAGAGCTCATCTTTTGTGGCAGAAGACCATCTAGGGAATAGTAAACCTGGCAAACACAAAAGGAATCACTGGATGTTGGAGATGTGAAAGAGTAGGGTGACTGAATGTACCATCCACATTTCTAATAATCCCCTAGCAACTGTTTCGACGATAACAAGTCAGTACAGCATAGGGTGTACAGCACAAATGTAGGTCCCTACCTCCATCATTTTCAATGGGGGGGTGTTGCAGTACCAATGGTTTCCAGAAGAGGAATGTATTTCAGTTGTTCAAACAGTTAACAACACACACAAAATCTTGTGCAAAGTTCTTCAGTTTTATTTCATTTGAATGACAATTCGATGTACTACATTCCAAATGTAGTCAATGTAATCTTACTGTGGTAATCCAAGTGTAGCAGTAAGGAAGGAGCAAGTGAGACACCAGGTTGATTTAGCTTGGGCTTTATTGAATAAAGTCTCTTCTTTTGGGAACCCAGAGTCAGTAAACAAGGGATAATTCCTTCTTATCCTGTCCCGTTCTGTTCACAGGGTCGGATCTCGTTGTCTTCCCTTCTGCTTCTGGTCTCGTCTCGGTGTCTCAGGAGGCTCAAGAAGAGAAGAGAGAGTATAGGTGACGTGAGGGCCAGTATTCCAGTTATCAACAATGGGGAAGGGGAGTGAGGGACCACCGGTGCTCTGAACGCACTCTCGTGAGGTGAGGGTTGGTGCTGGGAAACGGGTATCTTTTAGAGGATAGCAGGGCGATTCTAATTGCTAGCGCTCGCCTTCCTCCCTACCCACCCTGAAACACGTTCCCGTACCTGTTTAAGCTGCGCTCCTCCAGAAGCATGACTGAGTGCTAGGCTGGAACGTTGGCCTCCCGGCTCTCCGAATCCGGCTTCTCCCTTCAGGGTCGGGGTTTGTAGCGGACGTCTCTCTTTCGGCGGCTCTCCACCGACTCCACGCGCGCCTCCTCCCAGCGTCTTCCGGGTCCTTCTTCTGCCTCGTAAGGGATGACGTCGTATTCCTGGGCGGAGCCCTCAGGAGAACCGGTGCAGTTATAGGAACAGGGACCAAAATACACAGAGTCTGCTTCCTGTGGTGTAGCCCCCTCCGTATTCCACCCGTCTGTCTGTAAAGAGAGGAGAGGGCGGGTTTCAGGAGGCGCAGACCACCAGTCCCTGGAGTGCTCCTGTCCCTCCCGGGTTAAGACAGAATCGTGACACACCCCACCCCCCGGATTCTCCCGATCGGGGAGAGAAAACACCCTAGAGAGAAAGTCCGCACTCCCATTGTCGGCACCCCTCCGATGTCTGACCTCGAACGAGAATGGCTGTAGGGACAGAAACCACTGTAGAATGCGGGGATTATGGCCCATGTTCCTGCTCATCAATTGGAGAGGTGCATGGTCCGTATACAGGATAAAAGGGCTGCCATCCAGATAGTTTCTGAGTTTGTCCACTGCCTATTTTACGGCCAGGCACTCCTTTTCTGTGGTTGGGTATTTCTCTTCCTGAGGGAACAGCCTCCTGCTGATGAAAAGGATTGGGTGGTCGATGCCGTCAGGGGAGAGCTGAGAGAGCACGGCTCCCAACCCAAAGTCAGAGGCGTCGGTGTGCAGTAGGAAAGGTTTGTTAAAATCTGGAGAGGCTGATATGGGGCTGGTGGTTATGGCTTGTTTTAAAAGGGCAAAGGCCGCTAGTGTCCTCTCTGAGGGGTTCAGTATCGTCTGTGTCTTTGTCGTTTTGCGGCGAAGGTCCGTCAGGGGGGGCTGCTATCTCGGAGTACTGAGGGATAAAGCGTCTGTAATAGCCGAGTAACCCCAAGAAGGTTCTCAACTCTTTTTTTGAAGACTGGAAAGGAGTGTCTATGATGGCTTAGACTTTTTCTTTTTGAGGGGCTATCCCCCCATGGCCCAACACATACCCGAGGTAGTTGACTGATTGAAAACCCACCGTGATTTCTTTGAATTGATATGGAGCCCAGCTCGTAACAAGGATTGTAGTATGTGGCGTAAGTGTTTTAGGTGGTCTTCCCTTGTACGGCTGAACACCACAATGTCATCTAAATATGCAGATGAAAAGGCCTGGTGTTCCCGGAGCACATTCTTCATCAGATGTTGAAAAGTGGCAGGTGCTCCATGAAGACCAAAGGGTAGAACGATGAATTCGTAGAGACCGTCTGGTGTGACAAAAGCGTTTTTTCTCTATCGGTTTCCTTTAGTGGGACCTGCCAGTAGCCTTTCGTTAGATCAAAGGTGGTGATGTAGCGTGCCTCCCACATTTTCTTGATCAACTCATCCACCCTGGGTATTGGGTATGAGTTGAACTTAGAGATCGAGTTAAGGGCCCTGAAGTCCATGCAGAACCTGGTAGTACCGTCTGGTTTGGAAACCATCAATATTGGAGAGGACCACTCACTCTTGGAAGGGCGAATGACTCCCAACTCCAACATGGACTTGACCTCATTTCATATGGCTTGTCTGCGTGCAGCTGGTATATGGTAAGGGCGCTGTTTTACGATTCGGTCCGGGATAGTCGTGATGGTGTGTTCTGTTAGGGACGTTTTTCCTGGACTGTCAGAAAAGATGGAAGAGAAGGGGCTCAGGACAGCCTCTAAGGAGTGTCTTTCTGGAGGAGTCAACTCATCATTCATGACCAATTGGTTCAGGGTACAGGAGGTCATTTCTTTCTGGGTTGGCAGGGTTAGATGGGTAGAGGAGGGCAGGGGACCTATCCACTTTTTCAACAAGTTCTGTGTGTGCGAAGGCAGTACCTGTACTTTATAACTGGTTCTTCCCACAGTCCCCGGTATCTTATATGGACCTAACCATTCTGACTTGAACTTGCTCGAGGAAGAGGGCAACAGGACCAGAACCTAATCCTCAATGGCCAGATGTCGCCATTCCTTTCCTTTGCCATAAAAGTACCTTTGTTTGCTCTGCTTCTTTTCCAGGTGGGAATAGGCGAGGTCCCACAATTTCCCTATTCTTGATTTGAGACTTTTGGTGAACTCCAGAAACCCCCGGGCTTCGTCTGCCTCCTCCTTTTCCCAGGCGTCTTTTGTCATCTCTAGGAGCGATCTCGGCTGCCTCCCGAAAAGCATCTCGAATGAGGAACAACCAAGACTGCTCTGGACCTGACTCCTGATCACATATAGGGCTAAAGGAAGAAGCCTATCCTATTCCTTCCCTTCACTACCCAACATCTTCTTGAGGATCAGCTTCAGGGTCCCATTATACCTCTCAACTAGGCCGTCAGTCTGAGGGTGGTACACTGACGTCTTGATGTGTCTAAGGTTTAATGTTTTCCACACCTCCTTCATTAGCCGCGAGACGAAAGGGGTACCCTGATCTGTTAAGATCTCACGGGGAACGCTACTCGGTAAAAGAGCTCGATTAATTTGTCAGCGATATTATGGGTGGTGGGGGCTGACAGAGGGAAGGCCTCGGGGTAGCGGGCGGTATAGTCACCCAAAACCAGGGCATACTTGTGTCCTGTTCGTATTTTTAGAAGAGGGCCTATCAGGTCCATACCTACTCGCTTGAAGGGTACGCCTATGATTGGTAAAGGCTGAAGGGGGACGTGGGGGCGATAGTGGTTCTTTTTCTGGCAGGTTTCGCATGACTGGCAGTACTTCTTTCTATCCCCATAAATCACAGGCCAGTAAAAGTATCTCAAGATGTTTTGGGTGACTTTCTCAGCCCCTATGTGCCTTGCTATAAGGTGGGAGTGTGAAAAGAACAGAATTTGGTCCCTGATAGCCAGAGGAACAAGCAATTGTGGGTCCCCCTCCTTAGACCCTTTTTGGTATAACAACCCACCTAGGGTAAGGAAGTGGGGGTAAGTCGTGGGAGGGGTGATGCCATTGTCTCGGCATTTTGCCATGCATGCTGGAAGGTGGGATCATTGGACTGTGCAAACTTAAAGTTTCTGTCCAATAGCCATGGCTCAGAGGTTACAAGGGCTGGATGGTGGGTCCCCTCGATTACCTCCCTCTCTCCTGGAATGGACTTAACAAGCACTGTTGAGAGAAACATGTTTAGAAACCCCAGGTTGTCAGTCACAATGATTAGTTCCTCCGGTAGTCTCTCCAAAACTCCCACCCGAATGTCGTGGGGTGATCCGCCTGTCAGAGTGATACAAATGGAGGCGACTGGATATGGTTGTACATCCCGTGTACACACCTGATGTGTACCAAGGCTTCAGGTAGAATTTGTGTGGAGTGTATCAGATCCCCTTGCATAACGGATTGCCTACACCCAGAATCTAGTAGGGCCTTCACCTTTCTCCCATTCACCTCTACACTCACATAGAAGGCGCTCCAAAATTCCGCTGCATACATGGTGGAGCGAGGAATGTACCCATCCTCCATGGGCTCCTCCAAGGTCCTCTTGCGGTGACCTAATTATGCTATATGTCCCCATTCTCCACACTCGAAAAATTGGGGCCCTTTGTATGGGGGAAGATCATGTCTCTGTGGATGAGGTTTCTGTGTGTCGGCGTGGGGGGTCTATGGTTCCTTGTCGCAGATTTTCCCGGAGGGAGGCGATTCGGCTTTTCAGATTCCCACGGCAAGGCACGGGGTTGGGCCCTAGAGAATGGCGTGGCCATTTCGACCACCTGTTCAGGGGTCAAGTGGAAATGTTGTCTTAGCCACCTCTAAGTGTTGAAGGGAAGTGCTTCTAGGTATTGTTTGAGATATACACGATTCATTATCTCATCTTTGTTGCTTTCGGCAGGCTTCAGCCATTTGTCAGCGGCTGCTTTGAGCCGAAAATACAACGTTTTGGGGTTTTCTCCAGGGTAGCCCCTTTCCTTCCAGAATCGCACCCGGAACGCTTCTGCATCAAGCCCTAGGTGGTCCAGGATGATGGCCTTAATCTCCACATATGGTGTGTTCCCCATGCTGTTGGCCACCTGATAGGTGGCCTGGGCTTCGCCAGTCAGTAAAGGAGCCAAAAAAAAAGGCCACTTCTCTATGGGCCATCCACAGGCCATGGCCACCCTCTCAAAATTGAGCAGGAAGGCATCTGAATCCTCCCAGGCTACGTAATTCTGTAGAGAGACACCCGTGGGTCCTGGTGTGGGCGCTCCCAGGGTCTCCTTTGGTCGGTGTGCGGATTGTTCAGTAGCCAGCCTCTGAAGTTCCTCCAACTGGTCGGCCATGCTGTTTTTGAAGACATCTCTGTCTGCTTGGGCTGAACTCAACTGGCGTTCCACGGCCCATCCTAGCTTATCTTGACCTGCGATTAGGTGCTGTTTAACGGCATCCATTATCTCCATACTAATGGACAGGTTGCCCGCATTCTCCATCAATTGTAGCGGTAAGGAAGGAGCACGTGAGACACCAGGTTGATTTAGCTTGGGCTTTATTGAATAAAGTCTCTTCTTTTGGGAAGCCAGAGTCAGTAAACAAGGGATAATTCCTTCTTATTTCGTCCTGTTCTGTTCACAGGATCGGATCTCGTCTTCTTCCCTTCTGCTTCTGGTCTCATCTCGGTGTCTTGGGAGGCTCAGGAAGAGAAGAGAGAGTATAGGAGACGTGAGGGCCAGTATTCCAGTTATCAACAATGGGGAGGGGGAGTGAGGGACCACCGGTGCTCTGAACACACTCTCGTGACGTGAGGGTTGATGCTGGGAAACGGGTATCTTTTAGAGGATAGCAGGGCGATTCTAATTGCTAGCGCTCGCCTTCCTCCCTACCCACCCTGAGACATGTTCCCATACCTGTTGAAGCCACGCTCCTCCAGGAGCGTGGCTGGGCGCTGGGCTGGAACGTTGGCCTCCTGGCTCTCCGAATCCGGCTTCTCCCTTCAGGGTCAGGGTTCGTAGTGGATGTCTCTCTTTTAGCGTCTCCCTGCAGCGCTCCACTGACTCCATGCGCGCCTCCTCCCAGCGTCTTCCGGGTCCTTATTCTGCCTCATCAGCGTTGACGTCGTATTCCTGGGTGGAGCCCTCAGGAGAACCGGTCCAGTTAAAGGAACAGGGACCAAAGTACACAGAATCTTCTTCTTGTGGTGTAGCCCTCTCCGCATTCCACCCGTCTGTCTGTAAAGAGAGGAGAGGGCGGGTTTCAGGAGGCACAGACCACTAGTCCCCGGAGTGCTCCTGTCCCTCCCAGGTCAAGACGGAATCGTGACACCAAGATTTCAAACATACATTATTTCGAAATGTCCCTATGTATTGCGGGCTGGGCCCTTAGTCAGGGAACATGTAAACCTGTGAAGTAACACAAATGGCAAAATGAAAACCTAAACTTCAAGCATATACAACTCCTGATATGAGCTTAAAGTTTCATCTGGTAAACTTGGTGATGTGTTTATCACCCAAGTTAATATGCATGCATAGGTGTGCATGGTAGTGGATAGAATCACGGTGAAATTCATATTGTGGTCAAGCAGAGGTGAATAAATAAAATTCTAACGGTTAGAGCGGTCGACCTCGAAGTTGGGGAACCGGGGTCGAGTCTCGGCAACGATGCTCAACATCCAGTGATTCTGGGCAAATCACTTAATCTCCCAGTGTCTAACAAAATGAATGTGTCCGTCTGTAACGCAACTGGTACTCACGTAAAGCACTGTGATACCTGATACTTTCGTGTTGAGTTTGTGCTATATAAAACTAAAAAAAAAAAAAAAATCGACTGAACGTTCCATTCTGTGTGTGTAAGGGCAAGTAGTGCACTTATAGTGAAAATACCCGTAAATCAATGTGTGAAGGGATCTGAGTGATCCTTCTATAAACGTGCAGTGAAAATTAAAGTGCCAAAATGGAAATCAAAAACGCTGTACAGCTACATACATTTTGAAATAATGGATGTTTGAAATCTTGGATTACCACACTAAGATTACATCAAACACATTTGGAATGTAGTTCATTGAATTGTCATTCAAATGGAATAAAACTGACTTTGTATGTGTTAATAGTTTAAATAACTCTTTGAACAATTGGAATACATCCCTCTTCTGAGATTCAGGTGCTGCACACAGGAGACTCTTCCTCAGATGTGGGGAGCGCAACTGACTTATTCCTAACCCAAGCCTAGGATCAGAAGGCAGTACCCTGGTGCACACAAATAAATTGAGTAACGGCAACCACCTCTCAATCACACATTGGGAGTGCATTAGCCACAAATCATAATACCAATAGTTGGCCATGTGTGGTGCTGGACTTACTACTGTTTCTTTTTTGGCAGTAGTAACTTACACTCATAAATTTGGTCCCACCCCCTTTTTCATGGGGTGGAGGCATGTAAGTTTACACTTTCGAGTAACTTTGCACTCAGATTTTGTGATTAGCCAATGTAGTCAAATTACTCAAAACTATTGGAGTAAAGTTGCACAAGTAAATTACTCACATGTGTAACTTACCTGTGTGAATAGCCCCATTTGTCTTTTGTGTGAAACAGACACTGCACTTCCAACAGCACTGTCACACAGTGGCACAGAGTGTACCCTGACCCATGACTGTAAAGTTGTATCAAATGGAATGGGACATAAAATAGCGGTTGTGTCACCTGGCACTGTAGTTACCAAAGGAGAACACACTTGAAATAGTGGTGCCATCACAACCATGAACAATGTAGCAATTGCTGTGGCCCAAAATTGTGATATTTCATATGACGATAATGGACTTTACTGTGTAGATGATATTTTGTATGAAGAGGGGGAAGAGTGAGATTTGCACTCCATCAGTGATGTAGGTGCAAGGTCAGTCGAGGAATGGGTTGAGGTGAGATAGTGCTCCAAGTGAACAGGATAGTTGAGGTTAGGGTGGAAGGTAGGATAGGGTAGATAGGATTTGAATGGAAGGAGAGTTCTTCTAATACATATTTTGAAGCACACATTTGTTGTGACTTTTTCAACAGGTTTTACATGTATGTTCTTATTGGTAAATGTGCATGGATTGTACCATTATGCCTGTTGTATTTATGCCCAAATGCTGGCCATACCTCTCATGATGGGCATAAGCAATACCTACTGAAGCTGAATAGAACACAGATGTTGCACTGATAGATGTGCTTGCATTGACTGTAATTATAGTGCTCGCGGGCTGCAGTCATGCAAGATAGGTGCAATATTCATGGTGGTGGGTGTTTGGGTATTTGAGGTGTAGTCAGCACATGAAAGTCAGGCATTGTTATATATTTTACAGTGCTGCAGTATTTGGAATTTTTTATCCAACCCAATCTTGTATCATGTCCGACTAGTTCTGAGTTCGTCTCAGATTTCTTTCCATGGTATTAGCTTTTTGTTGCATTTTTGTAACTTTCTATGATTGATTACCTCCTGGTCGGATGTGTAGCAAAATTTCAGTCTGAGGGCCAGATGTACGACCATTTTTTGCAGTCAGAAAAGGGGAAATCGGCCGGTTTGCGTCCGCAAAAAAGGGTCCTGGCATGTACAAATGCTATTTTGCGAGTCAGGTGTCCCTTCCAAATAGCGAGTCACAATGTAATGCACCATTGTAACAGGCTTACCACCTACTTCAAGTAGGTGGTAAGCCATTATCAAATGGGAAGGGATCCCCAGGGACCCCTTCCCCTTTGAGAATGTGTCTCACGGACCAATGCCTACTCTTAAAAAATTAATCAGAAACTTTCATTTTTCTTTTTTAAATGCATCCAATTTACCTTTGAGGAAAACAGGCTGCATTAAAAAAAAAACGCTTTATTCAAAAAGCAGTCACAGACATGGTGGTCTGCTGACCCCAGCAGGTCACCATCCCTGGGAGTGCTAGCCATTCCTAATGGGGTGGCAAATTGCACCTGCCTCATGAATATTAATGAGGCAGGCAATTTGTGACCCCCATTAGGAATCGCTAACAGTGTCTGAGACTGTTGTAATTTACATTCTGCGAGTCGCAAATTGCGAGTCGCAAAGCGACGTAATTTGCGACTCGCACATTGTAAGGGTCGTACATCTGGCCCTTAATTCCTCATCTATGGCAGGATCTGCTGTGACTTGTAATGCTGCTTCCATTTGCATGCTCCGTATTTCATGTAATATTGAAGGTGATCTTACTTCAAATAGCTATGCAGAACTACCTTGCTTCACATGACTCACAATAAAGGTCCTGATTCTAGTGTGTAATGACAAATCAAATGCATAGTCTTTTTAAAGTACGAGTCCGCAAAGCGTAGAATGACTGTAGTAATTTGTAATGTAGCTCAGTTGACCAATGTAGGTCCTGATATTGCCAAAAATGCAAGCAGATGCAAATATTACATACATTCCAAATTATCTCTTCATTTACGCAATGAACCTCAGACACAGGTCATTGTTCCATTTTTGATCATTGGACAGGAGAGCTGGAAACATTTCTCCTCAATGGTCATGCAAAAGTTGCTCGAGATTTAAGCATTTTAGATCTGACCCCGTGCCCATGACCAATAATTCTGGATGAAATACTTGAAAAAAGGTGTCTCTTCTATCCAGATCTGAATTTTGTGGATAATCTTTGCTTAGATGTGCCCACACATTTTAAGTGTTGTAAACAACCCAAGTCTCAGGGACAGATCACAAAATAGTCAACAGTAATTTTCCTATAATCAGGATGTTGCTTCACATTTATCAGAACTTTACAGCACACATTTTTGTCTCTATTATAGGGACTTATATCAGGCACTCTTATAGTGGCCCATATTCCCCAAGCATATCTCAAAATATCATAACACTGATGTATGACCCGATTCATATGCACTAAATTTAGCTGTAGATTAAAACTAGTCCTGGAAGGCAAAAGTGTTCATACCTATTGGATTGAGATATCAACATTTAATTCCTCCTGATGTCTCAAGACTGATTTTTAAATAGCATAAATAGGATTACCATCTTGTGAGGAAATTGGTATATTATAAGGTGTCGTTGTACGACCCCACTGTGTAAAACACTCACAATACTGTCTTGGGCCCAGTCAGGTTCATGTGTAAAACCTTAGCTCAACCCTGCGTAGCTGTGGCATCGAGCAGTCAGTTAAACAAAGGAACTAGTGCAAAACATTAAGAAGTACCAAAACATTTGAATAAAAAAGAAACATGACTCACAAGAAATCAACTATATTTTTGGAAATTTATAGAAACCAAAACGAACAAGCTCCACCGGAGGGTTCCAAAGATATAAATACTTGAAGAAACAATAAAACCCAGCTTTTTAGTCAACCGCAAAAAAGCACTGGTAAGTACTGTGAAAACTGGACTTAGGAACTTTTTTGGAAACTTGGTAAAACATTTGTAAAGTTGTTTGTGGTCACTTCCAGTTACTTTAGGCCACCAACTTCGACAGGAAGCAGGTCAAGAGGACTAACAAAGTCCCACAGAACAGTTACCTCATAGAAAAATCAGTCTCTAGTCGAGTCCCAGGGTTAATGGCAACTTGTGGAGTGGCCCTTATGCAAGGGATGCAGGAAGATGAAGATGCTCAAGAATGCTGTGGTTGTCGTTATGGTGATGGGGATCTTCCTGGGCCTGCCCCTCAGTCCTCAAACATTTTGAGATAACTTCGGCCACAGATGTCAATGTCCCTCGAAGTATGGATGGACTCCAGCCCAAAAACATTTGCCACTGGTCTACTGGTCCCCTGTGGTGACAAAATCAGTGGTTGCCTTCTACTAGCAATAACTTTCCTTATGGGTTACCATACTGCACTACGACGACTCTCCTGGGTTCGGCAGACTTGGGTTCAACATTTAAACACTGGGGCTCAGTCTCCCAGGCTGCACTTTCGCGAGCAATGATACGGTAATCTTGGCTACCAACTCACCAAGGCAGGTTTCTTCAGCTTTTGTGGCCCTGTTGCTGGAACAGGAAGTCAGCCAACAGACTCTTCGAGTCTCTGTATCTGTCTGGAGCTTGGGAAGAACTCCTCTTCGACCAGGGCACCGTAGGCACAGTCCTCTCTTTGCTAGTCCAAGGATGAGTAGGTGCTGTCAAACTTCGTTGCAGCCTCTCTTTGCCAGGTCCAAGGTCAGCAGGGTAGTCCTTCTTTGGTCCTCTTCTCCAGTAGAGCAGAGATCTGTGGGCTGGGTGCCACATTTATGCCCAGAAAGTGCATAAGTGTGGTGGTCACTAGTCAATTGGCCAACCGGGTCCCTCCCGCCTGATGACAGCTTCCTGCAATGTGTGGAATCTAGCAATCCCAGGATGCAATATTCCGCTAACTCCCAAGATGATGGAAACCTTCTTGTGATGTGTGGAGCCTGGTAGTCCACCCTAGAGGTGTGGCTACCTGGGAGCTACCCACCCATTGGAAAACAGGGTGCGCCTTCTTTGATTTTGATTATGGTAGCCTGGGTCATGCAGCACAAATGGGTTTTGATTATATACCTGAAGAAGACCCTGCACAGGGTGAGCTAACAACTTGGGAAGTATATCAGGAAGCTGTTGCGCGATTAAAGAGGCAATATTCAGAAGTGCCTAGCATAATGCTAGAAAGACATAATGTTTTCAAACGTAAACATACCAGTGAAGAAAATGTCGAGGAATATGTTGCTGCGCATAGAGTTTCAGCAGCAATATGTGAATTTCACAACATGGATATATATATTCGTGATCAATTTGGTTTTAATTGCTCTTCTAAAAAGATTGAAGAAAGACTATTAAGTTGTAAAAAATCTGACACTTATTGACTTAATTGATATAGACAACGGGATTAAACGTTCAATGCTATCCACTAACGCGTTAAACATTGAGACACCAATTAACTCAATTAAATTGTCTGACTGTGATGAAGAAGATGAAATTGTAGGGGCTGTTTGAATTCGGAACAAAATGAATGTGGAAGACAATGCTAAAAATGGAGCCAGCAACTGTTTTAGATGTGGATCAAAAAAACATTTGGGGAATAATCCAATGTGTCCTGCCGTAGGAAAATGGTGTAATATCTGCAAAAAGATTGGTCATTTCCAGACCGTATGCAGGAATTCTAAGATTCTGTTTAGGATGTTCAAGTTGATAGTCTTAAAGAACCATTGGATAACATTGTTTTAACAATTGACACTGATGTTGTTGCTGCTGATGCCATATCTGTTAAGGGCCTACATATGAAGCAAAAATGTATGGTATTACATTCATGGTTATGACAGATTTTGGTTCTCCTATAACCATTGTTTCTGATGAGACATGTTATATTTATTGGAAGGACACGTGTATTCCAGGGAATGGATTTTAACCCAAAGGCATTAGGTGAGAAGCATATAGGCATGCTGGGCAATTTAGTAGAGTGTTTGGGTAGAGTCACCACCACAAATGTTTATGTCGCAATAAAAGGAAAGACTATAATTGGTTGGCAGGACTTGGCCAAGATGGGTTTATATTTGAGACCGGGAGCAGAAAATCCTGTTGTGTCGGGTGACTTGCCAGTTTCAAGTGTAAACCATATCATACCATATATAGAGGTGATTTTGGAGTCATTTCCAGAAGTATTTAGAGAACAAGTTGGAGTTGTTAAAGGCTTTGAGCATCACATAAAGCTCAAACCACATGCTCAACTTATTGGGCACAACGTTTGTCTGGTTTTGTTGAATGTGAGGGATGAATTGAAATGTTTGCTTGAGAGGCTGTGTGTTGAAGGTATCATTGTGAGAAGTTGGCCTGATGTATGATGTCACTAGTTATAGTGTACACCTTATATCAGTCCAAATACCCTTATGGTGATTGGTTGTAAAGTCAACCTTATAGACCAGCTATCCTAGTGGTAGCATGGACAAGAGCAGTCTTAGGCTAAACTCTGAATGGCATGTGAAGCCAGCTGTGATACCATATATAATCCCTTGAATACCAAATGAAAGGACACCACAACAGATATATATATAAAATAAAGTGTATTTATTCTAAGCAAACCCTCAGCACTCTTTATGAGTTTAGAGGTAAGTACAACACAGTCTTTTTAATGCATACAGTAAGTCACACAGGTAAGTAATACAGTTAGGCCCTAGGGGCCACGCAAACCATATACTAAATAAGTGGTATAAGAACCACTGTCACGGAAATAGAATAGGCCTAGGCCTAGGGAATCGCTGGGGCTACACTACACTAGCGTTAGTTAGGAAGTGGGAGGCCCACGGGATTCGTGTGCAGAGTGGAAACACTCACGCGTAATGCGTAAAAGTCAATAGCAATGTTACAGTTTAGAAATAGATAGATTTAGGACACTTCCGGAGTAGCTAGGAAGTTGAGACTTGAAAACTAGACACTAGGATAGTCACTATCCTGATGAGCACCGGAGTACCCAAGTTACCTAGCCCACAGGCTGCGGGTGCATAGGGGTGAAGATGCGTCGTTTTCGTCGTCGACTCCTATGGATGCCTGAAGAAAGATGCTGACAGGCAGTCAGGGGGGAGTGTCCGGTGGATCCCAAGGCTGGGATCAAGAAGAGAAGAAACCTGCAAGCAGAAGGGACAGAGTCAAGGTCACTAGCCAGTGACCACGTGGAACCAGGAAGGAACCAGGCGATGTCGTGAAGAGTTGCAGGTGAAGGTGAAGCTTGTCGCTGCAGCCAGGAGGACCAGGAAGCGTCGAGGACGACCAGGACCAGGAGGCGAGCTGTCCCACGAAGGCTCTTGCTGTCGGCGGCGTCGAAGTTGGACTAGGACTCACCAAGCCTTGGCAAGCGGAACCCACGAAGAACAAAGGACTTGCTTCTGGTGCAGACCAGGAAGGTCTGGGGTGCTTCTTCTTTGCAGAGAAGCGGGAGCCAGTCTGGAGGAGCCAAACCAGCGCAGAAGATTTCAGGGAGCGTCGTCACAAAGGCCACTAGCCAGCGGGCAAGCAACCGGACAGACGCGGCAAGCAGGAAAATGCTGAAGGGCCCCACGCAGGACTCGTGGAGTGTGGGGGGCTGGTCTTCGGTGCCGAGGGTGCTTGGGGTTGGGGCTTCTCAATCCCCGGTGCACAACTTCGAGGGTACCTCAGAAGCTGCGCTGTAAGTTACTAGCCACTTTTCCCAGGTAGCCGGTCCCACGTCGCTCGTCGCCTCCACGGATCTCAGCTCTGCTGCAGATGTGGATGAGGGTCGGAGAAGTCTGGAAATCAAGGCTCTGGTCGGGCTCTGCAGTCGGTTCCTCGTCGAACGTTTCACAAAGCAAAGGGTAGTCTCTTGATGGTGCCTGTTTGCACAGGGTAGCCACTCCTTGGCTACAAGGGAGATTCTTCAGTCTTCTTCTTTCGTCGAATGTCGAAGGTCCAGAGTTTCTGTTCAGTTTTGCAGGTTCAGGATAATCTAGAGTCTTGAGGCCCAACTCCCACTCTTATACTAATCTGGGGGGCTGGGATACCTGCTAGGTCACGCCTTATGGGTGGGACCTGGGAGGGGGTGGTTACACCCACTTCCCTTTGTCCAGTTTCGCGCCAGAGCTGGGGCTGGAGTGCCCCAGCGCCGGTTTGAACTGGACTATGCAAGGAACACCTTGTGTGCCCCAGGCATGTCTCATTCCTTTCAGCCCACCCTGCCCCAATACACTAAAGGCTGTCTGGAGAGGTGCTAGCACCTCCCCAAGCAGGAAACCTATTGTCCAGGCCTCCCTGGCTGGGATCACTCCCAGCTGCAGGAGGTCAGACTTGTGTCGTGGCAGCAGCATCCATTTTGTGATGCTGAGGCTTTGGTCAGAGGCTAACAGTTGAAGTATGATTTTAACATGTCTCTCCCTCTAGAAGGGGGGAATAATATTCTCATGTCCAGAAATGGCATGGGGGTATTATTCCCTAGTGTTAGACACCTTACACAACATGTTTTGATAAAGCCAAACCATAGTTACCATAACCGTCTAAGATTATAAGGCACTTTAAGAGTATATGGTAGGCTATATCATAGAACAGCTATAAGGACATGGTTCCGAAAGCTGCAGACAGGCTCAGCTCATGCTAGAGCACCATCTCACATGTTACCAAGCACTCTGCCTCCAGGATTGTCAAGGCCTGCCATAGGAGTGACTGATAGGTACACATGTGTCTATATGTGAGTTAGGTATAGGAATACTACACCTAAGCAAGGGGTGAGTACACGACCTTGCCCCAGCTGAGTGATCAGCCAGTTGTGTCTGATTGGAAGGCCAGACCAGGGGTGGCATAATACATGCTGCAGCCCCTGGGAGGCCTAGGGTACACCTATGCCCTGGGTACCTAAGGTACACTGTACAGGGTCCAATAAGGTGATCCTTACCAATTGGTTATGTACCTAGGGTACATGGAGTCCATTTTACAGAGAGAGCAGACAGCCTGAGACCCTGAATGGCAGGATCTCAGGCCAACTAAGTCGAAAAACCAGCTAGACACTAGGCAAAAAGTTGGGGGTAACCATAGTCAGATATCCACCTTCCTACACAACCCCCCCCCAAACGAAAGGAGATAAGGCTGGCCTTGACAAGGTAAGCCTCTATTGCCTGAGTGGCCATATAAGGAAGAACCAGCACTGGCATGGTTACCCCCTGTCTCATGGTCCACTAAGCAATCCCTCATCCTAAAGATATCATAGGGTCTCCACCATAGGGAATCTCTACCTTTGGTGTGTCTTTGCAAAGTAAAAGTCTGGTGTTGAGATGGAGTACTGAAGTGAGTGTCCCCAAAGTGAGGCCTCAGCTTCCTCCAATCATCCTCCACCATGGATGCCTTTCTTTCTCTAACTGAGTTGCACTGTGCTCTCAGGGTCAGCCTCTGGCTACCTAAAGCTGGAGGCTGGGTCCCTTTTGTGGGCTTACTGGAGGGACAGGTCAGGTTTGGGGCCCTAAGGTCCCATGTTTGCCTGTGCCCAACAGAATCCCTCTGGGGGAGGTCCCTAACTACCTGTGAAGGGGATCCCTCAGGAATGTTTTTACCCATCACCTGGCTAGGGCTACTAGCCAGGCAATCCTCATTCTTTTGATGGGGGGGTTCTTGTGGACAGGGGCCCTCTTGGGGTCCACTGGCCTCCCTGACCTCTGCAGCCCTGGGCTGACTGAGGCAGGGTAGAGAGAGGCAGGCTACCTGCACCAGACTGGGTCCCACCTTGGAAGG
This sequence comes from Triturus cristatus, assembly GCF_964204655.1. Classification (NCBI taxonomy): domain Eukaryota; kingdom Metazoa; phylum Chordata; class Amphibia; order Caudata; family Salamandridae; genus Triturus; species Triturus cristatus. Next base: position 736,406,407 of record NC_140589.1, on the reverse strand, counting down.
GGCCACTGACATCAGAGGCTCTGCCAGGCCAGGCCTGGCTACCTCTGGGGCAGTTCCTTCACAAGGGGTGAGGTCAGATCCCTGAGGAGGCTGACCTTTTCCTAACGTCTGGGGAGAGGGAGACTTTTCTTCCTCCCCACTACTCTCTGTCTGTGTGGAGTGATCCATAGTTTCAGGCTTCACTACACCTATATCAGTCCGAGTGTGGGCTGAGACCATTACAGCCTTGCCAACCTTTTCAGGAAGGCACTCAGCTTGTGTTTGAGCTGTGACTGTCACAGCTCTGCCAATTTCTACAGGGAAGTCTGTCTGTGCCTGGGCTGTGGCTACCACTGCCCTTCCAACCTTTTCAGGGAGGAAAGCTACTTGGACAGGGGTTGTGACTGGCACAACCCCACTACCCTTTTTGGAAAGGCCTACCATTTTAGAATGGTTGTCTTGTTTAACTCCAGCCCAAGCTGAGAGTTCTAAGTCATTCCCCAGCAAGCAGTCCACAGGCAAGGTTGGAGACACTGCCACCCTTTTAGGGCCAGTGACACCTCCCCAGCTGAGACATACCTCTGCCATGGGATGACTGTTCTGGTTGCCATCAATGTTAGTTACCTGGTATGAGAAACCAGGCAAAAGCTGCTCAGAGGGAACTAGCCTATGGGCCACCATAGTGATGCTAGCTCCAGTGTCTCTGTAGGCCTCAGCTTTTCTACCATTGATGTAGGGTTCCTGTCTGTACCTACCCAAAGTGTTGGGACAGGCAGTGAAGTTGGCAAACCCCATGCCACCATCACAGACAAGAGTAGCTGCTGTAGGGGAATTGGCTAAGCCAGTATCCCCCTGTGTTCCCCAAGAAAACCCAACCAAATTTTTGGGGGCACTCCCACCACCTGGGGGATTACTGCTGACAGTAATAGGTGGTGTGACAGGAGTAGTTGGAGGAACAGTTTTGTTTTTAGCCTGTGGACAACTGCTGTCAGTTTTCCAATGCCCAGGTGTTTTACACACATGGCAGTAAGGCTTTTTAACTTAGGTAGAGGAGGGAGCTTGGGACCCACCACCCTGTGTGGAGTTTTGGGGCCCTGAGGAAGATTTCTCTTTTGTTTTATCCCCACCCTTCTCTTGAGGCTTGGTGGTATCTTTCTTTTGGTCACCACCCTGATTTTTAGGCTTAATCCTGGTCCTGACCCATTTATCTGCCCTCTTTCCCAATTCTTGGGGAGAGGTCAAATCTGAGTCTACCAGGTGTTGATGGAGAAGCTGGTTCTGACAATTACTAAGGATCTGCTCCCTCATAATCAAGTTGTACAATCCTGTATAGTCCTGCACCTTGCTGCCATTTAACCAACCTTCCAAAGCCTTAGTGGCACAATCCACAAAATCAGACCAGTCCTGTGTCTGTGTCTTCTGGGTGTCTCTGAACAACAACCTATATTGCTCAGTGGTTAAGCCAAACCCATCTACCAGAGCACTCTTCAGGACTTTGTAATTGTTTGCATCCTCATCACTGACTGTGAGGAGCTTGTCTCTACCTTTGTCAGAAAAGGAGAGCCACAAGATAGCTGCCCACTGACTTTGGGGTACCCGCTGTACTTTGCAGGCCCTCTCCAAAGCAGTCATCCATTTGTGGATGTCATCCCCATTCTGATATGGGGGGACTATCTTGCTTAGGTTTCTATGGTCATAAGACCTATCCCTATCTCTAGGAATGTTGCTGCCACCAGTGGGTTCTGACCCACACAATTTTTGCTCTCTAGCCAGAGCAAGCTTCTCTTTGGCAAGGGCAATTTCTTCCCTCTGAATCCTCAGATTGGCTTCCCTCATTCTGGCTTTATGCTCCTTTCTCTCAGGTGAAGTCATTCCCCTGTGAGAGGAAGCATTAGAGATGCTAGAAACATGGGAGTGGATGGATTCCCTTGAAGGGGATCTGTCCCTCCTGTTCCTCTGTGTAAGCCTACTTGTGGGTCTGTATGGGGGGACCCCATGCAAACTCCCATGTAAACTTAGGTTAGCCTGGCTAAGTCTTCCTACTTGGCCCTGGCTGTCTACCTCTTCCTCTGAAGTCCCATCTGACTCATCTGTGGTGGGTAGACCCTTATCTACAGCTATGGCACCATCCCTGGCAGCTCTTTCAGCATCATAGGCCTCCAGAAGCTCCACTAGCTGTCTAAGGGTAGGGTTTGCACCCTGTTTTATTCCTCTGGAGGTACACAATTGTCTCATCTCCTGGAATGTGAATGCATCATACCTAGAGGGAACCTGTCTAGGATTCTCCTCTCCTGAGGGAGCATCAGTGTGATCTCCATCCAGGGGCATGATTCTAGTGAGGGTGTGGTGTGTGCACCTACCTACACTAGTTGTATCTACTAAACCTCTCTAGTAGTTGTAGTCAGGGTGTGTTACTCCCTTCAACCTACAACTACTAAGTCCAGTAGGACTTAAGTATTATAAACTATGTTATATGTACCTAGACAATATCTGTGTGATCTTTCAATTTAGTATCTCAAGATTACAATGGTATTACAACAGCAAGCTCAGATCCCAACCGCTGCTCACCAATGTGAGAAGTTGGCCTGATGTATGATGTCACTAGTTATAGTGTACACCTTATATCAGTCCAAATACCCTTATGGTGATTGGTTGTAAAGTCAACCTTATAGACCAGCTATCCTAGTGGTAGCATGGACAAGAGCAGTCTTAGGCTAAACTCTGAATGGCATGTGAAGCCAGCTGTGATACCATATATAATCCCTTGAATACCAAATGAAAGGACACCACAACAGATATATATATAAAATAAAGTGTATTTATTCTAAGCAAACCCTCAGCACTCTTTATGAGTTTAGAGGTAAGTACAACACAGTCTTTTTAATGCATACAGTAAGTCACACAGGTAAGTAATACAGTTAGGCCCTAGGGGCCACGCAAACCATATACTAAATAAGTGGTATAAGAACCACTGTCACGGAAATAGAATAGGCCTAGGCCTAGGGAATCGCTGGGGCTACACTACACTAGCGTTAGTTAGGAAGTGGGAGGCCCACGGGATTCGTGTGCAGAGTGGAAACACTCACGCGTAATGCGTAAAAGTCAATAGCAATGTTACAGTTTAGAAATAGATAGATTTAGGACACTTCCGGAGTAGCTAGGAAGTTGAGACTTGAAAACTAGACACTAGGATAGTCACTATCCTGATGAGCACCGGAGTACCCAAGTTACCTAGCCCACAGGCTGCGGGTGCATAGGGGTGAAGATGCGTCGTTTTCGTCGTCGACTCCTATGGATGCCTGAAGAAAGATGCTGACAGGCAGTCAGGGGGGAGTGTCCGGTGGATCCCAAGGCTGGGATCAAGAAGAGAAGAAACCTGCAAGCAGAAGGGACAGAGTCAAGGTCACTAGCCAGTGACCACGTGGAACCAGGAAGGAACCAGGCGATGTCGTGAAGAGTTGCAGGTGAAGGTGAAGCTTGTCGCTGCAGCCAGGAGGACCAGGAAGCGTCGAGGACAACCAGGACCAGGAGGCGAGCTGTCCCACGAAGGCTCTTGCTGTCGGCGGCGTCGAAGTTGGACTAGGACTCACCAAGCCTTGGCAAGCGGAACCCACGAAGAACAAAGGACTTGCTTCTGGTGCAGACCAGGAAGGTCTGGGGTGTTTCTTCTTTGCAGAGAAGCGGGAGGCAGTCTGGAGGAGCCAAACCAGCACAGAAGATTTCAGGGAGCGTCGTCACAAAGGCCACTAGCCAGCGGGCAAGCAACCGGACAGACGCGGCAAGCAGGAAAATGCTGAAGGGCCCCACGCAGGACTCGTGGAGTGTGGGGGGCTGGTCTTCGGTGCCGATGGTGCTTGGGGTTGGGGCTTCTCAATCCCCGGTGCACAACTTCGAGGGTACCTCAGAAGCTGCGCTGTAAGTTACTAGCCACTTTTCCCAGGTAGCCGGTCCCACGTCGCTCGTCGCCTCCACGGATCTCAGCTCTGCTGCAGATGTGGATGAGGGTCGGAGAAGTCTGGAAATCAAGGCTCTGGTCGGGCTCTGCAGTCGGTTCCTCGTCGAACGTTTCACAAAGCAAAGGGTAGTCTCTTGATGGTGCCTGTTTGCACAGGGTAGCCACTCCTTGGCTACAAGGGAGATTCTTCAGTCTTCTTCTTTCGTCGAATGTCGAAGGTCCAGAGTTTCTGTTCAGTTTTGCAGGTTCAGGATAATCTAGAGTCTTGAGGCCCAACTCCCACTCTTATACTAATCTGGGGGGCTGGGATACCTGCTAGGTCACGCCTTATGGGTGGGACCTGGGAGGGGGTGGTTACACCCACTTCCCTTTGTCCAGTTTCGCGCCAGAGCTGGGGCTGGAGTGCCCCAGCGCCGGTTTGAACTGGACTATGCAAGGAACACCTTGTGTGCCCCAGGCATGTCTCATTCCTTTCAGCCCACCCTGCCCCAATACACTAAAGGCTGTCTGGAGAGGTGCTAGCACCTCCCCAAGCAGGAAACCTATTGTCCAGGCCTCCCTGGCTGGGATCACTCCCAGCTGCAGGAGGTCAGACTTGTGTCGTGGCAGCAGCATCCATTTTGTGATGCTGAGGCTTTGGTCAGAGGCTAACAGTTGAAGTATGATTTTAACATGTCTCTCCCTCTAGAAGGGGGGAATAATATTCTCATGTCCAGAAATGGCATGGGGGTATTATTCCCTAGTGTTAGACACCTTACACGACATGTTTTGATAAAGCCAAACCATAGTTACCATAACCGTCTAAGATTATAAGGCACTTTAAGAGTATATGGTAGGCTATATCATAGAACAGCTATAAGGACATGGTTCCGAAAGCTGCAGACAGGCTCAGCTCATGCTAGAGCACCATCTCACATGTTACCAAGCACTCTGCCTCCAGGATTGTCAAGGCCTGCCATAGGAGTGACTGATAGGTACACATGTGTCTATATGTGAGTTAGGTATAGGAATACTACACCTAAGCAAGGGGTGAGTACACGACCTTGCCCCAGCTGAGTGATCAGCCAGTTGTGTCTGATTGGAAGGCCAGACCAGGGGTGGCATAATACATGCTGCAGCCCCTGGGAGGCCTAGGGTACACCTATGCCCTGGGTACCTAAGGTACACTGTACAGGGTCCAATAAGGTGATCCTTACCAATTGGTTATGTACCTAGGGTACATGGAGTCCATTTTACAGAGAGAGCAGACAGCCTGAGACCCTGAATGGCAGGATCTCAGGCCAACTAAGTCGAAAAACCAGCTAGACACTAGGCAAAAAGTTGGGGGTAACCATAGTCAGATATCCACCTTCCTACAATCACTGTCCCCTGTGATTCATCTTTGTGGATTTTTCTCATTGTTTTAGTATGCAAGAAGTCAGAACAATTTAGAATGTGTGCTGACCTTCACAACCTTAATAAGAACATAATAGCTGAATGTTACCCACTTCCCAAAATTCAGAAGTTATTAGCTATTTTGGGTTTGGCAAGGTACTTTACCATTAATCTCCGGAGAAGGAGGCAGAGGCGGACTTGTAGGCACGCCCCTAGAGCCGGCTACAAATTCATGACAGCTGCACGGACACGCTGCTGGTGTGCCGAAGGCGCGCCAAAGGCAAGCCTGTCTGCGTCCGTCCGCGCCTAGACGTCGCCAGGGGCCAGGACCCCTGCTCCGCACACCATCCAGTCCTCCACCAAACGGGTTGAGGTAGGTAGACATGATCATTATTCCCGAAACGATCTATTAATTAAAGCTTAACTGTCCTTTGAGAGACATGGGCGTCCACATTTTAAACTTATCACAAAACCCTAACGGCTGCAGTAGTTGTGATTTCCGTCCAGATGAGCCCCACACTATGGCCTCTACTGGTAGGACTTGCCTATCCAATAATGGGAGGATACAATGCCTACTATGCAATTGCCGATCGCTACCCAAACATAAAGGGTGAATAGCAGACCTTATCTCAGAACTCCGGCCTGATGCTCTCTTCTTAACTGAGACTTGGCTAACAGAAGCTTCGACTCCTGCCATACTGGATGTAGTCCTCAAAACAATGCTATACTTTGTGTTGACCATACCACACTCAAGAGGAGGAGGGCTGGCGATAATTTTTTTAAGTACTCTGCGCTGCCAGCTGCAACAGATCAACATTGCGAATTCTGAGGCAGCTTTCTTCCACCTTACATTAAACAGTAAGGTTACACTGACTGGGTTTATTTGTTTATTTATTTGAGGTATCAGGGCGCTTTACATGAGGAATATCGTTACAAAAAGAACAGTGTTACATAGTTACATGAGTTGCTCGAGAAAAAAAACAGTGTTACATGAATACATCAGTTAATAGAGCAAAATTAGATAACCTAGAAAACGAGTCATGGGAACATAGATGGTAGAAGGGGGAAAAGAAACAGATGATTGAATACAGGTCAAGTATGGGAGTCCGGACAAGGGAAAGAGAACTTAAGGGGGTACCAAAAAGTCAGATGAGCAAGTCTAGACTCAGAGAGGGACCGGGGATCCAAAAACAATCAGTGCTCGACTTCTTCACTGAGACGGTTTGCATATTAGAAATGGAAGAGGAGTGAAGGGGGAGTGAGAGGGTGCTTCGCAGGGCCAAACAAGAAGAGAGGGGGTTGTGGCCTAGCGAGCCAACATGGCAATCGCGACTTAGGCGAGCTCCGCTGAGCCCGTCTTCATTATCCTAAAATTATCCTGCCTCGTCGGCTATTCATCGGAGGAAAACCACCTGAGGGGGTGAGGAACGTGAAGGGAACACGGTGGCGACAACAACGGCCGGTTCAGAGTGGTTTGGAGGCGCTTTTCCCCCAAGTGCGTGGCCTGGAGGCCCGGCTGGAGAGATTGAGGCGGAGCAGCTTGGGCGGCGGCCGGCCTCGAATACGGCTGGAGTTGAAGCTTGGCCCAGCTTCGCGTGAGGAGTGCCTGAGGATCTGCCGGTGGCCCCTAGTGCTGGCTTCGAAGCCGGGGGTGCTGTGCCGGTGTTGCCTGCGTGAAGGAGAGGCGGTGGTCCAGTAAGTGAGCTGGGCCCCCCTTCCTCCGCACCTATACCGGGCCGCGCGAGGAGTTCGGACCTTTGCCCCGAGGACGCAGGGAGTTTGAGGCCCCATTGTTGGGCTTGGTTCTCCTGGGTGTGGTCGCAGTCTCCCTATCCTTCCCGCACCCTCATCTCTTTCCGTGGCTGGATCGGGCCACGCGTGGGGGCTTGGCGGCCACACCGTGAGGTGTCAGATGGGAGCAGCGTCTCTGGCCGCGTTGGCCGGCTTGACTGGAGTGTGTTGTAACCTGGGCCCGATCGATTTGCCCCATATTGTGTCGCCCCGCGGAGACTTGAGATTCTAGGAGGTGGGGGTCAGCGGCAAGAGCAGGGTGAGGGGCGATTAGGAGGAAGTCTTGGTATGCCCCCCTTCCTCCCCTTCTGTATCTCCCTGTGGCACAGCGGCGGTCGATTCGGGCCGCGTGAAGTGGATTGGCCGGCCGCCTTGTGCGCACCCAGTGGCTCTTGTGTTCCTGACATGGCGGGGCCTTCCTGCTGGTGCACTTGGCTCCCGCAACCCCCTATGCTCCCCTGTTGAAATTTGGTGGCTGGATCGGGCCGCGAGGGGAGTGCATGTTGGTTTCTGGGGGGTCTGGGGCTGGAGTGATACCCCCGAATCATTGCCTGTGGCGCTCCTGGGGTTGAGTGGTGCAAATGTTGGGGGTTTCATGAGTCAGCTGGTCTGGGACCGATTCTAGTTGCTGCACCGCACATATTGGATGTTGGGAGCATGGTGGTGACCTGCACAGGCCCTGCGGGCCATTGGAGCCGGGGCTGAGGAGAGTGACAGTGGTGGCTGGGTAAGCCTGAGTAGCCCGTGATTGCCCCTGATTACATGTGTACGCAGCCACTGGAGGAGTCTTGCTGAGGCGTGTTACTGGAAATGCCAGGGGGACCCTGTGCCTGGACTGGGGGGGTCCTTCCCAGGCTCGTGGAGACCGGGGACACTCATTAGGGGGGGGAGCTTTGACTGCCTGCGAAGGCGGCCGGGCGAGCGCTCGGTGCGGGTTGTGGGTGGGAGATCTCCACCCGTGTCCCACCTCCTCAAGACCCGCCATATCGGACCCACCCTACGCGGAGTGCACACGCCTAAGTAGCGATCCTGTGAGCCTTGGACTTGGCGATTACCTTGGACTGAGCGGCCCGTGTGGGGTCCGGGTTTGCCGGTAATATTCACAGTCTTGGAGCCCTATTGCCATCATGACAAGAGACAAGCAGACAGGGGGCTTGGCTAAACAGAGCACGATGGACTGTTACACTGGGCCAGGGGCCTAGGTGGCTGACCAAGGGGGCGCTCAGGGTGGAGTCCTGGACAATGCAGCTCTTATGGCGGCAATTACACAGTCCACAACAGCTCTGGAAACCAAAATCGGGGAGGTGTGCTCCGAAGTACTACTCCTCAGGCAGGATTTACGGAACGCCACAGAACGCATCATGGTGGCTGAGACTAGAGTCTCAGAGGTGGCCACATTGAAGAAGAAGGTGGCAACACTTGAAACTATCACTAGAGGCTTGGCTTCCCGCGTCGTGGATGCAGAGGGGAGGGCACAGTGGAGTAATCTGCGCTTTGTGGGATTCCCAGAGGGAAGTGAGGGGGGAAACATGGAGCAGTTCTTGACCAAGTGGTTCGTCAGTTGGCTTTCCCGGAACCGATGTCTTGCTGTTTTGTTATCAAACGGCAACATAGAGCCCTTATGCAGATGCCGCCACTGGGAGCCAGGCCACGACCGATCATAGCGAAGATTCTGAATCACCACGATAGGGACTCTATCCTGAAATAGGCCCAACTCAAGGAACACCTTCACTTCGACAATGCCCGTATTCTTGTGTTCCCGGATTATACTAGACTGGTTCAACAGAAGTGGCAGTCCTTTATGGCGGCGAAGGCCCGCCTCCGTGATTTGAAGCTGCCGGATGCCCTCCTGTATCCTGCTAGTCTAGGAGTCGTCTACCAGTCACGCACGTTGTTCTTTGAGTCGCCTGAGGAGGATTTTAACTGGATAGACGAGACAGTGAAGTTGTGACCGCACACACCACCCTGGCTGGAGTCGGATTCCTCGACTGGTGAACTTGTCCGTAAAATGCCTAGGTCTAAAACCAAAGGGTCCAGAAGGTCTAGATCCAGCTGCCGCTCGCAGTCTTGCAGTGACGCCAGCAGATCTGCCTCAGTGTCTAGGCCAGTGGACTCAGGCTCGTAAATGCAATGGAGGTCCCTCAGATAGCGAACTTTTGAAGATATCCGCTCTGACCGACAAAGCGCTCACAGGGGCTATTACCCTCTTTTGACCATCTGTGGTCCAGGGGACAGCCCGTAGACTATGGGTGGGTTCCAGGGGATCCATTGGTGGAGGTGGACGGGGGACTCCCTTTGGGGCCCCCGTGCCGCCTTCGCCATGACAGATACTTCAGCAGTTTTGAAGTATTGGGGTGAGGGCTGGGGGTTAATTGGGTTGTAGGGGTTTTTTATTTGCACTGCCTTGTTGCTATATAGAGCTAGTACCTGCACGCTAGATGATGATTGTCGCATGTACCAGGATCAGGAGGGAAATTTTTCTTTTCTCATCTAACTGCACTACCCTGCCGCTACTTCGTGTCGTTGTCTCACTCTTGGTTGCTACCTGTCCTATTCACTGATACTGCTGGTTATGTAGATGGCAGCCCCAATGGCTAGTCTGCAGCACGTTGCTGGGGTTATCCGGATTGTGAGCTAGAATGTTAGGGGGGTGCTGGACAAGGTGAAGAGGGGGGCCATTCTCCGGCATGCCAAACGCTATCGGTGGATGTCCTGATGCTGCAGGAGATGCACTTGCTAGGAACTAAAGCCCTCTGTTTTCTTAGATACGGCTATATGCAGGTGTTCCATTCGGGGTTCACTATGGGGCTCCTGGGGGGTTGCTATTCTTATTCATCGAAGGGTTCTATATACCCATTTGATGACATGGACGGATACACAAGGGAGGTATGTCTTCATTCAGGGGACTATCTATGAGGAACAGGTGGTACTGAATTGTGTTTATGCCCCCCCCTTCCTATCCTGGACACTGGTTGAGCTCCTCATGACTCTGGGTAGAGGTACCTGATAGATTGGCAATTACCCTAGCACGCCATCAGTTATTGATACGAGACAAACACATGCTGATCTGTTGATGGACGAGGCCCGACTGGCGTCCCGTAGTAGGTTTTACCAGTGGGGGGATAAGTCTAGCAAACGACTCCATCGCCTGTGCCAGGGTGCCATGCGCCCCCTGCTCCTTCCAGGGATTCCGGGGCCTGATGGGAGGACTCTCGGTGATCCCTCTGCAATCGCAGAGAGCTTTGCACAATACTATGCTGCACTTTATGCCCAGAGGGAATCCCTACCGAAAGATCTGATACATCGCTTCCTAGGGGACCTTCTGCCCTGGACACTTTCTGATGCGGTCAGGGCGGAATTGGATCTTCCGTTCACAGAAGAGGAGCTGGGCTCAGCTCTGGGAGACCTTAACTCTGGGAAAACCCCGGGCCCCAATGGGTACCCTTGTGAATTTTATAAGAGATATTTTACGAAATTAGGACCCCATCTCCTTCGGGTGGTGGAGGAGGCACGAGAATGCGGCTGCCTCCCACAGGACTGGAGACACGCCGAGGTGGTAGTGTTTCACAAACCGTGTCCACCCCCAGATCAGCATGCTTCCTATCGCCCCATTTCGTTACTGAATATAGAGGCTAAGATCTTGGCCAAGGCCTTGGCTAATCGCCTCCATCCTCCTATCGCCTCATTGGTCCACCCGGATCAGGCTGGCTTTATGCCTCAGAGGTTGATGCGGCATAATATTCGGCATGCGCACATAGCCATAGACACTATTCGGGGGCAAGATGTGCCAGCTGCACTCCTGCTGGCAGATATGGACAGGGCGTTTGATTCCCTTAATTGGACATATTTATTTGCTCTCCTAGATCGCCTGAATATGGGTCCACGCTTCCTGTCCTATTTGAGATTATTATACACGGACATTACGGTTTCGGTCTGCGTCGCAGGATCTGCCTCCTTCACCTTCCCTGTTGGTAGGGGAACTCAGCAAGGGTGCCCATTGTCGCCATTTCTCTTTGCCTTAGCCATGGAGCCCTTGGCGGCATGGGTGCAGATAGATGCACAGGTAACCGGTTTTGAGTGGGTCCAGGGATTGTCGGACTGCATTGCCTTGTACGCCGATGATGTCCTGTTCTTTTTGACGGACATCAATAGGACGGGACCAAGGCTACTTCGGATTATGGAAATCTTTGGGGAATCGTCCGGTTTGTTTATGAACCGCTGTAAATCTACCTTTTGGACTCTGGGGAAACAAATAAAACTGGGTACTTGGGCCTCAACAGTACAGGTAACCCCAGTAGGGGTAAGGTACCTGGGGGTTTTCTTATCGGATTCCTTGGAGGTGTCTTGGGAACGTAATATTTTACCGGTGTGGGCGTCGGTGTGCGATGAGCTGAGGGCCTGGTCTCATATGCCCCTATCCCTCCCTGGTTGTTCGGCCGATGGTGTCACTACCGCAACTGCTTTATCAACTACATAATTATCCCTTCCCTATCCCCCTTCGCAGTTTCGCCAAGTCAACTCGGCCTTAGGGCCGTTTTTGTGGGCAGGAAAGGCATCTAGAGTGGCGCTGCGGACATCTTTTCAGTCAGCCTATTGTGGCGGGCTGGCCACCTCCGATATCTAGCTGGAACCTAGTACACTCCTGAGGCGGAAGCCGGGAGCTTTTACGAGGCTGCTATTTTAAAACATTGTATTGTCACTAAATATCTTGTATTTTTAAACTTTGCACTGCCTCCTGGCATACTTTGGACCACAGTAGAAACCCCTCACTCACCTCAAAGCGGATTTAACGCTGGGTCTAGGATCGAGCGAGGACGCAAACGAGATCGCCATTTCCAACGAGGCGCGAGGCGACGCCCACTCCGAGGCCACGCCCCCCGCCCGCACAGAGTATAAAAACACTGATTGAGAGTGTTTTCACCTGGAACCTAGTACACTCCTGAGGCGGAAGCCGGGAGCTTTTACGAGGCTGCTATTTTAAAACATTGTATTGTCACTAAATATCTTGTATTTTTAAACTCTGCACTGCCTCCTGGCATACTTTGGACCACAGTAGAAACCCCTCACTCACCTCAAAGCGGATTTAACGCTGGGTCTAGGATCGAGCGAGGACGCAAACGAGATCGCCATTTCCAACGAGGCGCGAGGCGACGCCCACTCCGAGGCCACGCCCCCCGCCCGCACAGAGTATAAAAACACTGATTGAGAGTGTTTTCACCTGGAACCTAGTACACTCCTGAGGCGGAAGCCGGGAGCTTTTACGAGGCTGCTATTTTAAAACATTGTATTGTCACTAAATATCTTGTATTTTTAAACTTTGCACTGCCTCCTGGCATACTTTGGACCACAGTAGAAACCCCTCACTCACCTCAAAGCGGATTTAACGCTGGGTCTAGGATCGAGCGAGGACGCAAACGAGATCGCCATTTCCAACGAGGCGCGAGGCGACGCCCACTCCGAGGCCACGCCCCCCACCCGCACAGAGTATAAAAACACTGATTGAGAGTGTTTTCACCTGGAACCTAGTACACTCCTGAGGCGGAAGCCGGGAGCTTTTACGAGGCTGCTATTTTAAAACATTGTATTGTCACTAAATATCTTGTATTTTTAAACTTTGCACTGCCTCCTGGCATACTTTGGACCACAGTAGAAACCCCTCACTCACCTCAAAGCGGATTTAACGCTGGGTCTAGGATCGAGCGAGGACGCAAACGAGATCGCCATTTCCAACGAGGCGCGAGGCGACGCCCACTCCGAGGCCACGCCCCCCGCCCGCACAGAGTATAAAAACACTGATTGAGAGTGTTTTCACCTGGAACCTAGTACACTCCTGAGGCGGAAGCCGGGAGCTTTTACGAGGCTGCTATTTTAAAACATTGTATTGTCACTAAATATCTTGTATTTTTAAACTCTGCACTGCCTCCTGGCATACTTTGGACCACAGTAGAAACCCCTCACTCACCTCAAAGCGGATTTAACGCTGGGTCTAGGATCGAGCGAGGACGCAAACGAGATCGCCATTTCCAACGAGGCGCGAGGCGACGCCCACTCCGAGGCCACGCCCCCTGCCCGCACAGAGTATAAAAACACTGATTGAGAGTGTTTTCACCTGGAACCTAGTACACTCCTGAGGCGGAAGCCGGGAGCTTTTACGAGGCTGCTATTTTAAAACATTGTATTGTCACTAAATATCTTGTATTTTTAAACTTTGCACTGCCTCCTGGCATACTTTGGACCACAGTAGAAACCCCTCACTCACCTCAAAGCGGATTTAACGCTGGGTCTAGGATCGAGCGAGGACGCAAACGAGATCGCCATTTCCAACGAGGCGCGAGGCGACGCCCACTCCGAGGCCACGCCCCCCGCCCGCACAGAGTATAAAAACACTGATTGAGAGTGTTTTCACCTGGAACCTAGTACACTCCTGAGGCGGAAGCCGGGAGCTTTTACGAGGCTGCTATTTTAAAACATTGTATTGTCACTAAATATCTTGTATTTTTAAACTCTGCACTGCCTCCTGGCATACTTTGGACCACAGTAGAAACCCCTCACTCACCTCAAAGCGGATTTAACGCTGGGTCTAGGATCGAGCGAGGACGCAAACGAGATCGCCATTTCCAACGAGGCGCGAGGCGACGCCCACTCCGAGGCCACGCCCCCCGCCCGCACAGAGTATAAAAACACTGATTGAGAGTGTTTTCACCTGGAACCTAGTACACTCCTGAGGCGGAAGCCGGGAGCTTTTACGAGGCTGCTATTTTAAAACATTGTATTGTCACTAAATATCTTGTATTTTTAAACTTTGCACTGCCTCCTGGCATACTTTGGACCACAGTAGAAACCCCTCACTCACCTCAAAGCGGATTTAACGCTGGTTCTAGGATCGAGCGAGGACGCAAACGAGATCGCCATTTCCAACGAGGCGCGAGGCGACGCCCACTCCGAGGCCACGCCCCCCGCCCTCTTTGCCCCCTCAAATATGTGCAACTACCGTACGCGCAGCGGACGGGCGCAGCGGGCGCGCCGCATGCGCGCCGAAGGCGCGCCTAAGGCAAGCCCGTCTGCGCCCGTCCTCGCCAAGTCATCGCCTCTCGCCAGTCACCCTGCCCAACAAAAACTGACGTCTTATCACTATGACAAAGATCATCTCCTCTCACTCAACCTAGGTCAACGCTGCGACAAGTTTGAGGGTTACATTGGTCAGACTGCTCTTCAGTGTAAATCTTGTAACTTACACACCCCTGAGCCACAATCTACCCGATACAAAGCTACCAGAAGGAACCAAACTACACTCATTATTTCCCAGCTAAATGTCCGGTCCCTGGTCAAACACCATGCGGAGGTTAAAACTCTACTAGAAGACGAAAACCCAGACATTATGTTCCTGAGTGAAACCTGGCTCAAGGACGAACTGACCAGCATCCCGAACCTAACGCTACCGGAGGGGTTCTCTATGACCTCCATTAACAGAGATTCCAGAGGAGGAGGCATTGCAGCCATCTATAGAACATCTTACTCCTGCTCCTTCTCAAAGGAAAATATTACGGGCTGTGAATGTGCCCGTTTTAAAATCACCATTAGCCCTCATTTTTCCCTATCTGGCCTTTTTATCTATAGACCCCCTGGACCCTCCTCCAAATTTGTAGAGGAGCTCCTAGAGTCAGCTCATGCGTTGGTCGCTAGCTCCGCAAATTTCACGATCTTAGGGGACCTAAACCTTCATTTAGATGCCAGCGCGGATCCTATCATCAGCAACCTCCTGGCTGACCTAGCAGCCTTACAACTCATCTCCCTTATACAATCCTCTACCCACTCCGCCGGGCACCTACTTGACCCGGTCTTTACCAACATCCCGGGAGCTAATGCGGATCCACCTAAACCCATGGGCTGGACGGACCACTTCCTCGTCACAGTCAGGATATCAGTTGCTACCCAACTCAACAGGGCAACACCTACCTCTTGCCTCAAACGACCCTGGCACAAACTCCAAAACTTAGACCTTCCGGCCAGACTAGGAGAGCTGAACTTTGATACCACTAACGACGTTAATGCGTCATATGCAGCCTTCCAAGCATGGATTACCAAAGGACTTGATATTCTCATTCCGAACAAATGGACTAAAGGACGTTCTACTCCATCTAATCCATGGTATGACGAGAACTTAAAAACATTGAGGAAAAAATGCAAAAGAGCGGAACGCCAATGGAGAAAAGAATACAGGAACGAGGACAAAAACTTATATCTGAACACTCTCAAAGTATATCATAAAGCTATACGCACCACCCGCGCTTCCTTCTATGCCAGGGAAATTGAGTCCAGTTCCAACCCCACAAAAACAATTTTTAAATTAGTCCAAAAGCTACAAACCGGGGGCAACCCTGCCTCGATTATTTCCTCCACCCAACAGTGTGAAGACCTCGCTACATTCTTTACTGACAAGGTGAGGAAAATGTATAATTCCTTTTCACCAAACTCCTCCATCTACACCAGCCCCCCTAACTGTCCCTTTAAGGGATCCAGGCTTACACATCTGCCAGCTATCACCCAAGACGATCTAGCTAAAATTTGTAGAAGGGTGAAATCGGGAGCCCCCTCTGACCCCATGCGACCAGCTTATTTTTTAGGAGTCCTAGATTTTTTTCTCCCCTCACTGGCCACACTTCTCAATCTTTCCTTTTCATCGGCCACAGTACCCACCGGCTGGAAACAAGCATGGGTAAAGCCCATTATTAAAAAACCCACCCTAGATCCCACTAAACCGGAGAACTACAGGCCCGTATCACTGCTCCCTTGGATATCCAAATTGGCAGAGACCCACGCTAATACAGTACTCATGAACCACCTAGCAGAAAATAACATCTTAGACCCCTCCCAACACGGGTTTAGGCCTGGACATAGTACGGAGTCTGCCCTCCTTTCCACCACTGAACACCTCCGGCAGATTGTGGACTCCGGTCAGAGTGCTGCGCTGATACTACTCGATCTCAGCGCAGCCTTTGACACGGTCTCTCATAATATCCTTCTAAGCCGTTTGGAAAGTTTTGGAATACAAGAACTGGCACTGGAGTGGTTCCGATCATTCCTTATGGGCAGGTCCTTCTGGGTGTCAGCCCCCCCATTTATCTCCCAACCTCAGACTATAGGTCAGGGAGTACCGCAAGGGTCTTCCCTCAGTCCATCCCTTTTTAACCTGTACATGCAGCCCCTTGCGGCAGTAGCCAGGGAATGGGGACTTACGCTGGTGTCGTACGCCGACGACACACAGCTGGTTATCACCTTGACAGAGGTGCCCTCCACTTCCGCCACAAGATTCAGGGATGGACTGGCCGCAGTCGCCAACTGGATGACAGCAAACTGTTTACAACTAAATGCAGGGAAAACCGAAGTGCTACTCCTAGGCAGGAACTCCAGCTGCTGGAATGACCACTGGTGGCCCCCCCTGTTGGGCCCCACTCCCCCTCCTAAATCTTTGGTCAAAAACTTTGGTGTATGGCTTGACTCTGCACTGAGCTACCAGAATCACACAAAAAAAGTAGCGGCTACTTGCATCGGGTTGCTGAGAAGCCTTAATCCTATTCTAGGCTTCTTCAACCACAAAACACGGCAGCTCATTGTCCAATCTACCATCCTGGCTAGATTGGACTATGCAAGCGTCCTACTCTTGGGCGCCAATAAAGCCGAGAAAATCAGGTTCCAGCGAATACAGAACGCTGCGGCCAGAGCAATAATAGGCCTCCCTAGAAGGTGCTCGGCTAGAGCCACAATACACAAACTCCACTGGCTTCCAGTAGAAGCCCGCATCCAATTTAAAGCCTTGACCACGGCGTTTAAAATCCTGAAAATGGATGGCCCTGAACTCCTCCGCCCGCTGCTAACACCGTACACCCCCCAACGCCATCTACGTTCTACGGGGCAGCACTTAGTAGTGGTCCCCCGCACGAAACTCTGCCGTATTGGGGGCCGCTCCTTCAGTCTGCTGGGAGCAAAATTGTGGAACTCTCTTCCCCTCCACATCCGTTGCCTCGACAACCTTGCCGCCTTTCGCAAGGCTATCAAAACCCACCTTTTCCCACCCCTATAAACCTCCCCCCCCCACAGGTCATGCTATGGTTCTTAGCGCCGGGACGCCCCGTTGCTGGGGCAGCTGTCGCGCTCAACAAACCCCTAACATATAACATATAACATATATTACATGGCCTCGCATCTACTGATCTTGAATGATTGGTGGTACGGGGATAGGTCTGACCCTGCCTACGTGGTGGAGCGGAGATGCATGGGGGCCAATACTTTATACACTATCTTATTCTCCGCCTTGGTGCGTAATGCCCTTCCATCCGCCACTAGAGTGGTATTTCAGGTGTGGAAGCAGGCGCTGAGAAAGATAGGGTGGTGGGGCAGGTTGACGAAAGAGACCCTACTCTGGTCCAATGGAAGATTTCCTCAATTGGCTGGTCTGGCGGGCTTCCGTGATTGGGATAATTATAGGGATCTCTACACTGGGGGATGTGATGCGAGGTACGGTCCTTAAGTCTTTTCAACAGTTCCAGCAAGATTTCCAGATGCCTAAGACTCAATTCTATAAATATCTTCAGTTTAGGCATGCCGTCTTCCCCAGTGTTACCGGTTTGGAATCCCTCCCGGACTTTCGCACTATTGAAGATAATTGTTTATGGGTGACCTACAAGACCATAACATTTCCCAGATCTACCAGTCTCTGGTAACGAATAGCCCCACTACGCTTGATAAACTCAGGGAAGCATGGGAGGAGGACCTTGGCCCATTGGAGGGAGAGGACTGGATGGAGGCACTGGCCTCCCCCCGGGAGGCTGCAATCGCAATGCGTCTCCAGTTAATCCAATTCAACTATTTACACCGGGTATATTATACTCGAGTCAGGTTGTGGAGGGCGGGCCTGGTGGCATCCCCGCTTTGCCTGGGATGTGGTCAGGAGAACGGTACCCTATTTCATATGGTCTGGCAGTGTAGGATGATTGCGAGGATCTGACGGGAGGTAGTGGCTTGTCTTGAGGTGGTTTGGGGTTGAGAACTCCCCTTCTCACTTAAATTAGGGCTGCTACATATAATGGAGGGTGTGGGGGGGAATATATATAAGCACCACCTGATGTTATTGGGATACACATTAGCCAAAAGAGATATTGCAATGAGGTGGAAGGCAGAGGCACCGCCTTCTTTATCAGCATGGAACAATGGTCTTGACTTTAACATGGACTTGGAGATTCCTATCTTTAAAGCGCGGGGGTGCCTGCAAAAGCATTTTAAGATCTGGAAGAGGTGGGCGGACTACAGAGGCCTTTTCCTGGAGCCTGTTTCTACTGGAGACGCGGCGATTCGGGGATAAGGGGGCCGGGCTGCGGTGCAGGAGACCAATGGTGCAGCGGGACATGTCATTGATGTGGTGGGAGTGGAGGTGATGCTTAAGATGTGGTGCAAAGACAGTTCATTGGGGGAGGGTTATTAGTTATGTATGATTATTTCCTTTTGCAAGATATATATACTAAATGTCATCACAATTTATGTATTGTAAAATGTGGCAGTTGGCTTCTGGGTTACAGAGCTCTGCATGATATTTGTTGATTGACGCAATAAAAATTGTTTAAAAAAAAACAAGAAGAGAGGGGTATAGAAGTCTCAAGGGGGTGTCGACATAGGGCAATGGTCATTTTGGCTGCACAAGTCAATGAAAGCGGCAAAGAGTCAATCAGGGGGACTGCTGAAAAACTGGGAGGAGGGAGGTAGAGTGGAGAGATGAGGAGAAACTGTGCCCTGTGTCCGGCTGGGTAGGTGACGGCCGAGGTGGTAAACCAGAGCTGATCTCCTCTATAGCTGTCTAGGCAGCTCCACCGGGCATCAACCATGTTGCTTGGTCTCTTTGCGCTTAGGAGTTCATGTAGATTTTAGGTCGTGGGGACGGTTCAGGATCTCTCTTTCCTTGCATTCTCTGTTGCAATGCTTGGGTTGTGAATTGATTATTAAGTTTGCTGAGGGTGGTTACTAAATTGAGCCCCTTATTCGGTCACGATTTCGGCGGGGGGTCAAGCCACCATTTTAGAGTGGGGCACGATTCTACCTGGACTCGGTGTGCTGCTGATTTATGGGTCTTATCCTGGCTGGCCGGTGTCTGCTGTTACCTCGCTAGATCGTCCTCGCCTTGCATGTTGGGAGGTCCACGACCTCCGGCGGATCATGTGTCGACCTGGGTGCCCCCCTGTCGCGTTTCATCGAATCACCACTCCTCCGGTCGCAGGAAGCAGCAGCTCACTCACCGCTCTCTCAGATGCCTTGATGGGGGTGTCAGCAACCTCAAGTCTACTCCGGTTGCACCAAGCAGGCGCTTGAGGGTCCGCGTCTTCTCCACCCTCGGAACATGGGGGCCTCCATTTTGTGTTGCTCCGCAGTGGAAACAACGGCTCCCCAAAGAGGCTCAGAGAGATCCCTTATCCGCACAGCAAGTCACCTGTGCAGCCTCTAATGGCTCTGCGTCCTTCTCACCGCTGTTGAGGGAAATTTGGCGATGTTTCCTGTTTCATGGCACCCTTGGGCACCGTCGATTCTCAGCTTCCTCAGATGATCGGTAAGCCCAGAGAATCGGGGACACCAATTTACAGGCTTGGGTATCTGGGACTCAGCGGGATGCAGCCAGATGGCAAGGGGAATTATCCCTGTGCTTAGAGGGTCTCCGGCGGGCAGTATCCAGGGGTAAAAGCCAAAAAGGCAAACTCCTTCCCTGGGAGCTCCTGGCCGGAGCTCCTCACCCTTCAGCCATCTAGTGCTGGGTTCTTAATCTATCACCCACCGGGATCAGCGACGACTTTTGTTAAAAGCTTAGCTGACATGATTTCGAACTACGCAGTCAGATATGCTAATTTTACAATTTTAGGGGACCTCAACATTCATATAATAAGGCCTGCCCGATCACGAAAAACCTAATGGAAGACGTGAGTATGTTTGAATTCACTCAATTAGTTAAAGCCCCCACACATGATCTGGGCCATATTTTGGATCCCATCTTTACCAACTCTCACTCCTTAAAAGTGGCTGAACCCATCCCGGTGGCGTGGTCAGACCACCACCTAATTCCTTTTGGAACTACGGAACCCTTACAGGCAGGGATGCCGGGCCCAAAAACCCACCTCGGGAAAATGGGCCCGGATTACCCCTAACGCATTTATGAGGGTTCCAAACTCTCATAGACCAACTCTAGTAGAATGTCCATCATTAGCTAATACACAGATTAAGGGTGGATTAATCAAGCTTTAGACTCTCTAGCACCACTTAAGCCAATTACTAGCAGGCGGGCTAAACCCTCCGCACCCTGGTTCTCAGAGGCACTCCAAGACACTAAGAGGTCTTGCAAAAAGCTAGAGCGAGTATGGCACAAAGAATACAATGAACATCATAAATCTACATACTTTGCAGCTTTAAAGAAATACCACAAGGATCTTAGGGAGGCCCGTGCAAACTATTATGCCCTACAAATTAAACACTCAAAAAATTCCACCAGGGAGCTCTTTCAGGTAATCAAGTCTCTCACCTCCGTAGAACATACCGCAGTGGTAATCCCTTCATCTACTGAGCACTGTGATAAAATTGCAGTCTATTTTGTCAACAAAGTGAACAACATCTACACTTCTTTCCAAAAGAGTGCTAAGACTTTTAAGAAGCCTCTGCTCTCCAGCACTCCGCTGGACACCCCGGGAAAACTTCTCAATTTACAACCTATTTCAGAGACTGACACTTTCAGTATAATGCTAAGAGTTAAATCTGGATCCCCCCTAGACCCTGCCTCCCCAGCTATCCTGGAAAAGGGCAGTGCTGCTATTGCTCCTGTACGAACGGAACTACTCAACTTGTCTTTCTGCACTGGCATAGTCCTGGAAGAGTGGAAGCGTGCCATGGTCATCCCTCTGCTCAAAAAGCCTACCCTAGACCCACTTCAGCCTGAGAATTTAAGACCTATCTCATTAGTTCCCTACTTTGCAAAAGTGGTTGAGAAGTTTGTCAGCCAACAGTTAATGCAGTTTGTAGAGGAATACGATCTCCTCCATGAGACACAGTCTGGATTCAGACCCTTCTTTAGCATAGAATCGGCGCTACTCCTAGCTTCAGATTCTATACGTAAAATTGCTGATGATGGTCAAACAGCAGCCCAGGACATTGGCAAAGATGCAGAGGATTTTAAGCTCTGCATGGAGGACATGGCAAATTGGATGAAATACAGCTGCCTCAGGCTTAATGCCAGCAAAACAGACATTCTAGTGGTAGGAAAATAACCGTCCATCTGGTCCTCAAGGTGGTAGCCTATGTTGTTAGGATCACCACGTACTCCAAGCCATAAATTAAAAAATCTTGGAGTCTGGTTCGACTCCACCTTATCCTTTTCTGATCAGATTTCAGCTCTTAAAGGTACTTGTTTCGGGATTTTAAAAATGCTGAAAAAAATCCTAGGACTTATCCCGGACGATGCTAGAAAGACAGTGGTACAGGCGCTCGTGACATCTAGACTGGACTATTGTAATGTCCTCTATCTGGGGGCACCAAAAAAGAGCATATATATGCTCCAACGGGTGCAAAAAGTCGCAGCTCGAATGCTTCTAAACATCCCTAGATTTTCCCCAACAGGGAGGGCTCTGGAGATTCTCCATTGGCTTCCTGTTGAGGAGGAGATCATAATACTGCAGGGCAAGGGCCTGAAATATCTTCGCCCTATGATACATCCCTACCATCCTACGCGCAGTCTGAGATCAGCTGGAACCGGACTGGTCTGTATTCCTAAATTCAACAGGAAATGTTTTGGTGGTATCTCTTTTAGGTACCTGGCAGCAAAATGGTGGAAATCTACCTACACACCTAAGACAGGAGACATCAGAATTAGTTGTTAGGAAGCAACTCAAAACTTGCCTGTTTAAGAAAAATCTTGCTCCCTAGAGTTTCATTACCGCTCACGTTCAATTATGATCTTAGCCTCTGAATGAAATCCAGCGTGGGGACACTCCGTAATGGAGTAACCATTGTGTGATGTAAACTGCCATAACATAACATAACATTATTGATCTCAAGTTAACTTACCATCAAATTATGCTCACGACTGAGTCCCAGGAGCAAGCATCTTTCATACCTCCATTTGGTGCACATACATTTTTACAGTCACCATTTGGACTAGTCTCTCGGGCATTTTCCAAAAAGGTATAGACAGATTTGATCAAGGTTTAAAAGGGGTCCAGCCTATTAGGACGACATTCTGATTTTTGCCAGTACGATTGAAGAGCACAATAAAATTCTTTCGGATGTGCTGGATATTTTGTCAGACAGAAGTATGACTGTGCAATGCAGTAATTGTAACTTTTTACCCTGACAAGCAGAATACTTAGGACATGAGATTTCATCTGATGGTATTAGGCCCAAACTTGATTTGATCTAAGCTATCAAACAAGCATCACTTCCAAAAGCTAAAGATGCCATGTGCTCCTTCTTAGGGCTAATTGAATATTATGCACACTTTGTGTAGGTTTATGTGCAAATTGTACAACGTCTAAAATCTTTAATGAAAAAAGAAGTGAAATACACCTAGACAACTGAGACAGATGAGGATTAAGAGGTTAATTGAGGATGTGCCTGCACTAAGTGCATTTGTTTCTGGTAAGAAATGCATGATCGCAGTTAATGCCAGTTTGGTAGGTATTGGTGCCATTCTCAGTCAATGGATCTCAGGTAAAGAACAAACTGTGACCGTTGCATCCAGAGGCTTAAGAGAAGCTGAAAAGAACTACACTGAACGAGAAACTTTAGCATGCACATTGGTCTACATTTGAGGACGTGAATTTGAGTTATATACAGACCACAAGCCATTAGTACATATGTTGAATAGTACAGGAGCAAACAAGGCAACTACTAGACTAGTCA
Source organism: Triturus cristatus (assembly GCF_964204655.1). NCBI lineage: Eukaryota > Metazoa > Chordata > Amphibia > Caudata > Salamandridae > Triturus > Triturus cristatus. The sequence goes on along the minus strand of NC_140589.1, from coordinate 736,383,387 downwards.
GATTACTTTCTCAACTGCCAGAGTATACGTTTGTTACAAAGTATTCACCTGGGGAATTTTTCTTTTAGGGCAGACTGCCTTTCGGCATGCCCATTGATGAAGAGAGTGGTAAGGAATTATTGGAGGATGAGTGAGTGTCATGACAGCAGTTGACGCAGTTATTGAATGTGGGCCAATAGTCACGGAAGAGGAGTGGATGAATGAGTGTATGAAAGATGACAACATACAAAGGATACAAAAATACATCAGGGAAGTTTGGCTGAATAGTAGACAGCCAGGGGGTTTGACAATATTTTCATAGGTATCAGAGAGGAACTATCAATTGTGAATGATTTACTGAGAAGTCATCATCTGGTTCTACCGTCAAGCAATTTGAGAGAGATATTGATATTGTTGGCACATTAAAGTCACCTTGAAATAACAAAAATGTGTGATAAATTGAAACAGTTTTACCGATGGCGTTCTTTAGACACACAGGTGAAAACATTTATTGATATTTGTTCCGATTGTTTAATTTCAGACACACATTAGAAGCCAAATCAGCCACCTTTGCATCGTAAATGTAAATCGTAAAGCCAGTATTTGTGAAGTGCAAACTACTCACCCTTCCGGGTCTCAAGGCGCTGGGGGGCATTGTGGAAATTAATTGAGCTATTGCCCAGAGTCACATGCTGCTGAGCTGATCTGCAACCGGAGCCAGGGGTCGAACCATGAGCCCCATGCTCCGAAGTCAGCTGCCCTGGCCGCTGCACTACACCTTTCCAGTAACAATACCTGATGTATTTTGAAGTAAAGTAGGTCTTGAATTTTGTGGTTCACTCAATATTTTGTTCACTTGTGACATGTATTTATTGTTGATTGATTATCACTCAAAAATTGATTTATTATCATTTGTATCGACTCCAAACACAAGTATATTTATTACGTTCTTGTAAATAATTTTTTCTAATCAGGGAGCACCAAGGGAGATTGTTACTGAAAACGGGACCCATTTTATTTCAGAGTCCATGTGCATGTTCATGAAATTTCATGATATGAAACATTTACAAGTGGCACTTTATGAACCATCTCTGAATCGTCTAGTGGAAAGATCTAACAGAATCATCAAAGAAGGTATACAAACTGCTATTGCAAGTGGGAAACACGTGGGACATTTCTTTAAAGAAAATATGGAATTACAATATTTCTCGTTATGCACAGGGTTTTCACCGTTTAGACTGATCAGAGGTAGGGAACCATGTGTTAAGCTTTTTCCAAGTTGGATGGAAGGCAGAGCTTCCATTAAAAAAGAAGATGATTTCAATGATATTGGGCTGAGTCAAGCTTATATGAAGGTTTATTTTGATAAGTAAAATAATTGCAGGAATGTTGAGTTTGCTGTTGGAGACTGGGTTTTAATTAAGAGACCCCATATAGTGTGTAAAGGAGATTCAAAATGTACATTACCAGTTCAAGTTGTGAGGGTGGCCATGGGAGCTGTTCTACTTGACGGTAAGGGATGGTGGAACAGAAGGAATCTTCCTTTGTTTTAGATTAACCCGAGAGCAAGCTGAAATTGTACAAAAAACACAAAGTGAGTGACAGATTATAAATGGATTGGACAGGATGGCTTGACTCGTTAAGTGATCATTCTTCTGATCCATCATATGATCAGGCAGGTGGTATCCCCGGTGTACATGGTCAGGAAAACGGTCACGTAACTCTCATGTGATTCACTTTTGTGTTGCAGACAATTGCGTTAAAGTTGTTAATGGTCAATACTCTTCTTCTTCTCCACAAATGTGTGGGCTGTCTGCTGAATCTTTATTCACCAAGGATTCTGCAGGAGTCAAGGTTGATGGGATTGCGGGAAGGAATTCTACAAAACACATAATGAAAGTGCCAAAGAAGTACGAAGACTTTATCATTTTTTGACTTGTACTTTATCTCTTTGTTTGTTTTTGGCGAGAAGATGATGTGGTATTGTAACTGTTTTATAGTAACTATGTTGTTCATGTTTGATTTTCCTAGAATGTATCTCCTTGTGTTTTGACTTACCTCCTTTCATTGGTTCATCTTGTGTCCCATGTTCTGGAACTGTGGCTTGTGATGCAGGAGCTTTGCGTGATAGTAGTCAGTTGCTGGAGTCTTCTTGGATTGCAGGTCACAGTGCAGTGTGGGCGCTTATTCAGAAATAAATCTTCAATTTTACGTCATATTTCTTTGTGGCAACTCATTCAACAAGCATGTAGGTATGACCATTCTTGGAAATGCATTGTAAGTTTAACAGACAGCTCCATCAACATGATGGAACAATACATCAAACTTATAACTTTTTTGTTATTTTCAAAAAGAAACTCCCAAAGCTAAACTGGCCATGTGTCTGTCCAATCTAAATATGGTGGCCGGACACATGGCCAATCCTCTGAGGACCCTTACTCCGTCGGACAGCTGGATGCATGTACAGGTGGTGGAGATTGGGTAGTCTCCTCCGTCCACACATTAAAGGTCCACCCGACTCTCAATGAGATAGGTGGACCTTCAGTTTGGCGAACAGGATACTCCGTGGCTGTTGCAATGGAGTCCCCTTTCCACCACCTTTTAAATCAGGGCCTAGTTATGTCTTGGGATGTGAGAGCTGTTTCAGGAAAATGTAAATTCCTATCAAATTTAAAATATAAAAGCAGCAATTTTCAAAAGAGCAATGTTTATATTTTCATCACAGTCCTAACAAATTATCTTACTTTATCTGCAAATAATTGACCAAAAGTTGTCATTTGGTATTCGCTGCCAAAATATTTCACTTTTGCCTTACATAAAGATTAACAGGCCTTTTCAGAGGTATACTTATTGAAATGCTTTAACCAATTGACTAAGTGAATTGTGAGATTTAATATTTTCTATGAAGCTTTTCTTTTCTCTAGCCTCTAAAATGTTGACAAGGTGTCTCCTTTAGAGTTTGGAGGAACCTGAAAATCCTCCAGTTTGTGGAAACTCTGAAAACGCAGCAGAATTTCCCAGCTGAATTTCTTCCATGAAAAGGATATTACTGTGAAAGAAATGTATCCATGTATAGCAAGATATTATATGCACCTGATGTACCCTGTGGTGGCCCCCGAGGTATGGTTTGAGTGAGCAGGAGACATTAAGGGACAGATTGTCGAGTGCTGGTGTAGCTAGAGTTGGTGACCTGTACAAGGTTGGAAATCTCGAAGAACTCTAACAAACATTTGATGTACCACTAGGGCAAGACATAGTACCTGTGGCATATGAAGCCAATGGAAACACAAGTCCATGCAATTACTTCTGACACTTGGAATGCGAAGGAGGATGCTACCCAGTGCTTAATTTGTGCCGGTGCTTTACGGTGCTCAGCACCAGCACTTATTTCAGAGGGCTGAGACTATAAATTCCTTCTCTCCCAGTCAGAATGTTTGATAACTGTAAAAATAAACATACCTGCCAAATATACCTGCCTGGGTGGATGCCTGAATTGGCTTCACACAGACTGGTCTACCTTGGTTCAGGCATTATGATTGTGTATTGTTGTTATTACGTAAGTGATGTTATCAGCCTTCTTGTCTCGGCCCTTGCCAATCACTGAATAAACTGTGCAGTGCTCCCGGAACCTTAGCCAATCACCCATGCCCTTGCTTAATGCAGCCTGTCTTCGCCCTCCTATTGGATGATTTCAGCTGAGGGCTGGCTCATCGCTAAACTGAGGCAAGTTAGACAGGCTGTGAAAGCACAGGCAAACTCAACAGGAAGGGCATGTGAGCACAAAATAAAAGCGCAAACATTGCTTTCGCTTCGCTGCCTAGCCCAGTACTCATTAGTGGATGCAAAACTGCCAGTGAAATGTTGTGTTCATGGCCCACTGCACCCCAACTCCTCCTGTTAGCAGTGTGCTTAGAACTGTGCCTGCCTGTACCCGCACACCTTCTAGGGGGCCCCCATTGAGCTGTAGGCCGTCTGGAAAATCTGTAAGATATGGGAGACCTGGTGGCTCTCGTTGCAGATTCTGCAGTTGGGTGGTGTGCCCCATCAATTAATCCGGCCTCATCAATTAAGCGTTAAGCAGCTTCCGTACTCTAATTGCTGAGCTGTATGATGTTGGTAGCATTACTGGGACAGCTAGTGTGCAGCACGAAAGGCAGCTGGGCAAGGAGAACGAACATTGGCCATCCGGATGCCAGGCCCGCACTGATTAATTACATCACCAGTGCCTGGATGACTTGCTGTGACCTCCCATTCCCCAGAGGTTGTGCATGGAGTGGGAGCAGAGGAGATCATGGTTGGCACTGAGTCTCCAGTGTGCCTTACAAATCTGAACCTCCCACAGTGCAGAGATCCCAGCACTGCTTGAGCGGCGATGTAGTGTCTGAAAACAGTGAGGTTTGACACACAGACATTACAACCAATCCAGAGAGCCAAAGCCAGTATGTTAGTAGATTATTTTCCAGTGGTAATCAAACAGCCACGAGTGTCTCACAGCGTCAGATGACTTGGGGGTTGGCCACTTGGCTACGAGTGATATAGAGCTCTTAAGAATCCCATATTCCTGTGTGTGACGCGTTCAGTTCAGATTTTACGTGTGAATTGCGGTATTTGTATGCCTGTTGATTTCTATTGTGAAAACAGCATTACAAGTTTGTAAATGTTGTGTAGTGTAATACACACTCTAAGATGCTGTTTGCGATTCATGTTGGCATTTGTGAGATGTCCCCAGTGACTCTAGGGTACAGGTATGTGTAGATATACCAGGATGAGCTCTGCAGATGTGGCACGGAGAGTGCCAGTGTATATTCACATAACTAATAGGAATATAAGCATCAGTTTAGGAGATATCCTGCAAAATGCAATTTTTATCACTGAGATACTAATCACCAGGAAAGTTAAGCTCTACAGTGAAGTGACCCTACAAAAGCAGAGGAGCTCCTCCAAAGCATTTAATGGAGTACCTACTCCTAACAGATTAAGTTAATGGTTAGTCCAACCCCAATTGACAAACAGCAGTTCCCCTAAAGATGTGCTCTTGTAGTCCTACTAGTATTCTGCAGGTATGTATCACAGAAGCAGGAGTCTCATCTCACCATCACCAGTCAAAGATGTGTCAATCACAAGTAACATTAAAGTCAGAACCATGAAAATCAAGGCCTCAGTGTACAAAGTTCTACTTCCCATCTGATTTGGTGTGCACGGCTGATGGAGCCTTTCAGATTGTGTAAACGGCTTTGCCAGTTTTGCCTGTGTTTATTTTGAACATCTTCATTAGTTTTGATGTGCAAGGCATGTTTCTCCATGGCAACTGGGTCTCTGGTATTAATGTAAGCGCTCTATAGTGAAGTTGATAGAGCACCAGACCTCAGTTCAGGCATTGGGTTACTGTCATTTTTGGTAAATATTATACCTTTTCCTTGTTCACAGACCTTATGTTTTTAAGTATATTGTTGTTGTCAAATAAGTGGACTGTTATAATTCATGTCATGATTTTAAAGCAGTAGTATTTGTTTGATTTTGGTTGCTTTTGCTTTTCCCAAGTGTGCTACGGACATGACAAATGGTGCAATTTGATGGTGCCAGGAATGTAGCTGAGCGGACAACTGGAAGAATTGGCAGCAGCTTCCTAAGAAAAATGTAGAGCACCAGGACTTTTTTTTTACCAATTAAGCACTGATGCTACCCAATTGTACTCTGCTTTGAAGAACATAGATGATGCACAGTTGGGTGAGGTCAGGACACACTAGGTAGATTTCTTGACCTACTCCTGCTGGTAGCCAAATGCAAGATAGATATGGCTTGAAAGGCTGCAGCAGTCCCTAGTATTATTAGTTGAGCGACCAACGTACTGAAACGAGGAGCACTGTTCTCATATTGCAAGATGGTAGGCTAGGCAGAAGAGCTATGATCCTTAACTGGGATGCACTTCTCCTGGAGTTGTCTAAGAATAATTATAAACCACTATAGACGACTCAGCTTGGAACATTGCTAGGATAAGGTCAGTCCTAGATGGGTGTTCCGCTGGAGTGCAATGGGGATAAGAGATGTGAATGGTTGTATACATTTGTTCAAGAACATGATACAGCTATTGTTAAGATGTTTTCCCCCTAAGGGAGTGCAAGTTCAACATTAACCCTGTATCCCCTGTTTCTCTTTCCTTTCTTTTAGAAAAAATATCACCTCTGTTGAGCACACTCCGTACCTAGTGCTCATGACAGGCTCATTTCAGTCAACTTGGTGGTCTGAGACTTCAAGTCATGACATCTACATCTAGTGACAACTTGAGAGGTTTAATCATAGGCCGCAACCTCCAGCACATTTTTAGCAGATCGGAAAACACCTGTTCCCCTGTAGTGATCATGCTTTTCTTGTCAAGCACCTGAAAGTATCTACCAATCACTCCATGTCGGTGGTTTTTTGCATATCTCCCACCTTGCCCAGAAAATCAGGTAAAAAATCTGTTTCAATTGCATTACCGAAAAGGGCATCTCACCCTCTTCCTGTTGTGGCAAGTCAAATATTATCAGGGTTGACATTACCTCTGTGGACCTATCAAGACCTGCAGAGATTATCTTACCCACACAACTGACCAGTAACTCTCCACAGTCGGACAACTGGCAAACATATGGACATCATTGGCATGGTACCACACCTTCTGCACCTGGATTCCTCACTCCCTCTTATCTTCATTCCACTGCTTTCTGCATCTGAAAGGTTATATGCATGGTCAGAAACAGGTGCAAGTATGGCCCAGAACCTGGCTGCACCTTGTAATATAAACCTTAGTAGTGATCTGTAGAATAATAGAAGTAACTAAATGTTGTGATGGACAGACTGGAAGCACCGCTGATTTGTATTTGTTGGTTTTAATATGCAAAGAAAACTCACTACACACATTTAAATAGCCACGATATTGCTCCAGAATGAGGGGGCATTTTAAAAAGATACCTCACAACATAAGGGATAGAAGAAAGAGGAAAAGGAATTGAATAAAAGGAAAAGAAAGGAATCAACTATCTAAAGATAATCATTACAAAAGATAACCATAACAACAAAAGTTTAACAAGGAAGAGTGAAAGTACCATAAAAATGCACCAATGACTCTCCTACCATGCTTGGCTGACACAGCCACACAATTACTGGTAGACATCAAAAAATATAAGAGCGAGACTGAATAAGCCCTCAAAGAGAAATCGGCAACCAAGTAACCACAAATTCCAAATCCCCAAGTAAAAATGCAATGACTGAAAATACATAACTCAAACATACAAGAAAACCTCAAGCCAAGTAATTCCTTCTCATCTTCATTCTGACTAAAACTATAAGCTTTTAGTTTAACAAGAGTTTTTACAGTATTGTTTTGTCTTTATGTGTGATCCTGAACTTACAAGTATGAAATTAACCACAACACACATTAAATCAGTTGCATTTGCCACACCTTGAAATCGTTTTTTTTCAACCAGACCAAATGAATTCATTTTTCTTCAGTACCCAAAATTATCTTCAGGAAATCTGTGTATTCAAGGAAAAGAATGCTGATACATCTGGGTTTATCTGATTTTTTTGCAAAATAAATGTTTTCCCTAAATGATGTGCTTCTTGTTGACATTAAAAAGATCTGAAAATTCAAGAACTTTAGAGAAGGATGAAAAAAATTATATTAGTGCATTTCCTTCAACTTACCCTAGAGCACTGTTAAATGTGTGAGTATCTCCATGTTTTTATTTCTACAGGACTTCTGTATGACTTCTTCAGTTTACAATCACTGCTTCGAAGTTAAATACTCTGGAAACAACATCCTCTTTGTTCCACATCACAAAATCTTTTTGCACCAATTTTGTGCAGCAGTGTCTATTGGTTTCTTCTATTAAATGGTTTCAACAGTCTGTTTTTTCATTTCTAATAGAGTATTGAGGGTAGGACCAGAGGCGGAGGTAACAAGAGATGGATTATCTATTTAATTCCTTTTTGTTGTTGCGGAAACATCAACAGAAGGATTGTTAATATTATGATTAGGGGCATGAGCAGAAATGACAGGTTTAGGAATGTTAGAACCAGACAGTTAATTAGTTGATGCCTTAATTACTTCAGAAGTGCATGAGATCATTAATAAAGGGAAATTGACCCCCTTGTTTGCAAGTTGATTTTTGTAGGGGAGAGATTGGTTTTCTTGATCCTTCCAACAGGGAAACTATTAACACTCCAAAATCTACACCTAGGTCTCAGAATCTATAAAGCCAGGACTTAATTGCTATAAATAAGTGAACTGCAATTGTTATGGAACAATGAGAAACATATCTCCTGAAATGCAAATCACTCATACAGAGATTGGTCCTTAATCTATATAGCTAAGTGATTCTGTTATAGAGAACGGGCATCAGTGTGTTTTAAATGTAGAGTACATTTAAAGGCTATGTGATTAAATAGTCTTTCAATAACATCTGCGACCCAATTCACCAATATAAGCTATGAGGTATTAATAAATACTTCAGAACTAATAAACCGCAATTGTTGTTCTCAAATTATAGTTTAAATAAGTTATCTTGCAGAATATATAAAATACATGGCGGTGAGTTCAAATGAATTTATAAAATGACCTTTGTGTTTCATACATCTTAAAAACCATAAGAATCTCTACAATATTTTTTCACTTGTATACTTTTTCCAATGGTACACAATTTATTGGTTGATTCATGTTAAGCAAATCATGGGAATAAATTCTAAGATAGAAGATTAGAAAAGTGCAACATTCTGAAATAAATGAAGGGGCTGAAGTCCGCACTACAAACTGCTGCACTTGTTAAAAACGAATTGAATATTAAAGTCTAAACACATTCGTTTAGTAGAACTATCAGATGGTAAGTGTTTCAGTAATGTGACTCAAAGAGAACATCAATGGTATCCATCCGAGAGAAAATATAGAGTGTGGTATAAAATGGTGGAACCTCATTACACGGCATGCTCTCGTGCAATGTCACAATTCTCGTGTTAAGATTGTTATGTGAAATTCCCAAAGTGATGCCATGTTGTGTAATAATGCCACATTCGCAGCAACGTTTACCACAGGAACAATGCAAATGACCAGAACATGAACAACTGTTCATGGCACTTGTGCTTTTTGTACTATTTTTTCAGTAGCGCAATATGTGAAGTATTTTGCACTAAAATATTGCACAGTTTTACATGTTGCTAATTGAACCCCTCAATCAGGCACAACAAGATAGCTTTACGGCAGCAGTAACCTCCATGTTTTATGAACATTGGTTTCAGCAAACAACTCCAATCGCTAATAAAGACCTTGGGGCAGATTTATCAAAATGTCATGCAATGCAGCGCAGCAAGACACCTTGCTGCGCTGCATTGCCTGAAAAGGAGAGGGCAGGAATGGGCCATATTATTTAGATTATGTGGTGCATTCGTGTCCTCTCCTTGCGCTGGAGTACTATGTGCTGCCTAGCAATAACGCAGGCATCCTTGCACCATGGTGCGAGGGTGCCTGCATTGCAAGCAGGATTGTTTTTGTGCAGGATAGGACACCTTCCTGCACAAAAACAATCCTCTGAGGCTTTATCCTCTTTCTACATGTGCTGTACAATGCAGCACAACTAGAAAGAGATAAAAACAAATGTGCCACAAGGACAACGCAAACACTTTGATTAATATGCCCCAAGTAACAACACAATATGTGTTGATGTATCTCCTTTGATATGATACATGGTGTGATAGACTCAGGCTTTTCCATGAACTGAAACTCACCTGCAGCTTGAAGTGTGATCAGTTGCAATCCCCCCCCCCCCCCTTGTTAGGTTATTGCCTTTGAAAAATAGCCCAGCCAAAGATGTTGATGTGAGCTGTGCATGTGATGTGCAGCTCAGGCCACAATAATGACTTCAGCGTCCCCCTTTTACGAAGACGTGGTGATACTTGGGAGAGTCTACAGGTGAGGGTGAGTTTAGTGGGTTTGGAAACAAATCAGCTCAATTTGACTCACTCATCTTGGTCACTAAGAATGGATCTGAAGCGTTCAACTATCAGTCCTGAGGAGGCAGTAGACTGTTAGTTGTATCCTTCATGAGTGCCGTGTGAGGGACAATGTCAACTGAGGCCTCAAAGTCTAGAAGACTGAACCTGATCATGATGCTGGTACCAGCGGATTATTGATGTCATCTCAGAATGCACAGTACAATGTCTTGGGTGGAAGCCCAAAAAGCAGAGGACCATAATATGTTGGGTTTCTGAGAGATGCTGAGGATGAGAAAACTGCACATCTTTTACAGTATTGGCAATCAGAAAGTCTGAAGATGTCACCATGATTTTCTAGCACTGGGTTATATTTTTAGTATCTTCAAGGGGGATGAGAATTAACTGTTTCAGAGATTGTGCTTTAAGCCTTTGGGGTTGGAGCTGTGGACAAAATTGCTTACTGCCATTGTGGGGTTGACTTCACCAGGGACTTCAGTGCATTTTGTTCTGGTCAGGGAACATACCAGCAGAGGTAGATTTCGGTCTGTTGTGTGGAAGTGTGAGAAAGAGGGGTTTTCAATTACATAGACATTCGGCTGGTTGGAAGGCATGGTATTCCTGGATAACCAGGACATTTTCAGGGAATAGATTGTTGAACTGTGAGGATGATTTGTGGCCAGTTGGTTGTTGAACTTTGAGAATGGCTTGTATCCAATACATACCATATAATCCTTGCTGATAGGTTTGAACAAGCTTTGTATAATCTGAAAGAGTTCTCACGGTTTACCTTAGGCATTTAGGATTCAAGCTGATATTAGGTATTTTAAAGCTGAATGGAATGCTTTCCTGTACAATATCTGTGCTTGTTTGAGGCTGGATTGAGTGAGTTCTATTTTGTGTTATATCATGAGCACTTTAGGGATCAGCATATTGGTGTTTAGGGAGGTCATCATTGAACCAGCTGAGGTTGAAGATTCTGGTGGAGGTGGTGCACAGGGCCTACTTGCCATTTTCTTAATTGTGCATTTCATTGAACAAAGTTACACTATGCAGGTGTTGAAGGGCCTGAGATAGGTCAGAAGTTGAAGCAGTGCTGAAATTATCACAGAAAGGCATGGTCTTGGGCTGTATTTGTGCTTTGTAATGTTTAGTCGTCTGTTTAAGCAGTGTACCAGGGCTGCTGAAAAAGATGCATCCATAGGGGTGCCATTCAGTAGGTGACCTACCATGTCTTTGTAGATTATGAGTTCTTGTTTGCATATCTTCATGTGAGAGTTGGTGGTTGATGGAGATCGGTGATATGAAGTCCTGAACTTGCTGGAGGAAGCCTGGGGCACGTTAGGTTATTTAGAGAAGATGGACTTAATTTATGAGGAGTGGAGTTTGGACGATTCATGGAAATGTGAAAGTATATTCTGCCTGTTCATGCATGCTGATGCTGAAGTGTGAATGGGTTGCTTGTGACGTGTGGCAAGGTTGGTTATATAATTAGTTGGGTACTGTCCCATGTGGAAAAAATAGGAGAATATTGTATTTAGCAAAATTGCAAACCCAGTTTTTTGGTTTTGGAAAAGGAATTTCCAGGGAAAGCTTTTGGGTCATATTTTAATTTTGATCTTCTTTTAGAAGATACATCTCCTAAAAGCAGACGTTCTCCCTTTCAATATAATTAATTGTGAACCACCATGATAGCAGTTTCAGTGATATTAAAGAAATGAATGTGTCCTACTACTGTGACTGAAGAGCCATTAGGTAGATCTACATAATGGTGGGACTAGGTTGTACAATTCGCTAGCAGACGTTTTCCCCTTTTTATTTAGCTGTCATGGACTTTTACAAAGATATAATACGCTCTATTAATTTCAGGAGCTGTTAGGTTAATTGAGTACAAATCCCTGCAGCATTATCACGATCAGCATAACTTCTCCACTTGAATATATTGCTAATAATTACAGATGGAGAGGTTGAAGGGGTTGGAACAGCCACATGAGTGATACTGATCAATAGTACTAGAACATATTGAAAAAAGATTCATTTGCATTTTCAGAGGTTCTGTTGAAGTATCTTATACTTATCTGATGGTATTGGATTGCTAATACAACCCGGAGACAGACTGACTAAATACTGAAGAAGTCACAGGCAGATATAATAATTAGGAAGGATAAGATATCCTTTCTGGAGGATTTCACTGACACTATTCATGCAGAGATTCCTGGCCAGATGTAAAGCTATGTGCACATAGCTCAGTTTTCAATTAATAGAATGCTTTGCAGCTAAAAAGGAATGGTGTGGAAAGTATTTCTTAGTATGTGAATGTGAAGCATCCATAGGGTTCACCTCTTAAGTGCCGATTGGAGATTCCTGCTGTGAGTGCACTTCCATTGTTGAGGTATAATTAACAATTGTATTTATGGAAAATAGGTCTGGTTTTGAAACACAGTGTGAGAGGCTGGCCTGGTATATGCTGTCCACTAGTTAAAGTGGGCACCCTGCACCAATCCATACAACCCTTATGGTGATTTAAGAGGTCTCAGACAACCTTAGAAAGTTATCCAAGTGGTAGCTGTGTAGAACAGCCTTCAGGCTAAGTCTTGAAGGAGTGTAAAGCAGCTTGTTTTACCAGACTGTAATCTTATAGTATTGATTAAATGAAAAGAGAACCACACAATAGTTATAAAAAACATTTATTATATAATACTATCTATTACGTTACAGTATCTCCTACAAGGAGATAGACACAAAGCACACAATACTTAAGCACAGAAATCACAGTAAATAGCACTAATACACAGTAAGCCCGGGGGGGACCAAACCATATACTAAGAAAGTCGTATATGAATCATGTCTCAAGTCAGGACGATGTTGAGAGGATGTAGAATCGCTAGGACCCCAAGGAACCACCCAAGGTGAATAGATAGGGACCCCACGGAGGGCGGTTGCAGTGTGGGAACACAACCTCATGATCCGTACAACTCTAAGTGAAAGTAGCGGTTGGAGATTTAGAGATTAAGGACCCTTCCCAGTGGACTACGAAGAAACCCCGTGGAAGACAGAAGGTTGGAGAACTACCCCATCCGTGGATACCTAAGAATCCAAGTTACTTAACCCAGGGATGCCGGGTGCATAGGTGTGAAGTGGTGTCAGAAACCGCAGTTGAACCCAATAGAGGATTTCGAGAAGAGCCACTGCTGGAAGGGAGAAGAACGTCACTTGGAATCCAAATGTGGATTCTAGTGAAAGAGTACCTGAAAGCAGAGGGGACAGAGTCTGGGTCACTTCAGGGTGACCAGGGGCTCGGAAGACGAATGCCCACTGATGTCGGGTGCTTCAGGATAGTTGACGGGGACCTTGACTCTGCAGCTGCTGGGACCAGGCAATGTTGAGGACAACCAGGAGCTGGATACGAGCTGTCCCATGAAGGATGTCGAGTGCTCTGGGATCAGTGTCCGGCGGGAGCACCAACAAGCCTTGGCAACGGCAACTGACGCAGAAGTTCAAGGGAGTGTACGGTTCAGACCAGCAAGGTCCATGAGACTCATCACACACATGGGAGTCAGGGCAAGCCTGGAGCAACCAGGGGAGCCCAAGAAAAGCAAAGTTGACCCTCAAAGGGACCCACAGGCCAGAGGCACAGGAGGCGCAAGAGGACCTCGAGCAGCTTCACAAAAGAACAGGCCACGGAGCACACGGTGCAAGGTGGTTGAAGAACTTTGTAGGAAGTGGTGTCAGACGTTGGGGCTACTCAGAGCCCAATGCACTTGTTAAAGAATTGCCAAAAAGCACATGCATTTGCAAAAGTACGAGGTGCACAGGGGTTTCGGGTATTGCATCCCCCCCAAGGGATTCTGACCTCAAACTTGGTGAGAGGGCAGCTCAGACCTCAAGGGACTTAGAAACCCACCTCCTGTGTTGCTGAGCCTTTCGGAGTCCGTAGGAGCTCGGGATCAGCAGACTGGTCAGCAGTGTTGCGGTGCCTGTGAATGCAGGGGAGTGACTCCTTCACTCCAAGGGAGATTATCTTCAGTTGTCTTTGATGCTCCACAGGTCCTGCACGGATCCTGTATGGTGCACAGGCACAGACGATGCAGCAGACTGAGAGGGAGATGGGGTCAGGCCCAAACAAAGTCCAGCGAAGTCCATAGTGCCCAGACGGTCGAAGTGCAGTGGTTTCAGTTCTAAATCTTGTCCACGATGAATCTAAGGTCCTACAGCCAGGTAAGCCCTTAAGTATCTACGGGAGAGGGTTGTAAAGATTCAGGGGACCCTCCCAGGGGAGGGTCTGGACGGAGGGAGGTTTTTCCCATGTCCTTTGTCCAGTTTCACGCCAGAGCGGGAGCCGACGACTCCCAGGACTGGTTTAAACTGGACTATGCACAGGTACACCAAATGTGCCCCTCATGCAGACTTTCAGTCACTGGCAAGCGCACCCACCCAGCCCTAATACACTAAATCCTCTCTGGGAGGTGGTCACACCTCCCTGTGACAGAATGCCTTTTGTTCTGCCTTCCCCTGCTGGAGCTTGGCTCAGCAGCAGGAGGGCAGAAATGTGTCTCTGGTCGGCAGCAACCATTTTGTGCTGCCCGGAGTTAGAAGGCTGGTACCGGGAACACCAGGGACCCCAGGAAGCTCGCTTCTGAGGGGTGGAATCATTCCTCCCACACCGGTTACCAGTGTGGGGTATGATTCCAACATGTTTGACATCAAACACAATAGAGTTTGTTTCAGCCGTTTTAGAGTTGGTCATCACGCAGTCACGTAATGCCCCTCTATATGTCGTATGCGGCTGCTTCACTGACAACCCGGGAGAATGAACTCCGTAGGCACCCTGGGTGCCCTACTCATGCAGTGGCACCCTCTCACTTAGAACCAAGCACCCTGCCTTGAGGATTGTAAAGGCCTGCTATAGGGGTGACTTATAGATTTTAAGTGCAGTGACCCTGAGATATAGTATACCTATATCTTAAGTAAGTGGTGCATGCACCAACTTACACAGGCTGCAATGGCAGGCCTGTAGTTCCATTTTGCATGGCGTCTCATGGGTGGCATAATATATGTGTCAGCCCATGGGATGCCTCTGGGGTACCTATACCTGGGGTACATGTGTACCATCTACTAGGGACTGACAAGGGTACCCCAGTATCCAATCTGGAGGTTACCTAAGTAACACCCCCGCCATGTGTTTGTGCATGATGCACTTTGCTGCTGGTAGGCGATCGAACATTATGCACAGCAATTGCGGATTATGAGACAAGTTATAGTGCCAAAGAGTAAACAGTGAACCTGATAAGCAACCATCCAGCGTCTCAGTCGGCGAGCACTGCACTACTAGCAGGACTCTGTGTTTTGCATCGGTGAGCTCTCCCCCACATGGGCCACAGACAGCCCGAGCCCTTTTTGTGGTGATCCAGGCACGGAGGACGGGCGCAGGGAGCAAGGGCAGCTGCTCTTGAGGGTGTTTTGCCCCCGAGGGGGAACTGCCAACACATATGTACTTGCTGGCCACACAGGACGAGCAGCACAGAGACCTGAGACCCAAGTCCCGAGCGAGGGTTCGGTGCAAGACCTCTGGAAGTTGGCCGTAAAGGGGGGATACATGTGGCTTGTACCGGGGTGCTGGGGAGCTTTGGTGGAGGGGTGGCACGCTGCTCCAATTGTGCCGCAGATGGAACGGGGTTTGTGTGATGTGCGTTTCCTGCGCGAGGAACGGAGTGGTGTTGCTTCTTGTTTTTGTTGCCGTGCCTAGCGATGCACGTTGGAGCTGAGGCTGCTGTGGTGGGTGGGGAGGTGTGATTGACTATACATCCAGATGCGGGTGGTGTGTGTCCTTTACCGCAGTGCTACTGGTCCTCGCCCCCCCACACCCTTGGGGGCATCTGGCGGCAGGAGTGGAGGAGCGTGCAAGAATGTTTTGATGGGGAGGGGGTTGCACAGGGGTGGGCACGATCGGGTGGTGGAGGAGTTGGTGGTCGTCATTGGTGCGGCCAGGTGTGCGCAGGTGCCAGAGAATGGCAGGGCGGCGATTTGGGCACCATTCACGGAGGGATGTTTTTGCCAGGGTCTGCCCACTGGGCACTGGCGTGTAACTGGTCTGGTGGCAGGGTTGGGGGGGCGGGAGACGAGGCCTTCTGAATAAAGGAATGTTTTGCTAAGGCGAACAGGGGGCTCGCTATGATCCATGGCGCGGTCACGGAAATGTTTGGGAGGGACAGGAGCGGAATGTTTGCAGGACTAGTTTGGTCCTGATGGGTACTGGTGTTCTCCCATAGAAGGTATATGTAGAGAAGTGCACGCATTTGAATGTTTGAATTACTGGTTTGGTCTTGGTCGGTGCTGTACTCTCCCATTCAATGTATTTGAGGGGGCGGGCACTTGCACGATTTGTTTGGTCCTAGTGGGGGCTGGTGCTCTCCTGGGTGCTGCAGCAGATGCGCAGCTGGAGCCGGGTTTTTGGGTGGCACAACGGCAAGGAGTGGCGGTAGGCGGGGGGGGTTGTGGTATCGGGGCGGGCGACTTTGGAGCGGGGTTTGGAGTGGTGAGAGTGGAGGGGCATGGGGGCCCTTGTTTTGGTGGCATGGGGAGGGGCAGGGTCTAATGACAAGGGTAAGGCGGGGAAACAAGGTGGCGCAGGAGGGAGTTTTGCCGATAACAATGGAGTGGGTCGGTGAGGGTGCATTGCCCCCACGTGCCTTTAATTATGGTCAGCGTGGGGGTGGGTTACTCAGAGGAAGCGATGCAGTAGGCAAGCTTTGCTTAAATTTAAGAGAAAATGCAAGCGTGGCGCTGCTGCACTGCGTGAGGTGAGGGAGGGGAGTAGGTTGGGTTGGGGGGAGCGGTAGGTCTTGAGAGGGATGAGGTGCCGTTCAGCAGGGAGAAAGGGGGGGAGAGATGTGGGGGCATCCAGCGGGATATGCTGATGCGCTAGTAGAAATGGGGGCGCACAGGGAGGGCGCAGCGCGGGTCGCAGTGCTGTGCAATAGTTGGGGTTGGTCCTCGGTAGGCGGTGGAGTGTGCGGTTGGCTCCACCGACAGAGGACAAAACAGGGCAGAGGAATGTGTTATATGGCCTCTCCCATGGGCAACAATCAGGAAGTGAATGAGGGATCATTTGTTATTTTGTTTGCCTTAATGCCATATAGCGTGCCGTCAGACGTAGCTAGCTGGTGCCTGTTTCCCCGACTGTATGGGTAATTAGTATAACAGGTACTCCGTTTCCCTGTAGTGCTTCCTTTTTCTGGTTGTTTATGTGTGCGGGGATTAGGTAAATGAAGCTGCAACGGAATTACTTTACTCTTGCAGCTCAAAATGCGCGCAAACTGTTCCTGGAAGTAAAGGGCCTGCCATAGAGGAACATTTTATGTGTTGAATTTTCTACACATTGAATTTTCTTCCTCTGCCACATCTTGGGTTCCGGTAAACAAACATATGTGCGTCAAGCCAGGCTCTACCGCCACGTTAATGCACGCATAGGGAGGGAGGGAAGGGAACGAGGGGCGCGCAGACCGCACAGCAAAAGAGATGCCGTACACGTGCACATCGCCTGTCTATACGCGTGCACATCTCCTCAGCAAAAGAGACGCCATACACGTGCACATCGCATGTCTGTACGCGTGCACATCTCCTCAGCAAAAGAGACGCTGTACACGTGCACATCTCCTGTCCCTCTTCGGAAGCAAAACCCACAACAATAGATCTCCCCTGCGTAGCTGGGTGAGTCCTAAAAACGTGAGAATACATAATGCATCGTAAAATGATGCATAGTGTTATAAATTATGATACGAAAATGTAAACCAAATAAAAGAGATAACATGAGAACTCCATATAAATGTATTTTACGAGATATGATGAAATAAAATATAGTTAACATAGTGATAACAGGAGGAGGAGCCTAGCGCGCAACCAAGATGGCCGCGTAGGTGCGAGGCTCCCGAGGACCTCCGCGACCTCCTGAATTAATCCTGGCGATATCCTGTCCTTGTTGAGGGGACTGTGTTGGGGAACCGGAGCTGAGGCGCCACCCGTTTTTTGGGCTCGAATCGGACCCCGGACGCCGGTGGGAGCATCGATCGAAGGTTGTGGCCTTCTCCTCGCCGGCCCCCCGGATTGGAGTAGTGGGGCGATCCGGGGACAAAGTGAATAACAGCGGCGAACGGGGCTGGGCGACTGGCGTACCCCGCACTTTCACTTTCGCTTTTGCGCCCTCCTAGCTCTCAAGCGGGGTCGGACTGCGGAGCGGGGTGTGGTGGTGTGGCCTTGTCCAGGAGCCCGGCTGACCCGCCGGCGGTGGGTTGACCCGCGGTTCGGTGGTCGCCCCTGCCCCCCCCCTGGCACCCGTGACTTGGTATAGCGGCCCGTTTGGGGTGCTTGGCACGACGGTGGAAGAGCCAGCATGTCCACCAAACAAGATGGCGACCGGGCGAAGGTGAAGACGACCCGCCGTGGCACGGCACACCAGGCCAACAGTATGGACCGCTACACGCTTCAGAAGGGTTCTCCGGAGACATCGCGTGCATCCCCGGTGGGCCCGACGGAGGCATCCGCTCATCCGGTGGATCTGACCCTCCGGGACGTCATGGGCGCCATCGCAGAGATGAAGGCCTCGGTGGACCAGCGTTTCGACACCTTAGCGCAAAAAATAGACTCGGTCCTGGTGGATGTGAGCCTTGTGAGGGCAGACTTGTCCAAAACAAACGACCGAGTCGACTCCCTGGCCCACACCACAACGAGCCTCACGACAGACGTGGTGGCCCTCCAGAAGGAGGTGCGCCGGCTTGGCCAGGCGAGCGCCCTGATGGACCGGCGACTGGAGGACTCCGAGGGTCGGGCCCGGAGGAATAATGTCCGTATTGTGGGGGTGCCGGAGGGACGAGAGGCGGAGGCGGCGGATCTTTTCGTGGAAGAGTTGATCCTGACCCATCTCCAGCCCCGGGGGCTGAGTAAGTTTTTTGCGGTGGAGCGCGCTCACCGGGTCCCCGGGGGCAGACCTAAGACTGGTGCCCCGCCGCGGCCTCTCATTGCCCGGATTTTTAATTTCCGGGACAGAGATGCTATCCTCCAGACCTCCAGACAACAGGGACCGGTCAAGCTTGACAACATGGAGGTACATTTCTACCCAGACTTTACCCCGGCGGTCCAGAAGCAGCGGCAGAGCTTTCTTGGTGTTAAACGTCGCCTAAGGGACCTGAACCTCAAGTACTCAATGCTCTTTCCAGCTAAGCTGAGGGTAGAGGTGGATGGTCGCACGCACTTCTTCGACCGGCCCGAGGCGGCTGGGGACTGGCTGGACACTCTGCCTGGAGATCGGGGCCGGGGGGGGCGGGGGGGGGCGCGGCTGGCGAGGAGGGCCCGCCGGAGCAGAATTGAGGGGTGACTGCATAGGCCGTGCTCTGGACGTTGTTCCTTCCCCATTTATTGATTGCGTATTTTCCCCTCCTATGGAGGTCGTGCGGGGTCTGTTGGGGGCTTCCCTCCTCCTCTGGGGGACTAGTTAGTATTTTAGCTATGGGGCGACAGGCACACTGCACTTTGGGGGGGCTGTCTGGGCTCATGCAGGGGTGCAGGGAGGGGGGAGTTTTGTTGGGACCGGGGGGTGGGGGGGGGGTGTTGTTTGTTAGCACCGCAGGGCAAACCCGCTACTATGTTGTTGTTTTTAGGATGCTCGATGGGGGACGACCGATTGTTTCGACGTATGATGGGGGGTAGGGATTTGGCTGTGTTGTCATGGAATGTTAATGGCCTGGGGGATAGGATTAAGCGTGGTGTGGTCCTGCAGTACTTAAAACGTATTTCACCAGATGTTGTCTTCCTGCAGGAGACGCACCTTATAGGTAACTCCTTTCATGCAATGAACCGGCGGGGATATCGTTTGGCGGCCCATTCTGGCTTCACCTCGGGCTCGCGGGGGGTGGGTATCATGATTAAGAACTCGCTCCCGTTGGAGATTGATGAGGTGCGCCATGATGAGAGGGGACGTTACACGGTTCTGGTGGGCAGAATGGAGGGTAGAGTGTTTGTCTTTATATCAGTGTACGTCCCGCCTGGGTTACAAGCCACCACATTTGCGGACCTGGGGCGCCTCCTTCTGGACCTTCCGAGTGGCCTGCTGGTGGTTGGAGGGGATTTTAATGCGGTAGCCTCTGGGTCTATGGATCGCCATCCCCCTAGGGACCTCCCCCGGGCACAGGCGTGGCTGCCCGGCCTTTTGGACACGCTGGGCCTGGTGGATTGCTGGCGATTAAAGCATCCCGCATTGCGACAATACACCTTCCACTCGGGTGCCCATGGTAGCCTCTCGCGGCTTGATTACATCCTTGTCCCGGCGGCCCACGCAGGGAGGGTGGGGGAGGTGCGCCATCTGGCGCGGGGTATCTCAGACCACTCCCCATTGTTGTTGCATCTCGATGTCTTCCCGAGGGGGGATGGCAGGGTGGCCCCAATCAATGCATGGTATTTGCGCGACCCCACCATTCGTGCTGATTTGACCAAATCCTTACAGCGATATTTCGATGAGAATGTGGGGTCGGTCTCTTCGGCCATCTCCCTGTTGGAGGCTTTCAAGGTAGTCCTTAGAGGGGAGGCCCTCTCCTTTATCTCCCATGCCCGGCGGCGCGAGCGGGAGGAGGTGACCCGGGTAGAGGCCGAGATTGCAGAACTGGAGGGTGACCTGGGAAGCGGGGTAACAGACGACAAGTTGCATGTTCTACACCTAAAGCAGGCGGCCTATCGGGCCCTCGTCACGGAGGCGGCCAGGGGCCTCAGTAGAGAGCAGCAGGGGCGATTGTATGATGTGGGTGATAAGGCTGGCAAATTGATTGCGTGGTTGGATAAGAGGGAGAGAGCGAGCCGTGTGGTGCCTTTGATTGAGAGTGTTGATGGTGCGTGTGTCACTGAGCCGGAAGCCATTGTCTCTTGCTTCGCGGATTATTTCCGCGAAGTCTACTCCCCGGTTTCCCCCTGCTCGGAGGCAGACTCCCATGCCCTGCTCCGGGACATCGCACTGCCCTCCCTAACGGTGGAGGACAGGGATTCGCTGGACGCCCCTCCCACCTCGGACGAAATTGCCTTGGCTATTCGCTCGGTTGCATCCGGCAAGGCCATGGGCCCCAATGGTATTCCCATCGAGCTCTACAAGCTACGCCCGGATGTGTTGGCGCCCCACCTGCGCGCGATGTTCCTGGCGGCCCACTCGCGGGGTTCCCTCCCGCCGGACCAGCGTCTAGCCACAATTGTGGTGATCCACAAGGAGGGGAGGCCCCGTGAACGGGTCACATCCTATAGGCCGATTTCGCTTTTGAACGCGGAGCCCAAAATCCTCGCCAAGGTGTTGGCCAACAGGTTGGTTGGCGTGGTGGGCGATTTGGTCCACCAAGACCAATCTGGCTTTATACCGCACCGCAACACGGCGCTCAATCTGCGGCGCTTGCACGGGGTGCTCGCGCGTGTCCCATTTGTGCGGGAGCCGGCCATCTTGGCGTCCTTGGACGCCACCATGGCGTTTGATACGCTTGAATGGCCATACATCTGGGCGATGCTGGCAAAATTCGGGTTTGGCCCGGGTTTCATTAGCTGGGTCAAATTGCTATATTCGGGCCCATTGGCGCAGGTGGTAGTGAATGGGCGAGTCTCGGCCCCGTTCGCGCTGGGGAGGGGTACGCGACAGGGCTGCCCCCTGTCGCCTCTCCTGTTTGCCCTGGCCCTGGAGCCCCTGGCGGAGTGGCTGCGGTGGCACCCTTCTATCCGTGGTCTCCGCTGGACTCCCGAGCATGAGGACCGTGTGTCCCTCTATGCTGACGATATCCTTCTGTATCTCGCCTCCCCGCGTAAATCACTGATCGTCCTGGTTGATGTTTTGCGTTCATTCGGTCGCAACTCAGGCCTGGTCATCAACTGGGCGAAATCCTGTGTATATGTGCTTTCCGGGGAGGCTCCGGCCCTACCACGGGACTGTCCGATCCAGATTGCCTCCCAAGGTTTTCGGTACCTGGGTATCTATATCACTCTTGACCCGGAGGCCCGCTACGAGCGGAATTTGTTACCCCCCCTTCGGCGTTTGAGGGAGGACGTGGTGCGCTGGCGGCGTCTGCCGCTCTCGCCGCTCGGCCGAGCGGCCTTGTTTAAAATGATGTCCCTGCCACGCTTCCTCTACGCCCTCCAGAATACTATGGACTTGGTCCCGGCACGCTATTTCCGTGAGGTGGAGGGCCTCCAGCGGCGCCTGTTCTGGGACGGGAGGCCGCGCATTGCTCTGGCTAAATTGACGCTCCCGTGGTACGATGGGGGGGTCGCCCTCCCTGACATTAAACGGTATTACTGGGCCTCCCAACTAGCTGCAATTAATCATGGCCTTTACGGGCCCGCCTTGAACCCGGCATTCGAGATGGATAAGATGCTCCTGCCCGGTGGCGATTACAATCGAGCGCTCTACGCTGGCGCGCCCGACTCCCGTTTGACGGGACCGACGCGTGTCATGGTGCGTGTCTGGCACGCGGCTAATGCAGCTATGGGGTGGAAGGACCGTTTGACCCGGGCGTCACCGCTGTATGCGTCTGAGAGGTTGGGCTCCCTGTGGACGTCGAAGGGCTTCGAGAAGTGGGACACGATCGGAATCAGCACGGTGGGAGATCTCTGGACGAGGGGGGGATTCAAAACTTTTGAGACGCTGCAGGCGGAGTTCCAGCTGCAGGGCAGTGAGTACTTTCGGTACCTACAGGTCCGCCATGCGCTGGGCTCCGTCTTCCCGGATGTCGCATCCATTCCGGAGTCTTCCCCCCTGGAGGACAGAGTCCTAGATGGCCATGTCCCGGACAGCACGATCTCCCTCATATACAAAAAACTGATCAACGATAGATCGTGCCTGCTGACTAGTCTCCGCGAGGCTTGGGTTGCCGACGGGCTGGAGCTGGACGATGAGGATTGGATTTCCGCGGTGGCCTCTCCGAAAGAGGTGGCCATCCCGGCTCGCCTTCGTTTCGTCCAGCTCAAGATCCTTCACCGGGTTTACGTGACGGGGCCAAGGCTTCTGCGTATGGGTTTTGCTGGTGACGGAATGTGTAAGCGTGGCTGTGGTGCGTTGGCGACTTTCATGCATATACTGTGGGAGTGCCCGAAGGTGGAGCGATTCTGGCGTGATGTGCATGAGGTCCTGCGTGTGGTGACGCGTGTTGTGCTGCTGCCTGAAGCGAGGAGATGCTTGCTGAATGTATGGGAACCTAATGACTATTCGGTCCCGCAGACGCGGTGGGTGACTCTGGGATACATGATAGCCAAGCGCGACATTGCTCAATTGTGGGGATCCCAGAGGCCCCCTGCGGTGTTGGCCTGGAAAGAGCATATGGATTGGTGTATGTTTCGTGAAAAGGTGGTGTATGTGGCGAGAGGTAAGCCTGGGGCGTGGGTGAAAATCTGGGGCCCCTGGAACGCCTACCGCGGGGGTATTTGTGAGCCACCACAGCTACAGGCGGCCTCGCCTGCTCCGTCTCCCTAGACGGCCCCCCTCCCTCAGCCGCGGGCGCGCGGTCCCCCAGTCCCTGATCTATTCCCATTCCCCTCTCCAGAGTTCTGCTGCTGGTTTGGATCCCCCACTTATGGAGCACGTGCTGTTATCTTGGATCGCGGGTTGCCTTGCGGGTGTGGTTTTTTGGTGTTGTTTTGTTTTAAGAAAAGGGAACCGTACTGTGGGCTTGGAGCTGTGTGGCCTGCACCATTGATTACTCCTGTTTCACTGCTCTACACTGCCTAGAGACTTTTACTGTATGTGTGCAATATGTTTTGGTCATTCTAGCGGCCGGCCGGATGGTTGTAGGCCCATACCTGTAACTTTTACGAACGGCAATAAACGGTTTCAAAAAAAAAAAAAAAAAAAAAAAAACATAGTGATAACATTTATATGTGCATCGAACCTGAAAATTATATGTACACCTAATGAAGTTATTGAACTGCAAGATCATCTAAACTAAAAGAGATTTTATGTAGTGCCATTCTTAGCCGTTGTACCGTCTACCAATAACACATGTATTGAGAGTGACACGTTAATAATTTGCTGTGAAAAATTATAACGTACAAACAATGCTTATGAAATTCCTTTATTTTTTTTGCTAGTACATAAAAATAAGATGTAGTACCTTAAAGACACTATAACTGTTATAATGGAGAGACTCTAAATACATATATGAAATGATGTGATTTATCAACGAATTAACCAGTAGTGATTCCGCTACATTTTTCTTGTAGGCCTCAAATGCATCTTATATTCTGCGTTAATGTAAAATCATGTGAGGCAGTCACCTTAGCCCTATGAGAACTTTCTGTGGAGTTTCATTTCTGTATTTGCTAACAAAGGACTCACTTCACACCAAAAAGCACATTCAATCGAAATGTAACAATATTATTGCAAATCCAGGGAAAGGCGCCTGGGAACGGACGAACTGTAAGCAAAATAAAACTCCAACTATTTCCGTGGGAATGAAGAAATGGGAACACGCATGAACCTAATGTAACTTAATGAAATTTGCTTAAAGAATTACTGAATTCTCTGCGGTTTGTGAGTTTCACTGATCACCCCAAAACAGCCCACTATGAGTGACCAATGAGAATCCCATTGACTGATGGGATGGATACGTTAAGGGGTGTAAATCTGGAACATTTGAGGTATAATTGCCCCATCGGGGAGTGGGGGGTGCTGGCTATCATTTTCCTTTCCTGCCTGGCATGCTATCGGACAGACTTATGATTCCTATTATTTCTT
Source organism: Triturus cristatus (assembly GCF_964204655.1). Classification (NCBI taxonomy): domain Eukaryota; kingdom Metazoa; phylum Chordata; class Amphibia; order Caudata; family Salamandridae; genus Triturus; species Triturus cristatus. The sequence continues at coordinate 736,358,705 of NC_140589.1, read as the reverse complement.
CTATGCCCCTTTCCATCCACACTGGGTGGAATAGACTTTATGAACTGAACTATATCTAACTGCGACCTCGAATCCTGTACTTTGCCGGCTGGTAAAGTGTGCAGGGAAATAACCTTTCAGCTGAGGGGTTATCTGACTCCAACTGTGGCATATGGTGCTGCAGATCAGACTTGACCAGATCTAACTGAGGACAGATTTTAACCGCTCAGCTTTGCCTTGGTTTGTATGATTAATAACTGAATCTCAAAAGTATTATCTTGTTTCCCTCCACTGAGGATTTTCTAACTGTCAATTTAATGTTCTGTTTAGTGCTGTGTGAGTACTTCTATCGATAATCCGGTTATTAAATCTGATTGGATATGTATGTTCTTTTCTTGTCCATGCAATTCAAGGCTTTAGATAACTGTTTCTCATGAGCTACCTTTATCGATTTTGTCTCCTTCTTTTGGTCATATTTCCTGTCTCAAAGCGTTTTTATCTGTGTTTGAGAAAGTGTTTAAATTAGTTTTGAGGTAACAATTATTTTATTCCAGTTCTTCATAGAATAATTGTTCACGTTTCCTAGTATTCTGGTCCCTCTCAGCTCAACAAAAGGATCCGATCGGAGGACCATGGTTTGTAGAAATAAGAGACTAATGTGAGACTGAGGGCTTGCTAAATGAAATGGGCCTAGTGAGATGAAGTTCTTTGTAAGGGTTTGATGAATAACACGCTTTGCGCGCATCAAAACCCAGGTAGAGCGGGGGTTTGTTTCAAGCACTGCCACCAACACAGAGAAGGAATGACCTCAAGAGTTAGGAATCAAAACAAATACGGACGAGGCAGACCTCAAAACTCTGGGGAGTACAGTGAAATGTGTTTTAAAGGAACGCTATGGGAAAGGGATCCTTGGACCCACAAATTACTGTATATATCAGGTAAAACAGTTGAAATCCCAGTGGCTCTTCTAATTATAAATGTTATGATTTTTTTTTTATTAGAATGGTGTCCGATACTAGGAAACATAATGGAAGAAAACTGAATTTCCCATATTACCCATGTCTAAGATTGATACATAAACTGTACGTCCAGAAAATATAAACACACTTTGTTCCAAAAGGCATATTTTTGAAAATGATTGCAGAATTAATTTAGAACTTTTAATAATTCGGAGCTTACAGTAGGGTTAGACTTCCAGCAAGCATAGTTAGATAATACAGACGAGAGAATGAGTATTTTTCAGAACAAATTAGTCTGGAAACCACACCGGGGATCATTGGATCTATATGTTTTGATAGATATCATATGGACTATAGCGTGTACCAGTGAGAGCCTTATTGTGAAAATTACGCTGTGTATTATTTTGATCTATATGGTTTGATACATCTTATATGGAATATGGAGTGTACCAAAAATAACCTAATTATTATGGTGTTGTTTGATTTTGAATAAAGGAAACTTAGGACCCCAGATTTCTGCTGCATTTAAATCCTATCCACAAGTTTTTGCTCCCATGGTAAACCCATTCCAATTATATATCTAATCTCCTTAGTGAAACCCCAGTGCTCAGTTCACTTTAGGAAGTGATGTGCCTGTCCTTCTTAGAGCCAGGTTGTGCTCTCATCGGTGGTTCTCAGGCCTTCCTGATCCCTAGTTTTCAAGTCAGAGCAACAGAATTGTCATTTCGCCCTAGCATAGATTTCACCCCTGCCTTATCTTCTCTCAGGATAGAAGTGGTTCTTGCAGTGCCACACAAAGCAGACCATGAAGGATGACTTGGAGTTAACCCTCTGAGAGCATACCTCTCATTCAGAAGCCTCCTATTCTTTTTCTAGAGTTTGGGCTTGCCCTCATAGTGACCAGTCCCATATTGATGTCTACTGCAGACCCGGGAGAGCGAGGGACCATTTCATTTGCTATCGCTCCCAGGGCCTCTAGAATGTTTCCTCAGCGTGATGCAAGCAAAGACCAACCCTCGGAAGAAGGGAGGAAGGTGTCAACTGCCAAAAGATATGAATAGGACGCAACTACATCTCTAACTAATAAAGGGGAAATTAAATTCGTCCAAGGGAGAACAGAAGCAATAGCTGAGGTCCTGGCAACAGCAAATTCACAAAGATAAAGATAACTGTTTTTTTTAAAATAAGAACGTGATTCAAAAATGTAATATACAAAGAATATTTATTATAATTATTAAACTTTTTTTATTCTTTTTTACGTCTCATAATCAAGTACGGGGCCAAAGGAAAAAATCATGAACTGTATGCAATAATCATATAGATCAATAGAACACAAACTGTTCAGATGCATAAACATAAGAATCTCCCACCCCACTAACATAGAGCACGGTTAAAATCGTGGATATAGAAACATATACTTCCAACAATCAAACCATCTCATACATTCCATATTCTCACATATCCAATGAAACAAATAACACACAAAGGTAATAAAAGTAAGAGAAACCCAATCAGGATAATATAGTAATAGTGGTAAGTTGGTAAGAATACATCCAGTTGGTATTTTCAGGTATATACCACCTTGTGGTTTCTGTCCTGCACGGTGCCGACGCGCGTTTCAGTGCTAGGCTAGGTAGTAGCTGTCACCTTCCTCAGGGCACTGATTATTTGATAATCAGACAAGGGAACAATAGGGCGGGGAGGAGAAATAGATACAAAAACAGCGTGGGCTAAGTGACAAATTGGCACTTCTTAAGTCAGGAGCTCAGTTTAAAAGTTTAGATCCAGTCACAAAGAATTCCTATGTGGAACAAAAGGGAAGTATATCGTAGCGCTGGATACAATAAAGAAGTCCTTCTACAATGGCAGAAAGTCGAAGTGACCAGATAAGTCGGTTCAAAGACGGAAGTCTAGAAGATAATGGTAAGCAAGGGATGGAATTCTCCAAAAACGTCCTCAGGGCCAGGAATAGACCCGGGATTAACAGCTGAAGAGTGGTGAGTGATGGCAAGCAGACTGCGGTACGCGTCGGAACTCAGTAAAGCTATCGAGCGGTTGAATCTCGCTCAAACCGTAGCGGTCCTTATCCGAACTCAGCTGAAACTGGCAGTGAGTCGATCCAAATTTCGCGGGGCGAACAAAATGCAGCTCCTTCAATGGTCGCGGTAGCAGGCATACGGCGTCCTGGGTCTTAAATTTGATAAGTGGACCCGCCTTCTGAAAGGATGGTCAGGTCCTCAGCGTGATGCAGACAGCTGGCACCAGGCAGCCAAGAAGGCCAGTGCTCACACCAGGCCCCTTGTGTGGTGTCTTTAGAGCTCCTTTTCTCTGGTTCGCATCAGCAGTCGACAATCTCTTGGAATGGCTTTAATTATTAGAAATAACTCAGGCACAAGGCTGGTAAAATATGAATCGGGTCTCTCCAGTAGATGGTTAGTGGCTAATGTACTGATTCAGGGGATGCCAGTAGTGTGTGCTATTTATTAGGGTCCAAATAATGACACCCCAGAAGCACTAATAACGTTGGAATCGTGTCTTTTGGAGTCCACAGCTCCGGTTATACTTGGATGGGATTTTAATTTAGTCCTAAATAAAGAATTAGACAGAGCATCAAAAGTTAAATATGTTAGTCCCCAAGAACATCCGCTATATTGAAAAATATGATGAACGGATTTAATCTGATTGATATTTGGTGCAGTAAGATGGGGGGAGTAAGGGATTTTCAGTTCAGTTCATAGTCTTTATTTCGATCACACAAATCATAAAAGACAATTACAACATTATATCAAAAATCACGATAAAAACATATTGTTAAAATTAGAACATTCACTGTAGGCTCATCACTTGTCATTATACAAATAGTGTAAAAAGTGGAGTTAATATGGAGTCATAAAAGTTTAACAATTATCAATAGAATGGCGACACATAAAACCACAAAAAAAAAAGTTAAAGAAATAAAAAAAGCTGGAACACCGACCAATAAAGGATCTTACCTCCTATAGTAAAAAGTATGGGCATCATTCCCGCATTGATTACTTTTTGGTGGATCAGGAACTATATGCAGAGGTGAAAGCAGTTAAACATGCCCCCGCCATTCTTTCAGACCATTCTGCAATGTTCCTGTCCCTAAGACACCACCAAAAAATGGGACAGAAAAGGTGGACATTAGATAGGACTATTCTGCTAGATGAGAGGGTGGTACTAAACTTAGCGGATAAGACAGCAGACTTTTTTCTCTCAAATAGAGGCTCGGCTAAAATACAAATAGTTTGGGATGCTTTAAAGCATATTTAAGGGCAATATTAAGATCCGTAATGGTAGGTAAGAGGCAAGTGTTGAGGCAGGAAGATGAAGAGTGAATTAAAGAGATTAAGGCCAGAGAACGTGATCTTCAGAAGGCATCGTTGGAGGGATCAGGTAGAGCTTCAGAGCTTAGTCGAGAATTGGAGCACCTACAGGTAGAATATCAAGGGCATCTGGATAAAAGATTATTGGATAAGTGGAAAGTGAGTAAGCTACAGCATTTTTCATATGGTGAGAGGTGTTGTTCGCTTCTGGCTTGGAAAGCTAAAACAGATAAGGCCAGAAACTCAATACGGAACCTTATCAATGCAGAATCAGGAGTATTGCTGAATACCAATGCAGAAATTAGCAGAGAACCTCGTAGATACATGAGTAGCCTATACAGAGAGGATATACAACCCAGGAAAGAGTGTATAGAGGCCTGGCGAAAGAGGACGGAGCTCCCGCGATTAACAATTGAGTAAAAGAGGGTTCTGGTGGCCGAGATTACGGAGGAGGAGATCAGGGCGCAATGTAGGAAAATGGCAGGTAGGAAGGCAGCCGGGCCAGATGGCCTCCCAGTTGAGATCTACTCTCAAATTCTTGATAAAACAGCTCTGGTCCTGAAAGATGTATCCAATGCTATACACATAGATGGTGAAACAGTTCCTCGGTCTTAGGCAGAGGCCACGGTAACTTTAATTTTGAAACCTAATAAAGACCCGTTGAAAGCAGACTCATACAGGCCAATATCACTCCTGAACTCAGACTACAAGATTTTGTCTGGGATACTAGCTTCAAGAGTAGCGCATGTTATTAGGGGAGTTATTCATTTGGACCAAAGAGGTTTTATCCTTGGGAGGCAGCTTTTTGAGCTCACAAATTTGATGTAGGGGGTTATAGATATGGTGGAGGCCCAGAATTTGCCTTTGACTGCAGTGGCTGTAGATGCAACTAAGGCTTTCGACCAAGTACACTGGGCCTATCTTTGGGAAGCCTTAAGAAACTTTGGGTTTCCGCAGAACATGGTGAGGGCGGTGCAAAACCTATACTATCTTCCCAGGGCTAGGGTGCTGGTGAATGGGGAGTTATCAGATTGGTTTGACATCACTAGGGGCACGAGACAGGGTTGTCCCCTGTCTCCGCTCCTATTCAACCTGTATATAGAGCCGTTTGCAAACCTGATTAGAGCAGATCCCACTATCCTTCCTTTTAAATCCGCTGGTTTGGTGGTGAAATTGGCTCTGTATGAGGATGATCTGATCCTCTACACTACCAACCCTCAGGTAGCAATCCCCAACTTAATGGCAAAGGCACAGAGCTTTGGTACAATATCCGGTTATAAGTTGAATGTTGAAAAAACAAAAATTATGGAATGGAATCAGGTTAAGAATAGTCGGGGCTATATATGAATGAACTCCTCCCAGAAGTATTCCATGATCAAGTAATGAGGCGGTGGGATAATCTCGGGGTTGGTACAATTGGAGACATCATGGATCAGTCAGGGTTAATATCATTTGAAAGGGCGCAACAACTATATAATTTGGATCGGAGAGATTTTTTTAAATACTTACAGATAAGATCAGTTTTACAGAGGAAACAGGCAGGTAATTGCAAGTATACTACGGTTGATCTGATGGAAGTTATTCGAGATGATGAGGGATGTTCAATTTCTCAACTTTATAGTGCACTGTGCCTGTATAATGAGGATGATAGAGGAAAGGTATTTGATAAATGGAGAACTAAATTAGATTTAGTTGGGAATGAGGGCGAAAAATCACTTCAGCTTGGAAATTCTATTTTGAAGGTTGCAAACCTGCAAGCACAATACTATAAGACCTTTCATGAACTATATTATACACCACATAGAATAGCTCGCTGGGGTGGTACGATTGGGATCTCCTGCCCAAGATGTCAGAGTTTGGAGGCAGATACGACACATATGTTTGCAGCTTGCCCTAATTTAGATCCCTTTAAACTAGCAATGGAATTTTTTTTTAAAGATGAATTGGAGATTTCAATTAAGTTAACTAATGAGATTATGGTTCTTGGGGTGGTAAAGGAGGGACAGGAGGTACCCCATCAAGAATTTTTGTTTATTGCAATGACGCTGAGCCGGCTTTGTATCGCAACGGTATGGAAAGATTCTAACCCCCCTTCGTTTCAACAATGGCTCTCAAAACTATTAGCTATCTACACCCTAGAGAAATCTCTATATGAAAAAAAGGGAGTGAATGCAAGCCAACTTGGGAAACGGGCATGGGCCCCAGTTGAAAAATGGAAACTTAAATTAGATGGTTAATCTAAAAAGGGATAGGTATATGCTCACTCTGTCAGGACTAAAGTCGGCGGTGTTGAAATTGCTTGACTTTTACTTTTATGTTACTTTACTATTAATTTATTTATTTAAAAAAAAAAAAAACAATTCTCTCCCTCCTCTTTCAGATTTTTCAGATCTCTCAATGTTCCCTTTTTTCTGGAATTATAATAATTATATTATGTATTGTATCATGCTGTTTATTTTAAGAGACTAAACTTTACTCGAAGGATTTCTGGTGTATTAGATATATATGTCAAGCAACTAATTGTTTATACTTTATTTTTCTGATGATGAACAATAAAAAAAAAAAATAAAAAAAAAAAAGAATAGTCCGGGCGAAATCTCAAATGCGTTATTTGGGTGTATTAATTACGCAGAAACTTGAGGACGTACCACGAATAAATTGGGAAAAAGTCAGCCAGGAGATAGGGAGCTTGTTGGTAAAGTGGGCTAACTTACCCTTAAACATTTACGGCCGTGTGAATCTCATTAAGATGATTGTCCTCCCAAAAAGTACTTATCTTTTTAAATCCATTCCTTTAACATTTCAGAAAGAAGATATGGCCAAGCTCTAGGGGAAGATAGGCAGCTTTATATAGGCTTCAAAGGGGCCCAGGATATCTTGGAAAAAGTTGAGGAGGAGGTTGGAGGTGGGGGGTTTGGCCTTCCCAGATTTGCTCGTATATTGCCACACATTTCATTTTAAGAACTTCCGTATGCTTGCTAATAAGGTAGATCGGTCACCCTTGGGATTACTTTTTGATGCAATGTTAGGGGATGTGTGACAAGGCCAGAGTCACTTCCTTTTTAAATATGGAGACCCGAAATACTTCAAAAAGGTGACATTGAAGATTCTGAAGTCTGCCTTGAAAACCTGGATGTACGTTCGGAAAAGACTGGGAGTCCCATATTAATCGTCTTGGGCGCCGATTTGAGATTCTCCTGGAACCCCCGATTGCTTGATTGATCATCTTAGTAAGCCATTAAAATCAGCGGGGTTATACTATTGGGCAGATCCTAAAACGGCATCAAGGTTAGTGAGTTGGGAAGTGCTGAGTAATTGTACTATGGGACAATTGACAATGTTCAAATACTACCAACTTCGCTCCTGGTGGGCTACACAAGAGTGGGTTGATGAGGACGATGACTCTTAGATAGACCAGGTGATGACAACGGCTTCATTGAAAAAGGAAGTTTCTTTGTGGTACTTGGCCTTTCTGGAGACTAATGATAACATTCTCTCTGATATCTCTAAACTGTGGGTTGAAGAGCTGGAGGTAGGAGATCCTAAGCAGGACTGGTATGACTCGTATTCTAATTTATGAGCAGTGGTGAAACCTGCCTCGCTTAAGCGTAACCATCTATTTACTACCCATAGAGTATATTGGTCTCCAGCCAAGCTTGCAAGAGTAACAGGGAACTCATTTGCCTGCCCAAGGTGTATGCTTTCATCAGCAGACGACCTACACCTGTTCTTGACGTGTCCGAAGAACGTCCCCTATTGGACAGAGTTGTGTAATTTCCATGGGGAAGTAACGGGTGAACAGATAAAGGTAAGCCCTCGACTTATATTTTTCGGGCTTTTTCAAGAAGGTCCTGCACGAACAAACACAGTCATCACTAAATTTATTTTCTATGTGATTCTCCTGGCGAGGCAGGAGATATGTAGGCTTTGGAAATCTGAAAGCCCTCCACGCTTTACTGAGTGTCTCAAAAGTATAACTTGTACGAATCAGTTCGATGTGGCCTGTGACCCTAGGAGTTTGGAGAAGGTTTGGGCTTTGTTGGTGGAGTGGAGACAGTTCTCCAGCAGGTCCGATGATTAAGCCATATATGCTCTTCTTCGCCTCGGTTCACATGTAAAGGAGATGGAAGTGGAAACAGCAGTATTCTTGTGCAGAAATGCTCTTCTCTCCTTCTTGACAACTGAGGGACGAGAGCAATACCAGCAAGAGAGTTGGCAGAATGAGGACACAAAAAATATATATATATATATTTTTTAAAAGCAGTCGACAATCTCTGTATCTGCCTAGTCACTACTTATCAGTTTACTGATTTCTGCCTTGCATCGGCTGCACCTGCACATCTTCCTACTCCCTTTTTCCTACACTCTCAGGTACTCCCTTCACTTGCACGGGTTTCCCAAAGCAGGGGCTCTCCAGAGATGTGAGTAGAGTCTGTCCACGGGTCACCACATAGGGTTAACCACACAAGGGTTGAAGGTGGGGCCCAGAGGCACTCATTTTTTGGGGACAGGCATTTACTTTTCCTTAGCATACATTAGCCAAGAGCAAGAGTTAGAAAAACACAAACGAGGAAAGGAGGAGGAAAAAAAGACAGAAAAAACATGACAAAGGAAGAAGGCAGGGATGTAAAAGACCTGCAAGTGTGAAATAAAAGTGCTGGGAATGCATGGTGGTAGAAGAAGAGGCTTGAGGCAGAATCAAGCATTTTTATTTCTCTATCCCAACATTCATCAGTACCGGCTGAAGACTTCTGAGAAACAAATGTGGGCACTTATTATTTTACAAGTTAAGCTCTATCACCGGGGAACATGTCACTAGAGAGGATCACATGGTCAGGACCTGTCTTCTCTTCTGCAGACCAACTAACCTCTGCCTATTTCTCCACCCAGGCCTTGGAATTCTCATGAAGTGCCTACAATTTGCCCTGTTTGCAGGTAAGATGATGCTATGATATTGATCAGGGGTCTTCAAACTGGGAGACAGGCCCCCCTGGGTGTCCTCAAGTGGTGGGGGCGGGAGGAGGGTGCCAAAGTCTGGCCAAAAGAAGCATTATGCTGATAACAGTGCTTTGTTTTAAGCAGAAAAAGATGAGCGGCAGTACGCCACTCTGTAATGGGTAATCAGTAACCACTTTTGTCATTTATATCCTAGCTAGTAGTATGTGTCAAAAGGGAAGGGACTCCAAATATTCTTCAAAACCCCCGCCCCCATTTCTACTAATCACACTGCTGATACTTTTACACATTAGTAAGGCCTGCCTGACCAGAATAGTATGTTCAGCAATCATGTATTTGATTGCATTTTTAAAACGGTAAAAGAACTTCATTACAATCTTTAAATTGGTCCAAAAAGTTTTAAACATTACCAATTTAATGGAATAATTGTGAAACAGTCTGAGGGGGCACGATGATTCTTATCCCACTGTGGGGGCATGGCATTAAAAAGTTTGAAGACCTCTGATATAGATGCTTTGGTCATTTGCTTGGTGCTCCTCTCCCTTTTGCTGCTCACCAGCTGCCCAGGTAACACTTGTAATGAACAGAAGCACCACTCTCCCAGTTCTGTTGAAAGGGCGGGATGGTCTGCAACTTGGAAAATATCACTTTGAAAGAGGATTCATAGTGCGGTGCTACTTGAGACCACGGCCATGCAGCAGTAAGCTACAGCAACACCCTTTATATCACATTTTAATGACTAAAATATAATTTTTCGCTATAAAGATAATTTTGATTGCAATATTGAGCATCTTCCTTTTCGGCTGTGGGAAGGAGGCAGACCCAACATTATCTTTTGGGATGGTTTTATAGCTCTTAAAATACTGCTACATTGTTGAAAAAGATGATGGGGCCAGAGTGGTGGCTTTGAATCACTAGATGCCCCCAGCAGCGGAAATAGCAAAATTATGCAAAAACATAACTCTAATTGAGCATTACCAAACACTCCCTCAGGCATCCTATATTTTGTATATTGTTCGGGATACACGTCCTGAACGATTGTATGTTGGTAGTAGATTTGATGGCAAGGTTAGCGGCTCATATTATTCTTTCCCTTTTACTACTATATTAAAGGACAGAAAGAAATGTCCCTTCCCATTAACCATTGAGAAGGCTATTGACCAATGGTAGTGCAGTCTCAAGTCCCAGCAGTCACTCAATAGAATCCATAGGCATGTTCCCTACAGCCCACCTTTTTATTTGCTGCTGCAAACCAGATAGGTAAAAAGTTGATATCCTGAAGTTGCAGGGTTATAACAAGCTTTCTTGAAGAGAAGATATCCACAGATAACTGGCTTTACACAACATACATCAATTGTCGCAGAAAACAATCCCTCGTTAAAATCCCTGGCACGAACGTGTATACGTCACACAATACTACAGACATGAAATAGTTAGTAATGGAACCATAGAAGGTACCCAACATATACCCCTTCCTTATAATACCAACCAAATGTGACAAACAGTTTTACAAAAGGCATAAATATCAGTATAGGGAATGCAAGCTAGAATAAATAACATATCATCTCAAATATACTCCTTCAAGTGCTTTGGGTAATGAGATGTCCTCACAGACCATTGCATGCACTGGGATGAATCTTTCGGAGCAGCGCTTTCACGGTTCATTTCAACACTCACCTTCTTGTATACTATGTCGCACGTGTCTAAAGGCAGCACAGACAAGTTATACCCTCCCTTCACTCGCATCAAATCACCAACACCCATGTTTGACTTTGCATACTTATTGCATGTTGGATGCAGTGGTGGGACCTTCGTCTCATGTTGAAACCGGCAGAAGTAAGCGCGGCTCCTTCCTATAGCCACTGTGTTGTTTTGCATTTCAGATTATCACATGGAAGTAACAGGCGCCTCCCTGAAGGGTCACTAATAGAGGATACAAAATGATAGGCTTAAAAAAAACTCCAAATGGCTGCTGTGAAGGGCTCAGCAAAAAGTGTTCAACCTCTTTAGCATAGCCATACTACCAACAAACTTCAAATACCCTACTTTTCACTTTACAAATGTCAATATATGCCTGTAGGCAAGCTTCAGCACCCCCTAGGCATCCTCCATGGGGATGCCAGCAATACCTGCCACAGCACCAACATCACACATTAACTCAATTGCTATTTTTCCATATGAGCCGAACTCCTCATTTAGTGTTCATTGTCCACTACTTTACTATGTGCTCTAAGACTTTACCCAACACTTCATCCTCTTCCACAGAGCTTCTCAGTTCCTCCTCACAAAATGCCTCTGCAAAAACCACACAGACCTTGCTTAGGATACTTATCTCCTTTTGGTTATCACACTCCCCAACAACGTTTCTTCCAGGTAATGGTATAGAAAATACAGAAGAGGAAATCAGCTGCACAATTGTTTGTTCCTGAAGCACTGATTTTCCTGCTCCTATACTGTTAACTAGCCATCGGTGTCATGGCTGGCCACACCCAGCTGTGTTGAGCAGATCTCTAGAGGGTTTATTATTAGGGTTTAGATTAAATACTGGGCCACATACATAGCTGTCCAATTATTGTGCACCCCACCACATGGCAGGATTTCATTTTCTATTTCAAAATATGTGGGTTCCAAGCCATAAAAAGCCAAGGACTAAAATGCCACAATTTCCTCATTTGCCTGTTTTCCTTTTCCGTAATAAAACCACACGCAACCCATGACATCTTGCCTCAGTTCTAAGGAAACTTTCATCCTGTGTCAAAGGGTTTCAAAGGTTTAGCCTTTATAATGTCTGTTTTAATTTGCACAAATGCCAACTCATGTTCCTAGTTTCACCCAAGCCTCGTATTTTTCTTTAACTGTCTTTGCAAAGGTGGTTTTTGCTTGTGAAATGAGTACCACTTTAACATAAAACTCGCCAAACCAAAAAATAAATCTTAATTGGTCCTTGTTGTTCGGAGCATCCTCAATTGCTGTGGATAACTTCACTTTTGGCTCTAGTCCAGCTTTAGACATAGGATATCTTAATTAATATACCTCTTCATCAGCAAACATATATTGATCCTTCTTCAATGTCAAACAAGAAATTTAAAAGATATTCAAAACTGGATTCAATCTCTCATCAAGTTGTTTCTCATCCCTCCCACACACTGAAAGTCATCCTAAAATAATTCTGTTCTGTCCATATTCTTAAACAGGTTACACATCATTCTCTGGACTCCAGCAAATTCCAACGCCAGGCCAAATGGCATTCATTTGTATTGATAGGTACCCTCCAGGGTGATGAATGTGTAATGCTGCGAGACTCTTCATGCAGTTCAATCTGGTGGTCACTGCAGACATATCCAAAGAAGTGAAATTTACCTCTCCCTTTAATGTATTTAACATCTCAGATATGTTCGGAAGTAGTCACCAATCTACCCAGAAGTTATGGTTGTAGCGCGTAGGCTGACACACAATCTCAACAAATCTTTGGGCATGACTATGGGCACCAAGCACTCTGAGCCTTCAATTTCTGCGATTATTCCTATCTTCCCCAATTTCTCTAGGTCATTTTTCAGTTTCACATTTAACCCTCAAAGTGCTATGCCAATCTTGTGCACACAGGGTTTGGTGTCATCCTTCAAGGTAAGCTTGTAGAACTCTGCCAACTTCCTAAATTCACCCTAAAGACTTCTGAGAATTTCCTCAACCATTTTACTTTAGCATCCTTCACTTCATTGACACTCAAACCTTGTCTTAACAACTTAGATTTCAACAAATCTTCATATGGCTGATTGGGATCAAGTATCATGTTCAGTTCACCCCTCCCTTCCTAGTCTGTGGCCCTTTTTGTGCCAATGGGCATCTCAATTATCATGACATGTTAGGTGACAAAGGTGAACGAGTTACCAAATATTCCACCATGTTAATTGGACTCCTCAAATCTCTCATCTAACTTTTCCAAGGCTTCCTTTACTGCCTCACTTATAATCGATACAGAATAAGGGACACCTAATTGTCTCATTTATGATTCAAATAGGCACACTCACTTGGAAGAGCATACATTAAAAAGTTGGGCAAATGCATGTACCTCACATAAAAGTATACACTTTGGAATTATACAAAGAATGATGGTGTGGTTATATGGCCAAACCTCAAGGAGATGCATTATTCCATTTCTATCTGCTCGCTCTGCTCCTTCCCTGCTGTGTATTGTTCCTATCTTGTGCTGAACAGCATCACCAGCATTGATAATTTAAACTATTTGGCTGTGTGTGTCTCCATAATTAGTCAGATACAATACTACCACAACTGGATCTTGGGGCAGCACTATGAGTGTTAGTATTCTCCTACACAGCTCATCGTACAGTGTCCCGATGTAGTGGTATTTGGCATGAACTTTACTTTAGCCTTTGCCAACTCCATGACTTTGTCTTCTGACATTTTATTTATGTGCTGAACTTTTATTGGCTGGACAATTAGGGGTTCTGGGTGCAAAGTAAGACAACAGAAGTCAGCACCATTGTGTTGCTATTTGAATTATTACAAAACAGAAAAATAAACAAATCGTTATGCAGGTAAGTCAAATTACACTGAAGCCCTAACCATACTTGTGACTTCCCAGGTCAATGCATGACTAGCTGCTCTAGTCCAAGCTTTTTCTTTGCATTCTTCTTTCATAGTGGAGTAAATAAGACTACAAGTCTTAAATCACAAACTCTCGACATCGAGTCGGTCGTCTTATGGAGTTTTTTTTCCAAATGTTGTCACAAACTTCTCCAAACCTCTGGAACTTCTCTCTGAAGTTCCTCTTTAGGGTTAAAATTGTCCAAAAAACAAATCCAAGGGTCTAGAAGTTCTGACATAGTCCTTGGAATTTTGGAGCTACAATTACCACAATGCACCTGGCCAAATTCTACTGGATGGACTCCAGGATGGGGAACTCTTGATGGAGATGATGCAGGTGGGCTCAGTTAACCAGTAGCTTGCAGAAAGTCCACTCCTTCATTCTTTGTAAAGCAAGGCAAAGTCCTTAGGGCTGTAGTCCCAGAATGTGCAGCAGGTGCAGTCCTTCAGAGTGCAGACCTTTGGGGTGCAGATCAGATTTCCAGCAGGGCAGTTCTTCTTCTCCTTGTAGTTTCAGGCAGCAGATCTGAGGAGCTATGCAGCTCTTCCATATTTATGCAGTGTTCCTGGGCGTCAAGCAGGGGGCACCCCTGATGAGTGGAATGTCGGGTGCCACCCAGGTGTATGACCACTTCCTCCAAAGTGTGGCATATTCTTCTCCCAGAAAGCACTATTCTCTCAAAATCCAAAATGGTGAAAGTCTCTCCTTTGAGTTTAGATCGGGCTAAGACAACCCACTGGCATGGCAAAAATTCACTATCACTCCCCTTCATACCGCCTGACTAATTTAAGTGCTGAGACTCCTATGTGGCTGGGGTGGCAGGATGTGGGGTGAGTCTGTGCTGTCCTACAGTGTCATTCTCCCTTTGAATACCAGTTTGGCTACCTCTCACCCTCATCCTGCCATCTTCTCCTGCAGCTGCAGTCCTCCACCCACAGGAAATATTTGTCTCTCTGACAGGACATTTCACACCTCATTCAGAGCAGATCTGGCTGAGCCTGGGAAGGCTGACCAACCCAGAGAGTGCAGCTGAAAGCTGGATTTTGGCTCACAGAAAAGAAAGTTTAATAACTTCCTTTCTGTAATAGTTATTATAAATCTAAAAGTGGCAAGTTGCTGGATGTATCATAACTACTCATTTGATACTTTGAAGTATATTTTGATTTTGCTCCTGTCAATATTTATAATTAAATAAAAAATTCCAATGTTAGCCTGTGGAGCCATTTGCTAAAATGGGGGAAAACACAATTGACAGGTTTTCCTTCACCCGGGCTTTTGAGCCATCTTTTATAATGTCACTGCGTATAGTTACAAGGCACCATACTCATGGGGCACCAAGGGGAGATGTTAGGAGTGACTTATATGTAAAAATAAGGTACATTAATAGTTTGGAAGTACCTTTAATTCCAAAGTCGAATTTCCATATAAAATGTAACTTTAAAGACTGTCTGCAAAGCAGGGCTGCCTTTAAAATGACAGCAGGCAAAACAACAGCGCACACTCCATTGCAGGAACTCTACTGGGCCTCTAAACATCCCAACCCTATTATTTACTAGGGGCTTATAGGTAGATCGCATCCCCGATGCTTTATTTTTTATTAGGGATTTACAGGGGTGTATCATTGCCAATTATAATTATACCATGCACTTTTAGAGCAGATCACTGGGCCTGGTTCTGGTAAGGATAGCCGAATGCACTGTCAGAGTAAGTTACACGAGTACCAAGCACAAAATGGGGGTGATCAGGGCAAAAAGGATGAATTTCTCACACTTGGTAGAGTGTGTTTGCTTATGTGGCTAGGCAAAATAAAGCAGTGAATCCCTATAACAAGAATACATCTCTTTAGCCACTCAAATCCCTTTTACTTGGTAGAGATCAATATATTGTGTTGCATTGGTATTTATATACCACAAACCTAGCTAGGAAGCAACGGAGTGCTTATAAGTATATAACATACATTATACATGGGGTTGGGAAACCATCTACAATCTTGAGTACATAAAGAGGGAATTACACAAATACATTTCACATATTAGATTTTTTAGGCACAGGGATGTTATGTTATTTGCTCAGAATCACACATGGTTGAACAAAGCTCTCCAGAGGCTGGGATTCAAAAGGGTCATCAAAGGGGATGATGGACGGAGCGTTTGAGCAAATCAAACACTCACCCCCAGTCACTGATCTGGGTTTGATCCATCATCATTCTTTAGCTTACTCCACCACCCCAGTTCAGACTGGCCATATGCAAATCAGTCTGACCCTGTGCCTCATGGGAACAGTCCAGCCCAAACTGCCAAGCCATGTCTTCCCTGGACCGGAAACAAGCATCCTGGGACCAGTTTCGGGTTCATTTTTTGTTTAAATATCTTTATTGGTATTTTTCCCTTTTTGAATCGTGTAACAAATTAACATTTGCAAAAATAGCACATCTACACATACGAAATCATAGCATGAAAACAGTTATCTTGATAGCGTCGATTTCCGGATAGTGAAAAGAACAATATGTAATAACTATTACGTTGTATATGCAGATGGCTCGTGATCATAAAATACTGCATGCTACTTCCCGCTACCATCCGGGGTCCTATTCGGTATCTGATTAACAGACAGTGGCACCCTTTATAATGAGTGCATCCTATTACCCCAGATGTCCACTATAGGTGTTTAGATTCAAACTGTCACTTGAAATACAGGGGCTCGTATTGCAACTAATCGTATTCCGGGAGTATATGTAGATGAAGTAACAGGATGAACCAATAAGACATATACAATAATCAAGCTTTCAAATTAACAAGAAATAAGAAAGAAGAAAAGAAAAGACTGCCATCACTTTACAACAGAAAGAATATACATAACATCACTAAATCCACACATGCTCATCTCGACCCGGATTCTGCAGCAGCTCACCAAAATGACGTTTGAATTCAGAAAGAATTGAGAACGTCTAACATCAAAACCTTGGTTATGTGTGCCGAGGGGTTAGGAGGGCGATTGGTAGTCCATTACGCAAAAACGTGGCAGTGTCCGTGAGTGCAGTGATGACTCCAAGTATGGGAGCAACTAAGATTAGGTTAGATATTGGCGGGAGGGGTATTTGTGTTGTTTTCATCTGTCCAATTTTTAAAGGTGGTGAATATGTTATCCCAACATTGTGCGATGGGGTATTTGCGAAGTCCCGCTGTTTCCTCTCTATGTAGTGTGATACTTTCTGCCTGCGCCCAGACCATGAGCGATCTCTCCCAGCTTATCGTTTCCGGGGGTGTACTGTGTTTCCATCTTTTCGTAATTAAGCGTTTCGCTACTATTAACCCTAGATCCCAGAACCGAGACGTGACTCTGTTCTTTTTGGATCTGGCGTAGAGCCCTAATATATGGACTTCCCACGTGTGCGGCAGGGGGATTTCAGTGCAGCGTGCAAGTGTCGTGGCTACTGTCTGCCAATAGTTGTGTAAGGAGGCGCAAGTCCACAACATATGGAGTAGGTCTGCATTTAGTTGCTGGCATCGAGGACATGCAGATGTATTGATGGTGAAGTATCTGTTTATATTATCAGGCGAGAGATATGCTTGTTGTACAATATATGTTTGTATCAGCTTAAATTTAGAGCTTCTCGGGATGCATGCAGAACTGGCCAAGATGGCATTCCACTCCTTCTCCGTCCAGGGTGCGCCCCTGCTTTCCTCCCAACGGATGCGGAGACTCAACATTGATTGCAGTGTATGTGTAAGAAGAGCTGTCACTAGCCAGTGCACTATGTGGGAGCCCGCCCCCATGACATGTAGGTATTGAATTAACAGGTGCGTGGGCGGCTCAGTCGTCATGTCTCCCCAAGAGGCTGACAGGGCTCTGATCAAGGAGGTATGCAATATAAATTGTCCTGCCGGTAGCCCACTGTCCCCTGCCAGGGCAGCAAAAGTAAGGAGCGTGCCATCTGAATATAGGTCACCCAGGGTATCCACTTCTGCTGCATGCCAATGACTAAGAGCTTCTTCGGAAGTACCAGCCCTCCCCTGGGTGTCCCCAGGAGTGGAAGTATTGGGGCGTATGGGAGTGTTGCCCGGGTGAGAAGTAAGCCTCGCCTGTAGCACTTGTATGCCAGCGCTAGGTGGAACTGAGATGGCCGCGGGGGCCTAGCGATGGGATGAAAGAGGTGGCAGATTTGTGATTGGGTCCCTGGCCGCTGTAAAGTCACCGTGTCCTCCAATCCCCTGCCACCAAGCCATCTCGTTACCCACTGTAACTGAGCCGCTATATAGTACAGCTCCAGATTAGGGACTGCCAGTCCTCCCTGACTGACTGGGGCATATAGTTTCCATAATGCTACACGGGGCCTGCCCTTGTTCCAGATTAAGTCTCGCATCATACATTCCAGCTCGCGGAATATTTTGTTTGGGACATATACTGGAAGATTTGAGAAATAATATAGAAGTTTTGGGAGGACGATCATCTTGATCAGGGCAATGCGGCTCATGACAGTTAGTGGAAGCGTCTTCCAAAAGTGCACCTGTGCCCTGACCGCTGATATCGCCCGTGTTAAGTTGCCGTCTAATAAATCTTCGGGTGTTTTGTAAATGAAGATACCAAGGTAGCGAAACGTGGTAGAATACCACGGGAGACGAGTGCCACCGAAAATAACTTTAGTCTCGATCGTGTCGATGCTGAAGGGATAAACCCCCGATTTCGCCCAATTGAGCCGGAGACCTGACACTGCCTCAAAGGCTGCAAGTGCCTCAGCTATAGATGTCGGGATGTTATGAATATCTCGAACATACAAGAGTAGATCATCAGCGTAAAGGGAAACAGCATGTTCCCCGTCTCCCAAGTCAATGCCCCGAGCCGCACTATCATTACGAAGTACCTCCGCTAGCGGTTCCATGGCTAAGGAGAAGAGCAGCGGGGACAGGGGGCAGCCCTGGCGCGTCCCCCGTCTGACCCGAATAGGCTCTGAGAGGAGCTTCCCAGTCCTGACTCTAACTATAGGCCGTTGGTATAGTAGCTGAACCATTCTCATGTAATGATCTCCAAGATCATATTTGCAGAGAACCGATGCCAGATAGGGCCACTCCAAAGAGTCAAAAGCTTTCTCCAGGTCCAACACCAGACATCTGGATCGAGGCCATGTATGTGTTGCGTAGTGTTGAAGTCTGAACAGTCTACGAATATTGAGCGATGTACTCCTAGTGGGCACAAAGCCATTTTGGTCGGGATGCACTAAAGTTTTTACAATGGGTGAGAGACGCGTCGCAAGTATGGACGCAAATATCTTGTAGTCGGTGTTCAGGGGCGCTAAAGGGCGATAAGAGCCTAAGGACTTAGGATTCTTATCGGGTTTGAGTAGAGATACCAGTAAGGCCTCATTTTGAGTGTGCGCAAGAGTGGATTCATCAATTGCTGTCTCAAACACTTTCAGCAATTGTGGTACGAGGATGTGTGTGTACGCTTTATAGAATTCCGTCGGTAGTCCATACGGACCCGGCGCCTTCCCGTTAGAGAGTGAGAATATGTTGTCTCAAACTTCCTCCGGGAGGAGGGGGTCGTTCAGTTCCGCTATCTGAGCACGCGTGGGGTGCGGCAACGCTATTCCCTCCAGGTAAAGCTGCAGCTCCTCGGGTGTGGCCTGTGTGTGAGACTTATACAGGTCCCGATAGTGTGACACAAATGCATCGTGTATGTCTCATTGCGTATATGCTATACTCCCGCACCGTACGTACCGACGTTATCGGTGCTGACGACTCGTTCTGATGGACAAGCCATGTGAGTAGCTTCCCCGCCTTGTCCCCCATATGATGCGTCCGCACCGAATGTGCTGCATAGTTAAGGCATCGCAACCGCTCTAACAGTCGCGCATTTTCCTCTCTGTGGCAATCAAGCCATCGCGGGGATCCCCTAGCGGCTTCCTGCTTGCAGGATGCTAATTGTGACTCTAATTTGGTGAGGTCTTTTTCTAACTGTGCTCGGATACCCGCCTGTGCTCCCAAACAGTGTCCCCATACAACCATTTTTAGAGCGTCCCACTCCAGCAGCGGCATTGAGGCAGAGCCGGCATTTTCATCAAAATACTGTGCTACAGTGGTGGTCAATAAGTCCCGGAAGGGTGCATCCAGTAGTGCATCCGGCTGAAGTCGCCAAACTGGGATCGGTGGGATCCCTTCCTCCCATTCCAACTCCAACACGTGCGGATTGTGGTCTGAGTGCATACGCCCCATGTAGTGTGACCCTATAACTCCGGGTAAGAGATCAGAGGTCACCATAAAGTGATCCAGCTGCACGTGAAGGCCATGTGCTCCCGAATAGTAGGAGTATACCCTGTCCAGCGGGTGACGATGGCGCCACGCATCTGTCAAATGCCAGTGCATTGCCCAGTTGTTCAGTGCTTTCATTGCCGTGTGTGTGGCTGTACCAGGCAAGGGAGGAAAAGAGAGCGGTCCAATGAGACATCCAATACACTATTGTAATCCCCTCCTAGTATCAAAGGAGTATCATGCCATCTGGCCAGTTTGTGAGAAACAAGTTCACAATAAGCAGCTTGGTCAGTATTAGGAGCATATAGCGAGGCAATGATCACAGGTCTGCCATTTAGGGTACCTTTGACAATTACATATCTACCCTCCATGTCAATACATGAGTCTACTACTCGAAAAGGGGTCCCTGGTCTAACCCACACCAGTACCCCCCGTACATACGCTGAGTATCCTATAGCATACAGTTGTACCCTCCAGCGCCTATGTAACCGGGACACCTCAGGTTTATGTATGTGTGTCTCCTGGAGTAAGCCTATGTGTATATTGTGGCAATTCAGATATGAATAAATGTGGTATCGTCGTGACGGGTTATACAGACCCCGCACGTTCCATGTACCTATCTGTATCGGGGCCATGGAGACTGAGAAAAAGAAGCGCACCATGTCCCATCAGGCCAAGGGGTGAGGAGAGCCAAGAGTGGAGTTGCGCAAATACGTGCAGAGTTGTCGCTGCTGTACGAACGGGGCAAGTGGTCTGCATATCGCGTGATGGGATGGATGGCAAAGCAAACATTCAAACTATATATAATAAGAAATATCAGAAGGAGGAGTGTGCAACAGGCAACCACCCAAACAAAGAACAAAAGTAGCATACAGTCAACGTCTGGGGGGATCAATATGCCCAGCAATATACTAAACAGAATTAGCGTGGGATACGTCTCCTCTGGCTACCTCAATTGCCCTGGCCTAACCCATATTGTCTGGGGTGCTACATCTATGACATAATTGATGTTCCCTTGGGAGCAGGTGCAACCTGACAACCCGCCTAGATGTCCTGAATCTAATTGAGCCATCAGTCCCCGGCAACCCACCCGTTGCAGCAAGAGCAGCAGCACAATAATAAGACTCCAGCATCTCAGATCAGGGAATACAATGCAGAAGACAAATATAGGAACCCCAATACTTGTGTGGCAGTAGATAACAGTCTTATCCTGGTCTGCGAGAGCTACATATGAAAGGCAGAACATAGATGAATCCAAGGTTCAAACTATCTCATTAGAAGTCTGCGGGGTGATCCAGGGCAGATCACTGGAGGCTTGGGAGGCAAAAAAACTGCCTGAGAGTTCATCGTCACTTGGCGGTTCTTGTCGATCGGAAGTTGAATTGGTCTCTTCGTCTTGCGTCCCACTGATGTCCACACCGCCTGCAGGGCTTGTTGTTGGCCACTTAGGATCAATTCCGGGGCCGGGCCAAGGGAGCGAGAGTTGGGGGGCTGGGACTTCCTGCGCCCCCTGCGGCGACGTCGTGAGGAGGCATCAGATGTCAACTCTCTCCTGCTTATGGTAGATGTCCCACCCCCTGAGGAACTGTAAGTGTCCAGCCATTCTTCCGACCCCACCGAGGTGTTAAAGAAATTAGTTTTCCCATTCGCAATCACCCTGAGTTTCGCCGGAAATAACGAGTACTTGAGGTCGCATTGTCTGAGTCGCCGCTTCACTGCCATAAACGAATAGCGCTGCCTCTGGACTTGCATCGTATAGTCCGGAAAGAACATGATTTTGTGGTTACCTACTTGGACCTCCTGTAGCTTCCTTGTACATTGAAGTACTGCGACTCTGTCCCTGTAATTCAGTAAGCGGATCAAAAATGGACGAGGGTTGGAGCCCGGTGGGGGAGGCCTGGCAGGTACTCTATGCGCCTGCTCCACAACAAAGTACGGGGAAAGGGCGCCCTCAGGTAGCAACGATCGAATCCACTGTTCCGTGTAGGCCACCGCATCTCTCCCTTCCGTTCCCTCCGGTAGGCCTACCAAGTGTATATTGTTGCGTCGGGTGCGGCCTTCTGCTTCCTCAGCCCTTTCCTTCAAGAAGTCGACCTGATCAAGGAGGCTCTGAATCTGCTTCTCTGCTGTGGAGACACGTGGAGAGACATCAGCAATGACCTCCTCGGCGGAAGCAGTGCGATCTGCCAGTTTTCGATGATCTGCATGAAGCAGGGTGAGATCAACTGCCACTTTATCAATTTTGTCTTCGAGGGAGGTACGGATCTGGTTCATGGTTTCCCCAAGCTTCTCAACTGCCGCAAATACCGCATCTAATTTGTGCATCATCGTATCCACTACGTCCGAGCCCGCCATTTTGTCAGCCTGGGCCTGGGTCTGCGAGGGTGGGGCCGCAATACCTCCGACGCCTGTTTTTGTGTGCCCCCCAGGCGACATGAGTGCACCGCTTGTCTCTGGTTAGCAGGGAAGGCGCGGACATGGCGCAGCACGTGCCACCGTAGGCCAGTCAATGTAATTGGCCTTGTGGAAGTATCACAGGGAGGAATTCTGTATCTGCCAATGTCTCTATGGTGCTCACCTTCAGGGAGTGGAACCCTCCGACCAGATGACCCCAGTGGCCTCGGAGCAATGATCTTCAACTGCCGCAGCGCGGTGTACCTCGTATTCTCCTCACAAACTCAGATACAAAGCTCCCAGCTGGTCAGGGCAGGCCAGCCCTAGAGGGCTGTACAATCACAGGCTTGGTACTTCCAGGGCCCTGGGTCCAGCGTTCGTGCAGAGCAAAGTGCGTGTAGGTCAGATCAATGCCACAGGGCCCAGTTGCACCTCCGCATCCCCGCCGCAGATCTCACCGTCAGCGTGCGGCGTCCACCATAGCACCAGCCTCCGCAAGTAGTGGCATCAATATCACGCAGTTACATCCTGTCCCTTGGGGTCAGAGAGGAGTGTTGCATCCAACGCTGGGGAGGATCGTGAGTAGTAGTGTGCCAAAGCCTCCGGTCACGCATCCCTCCTCTGATTGTGCAAAGAGAGCACTGCACTGGTGGGAAGAGCCGCTCCGCAGTCACCACGTCACCCCGGAGATCCGATAATTGCCGGGATTGATAAGCGCCAGGCTCCACCACCGGGTCAGAGTGGGTCAAAGAGCAGAGCGCGCAGCTGCGCCACAGATCAGGGCCCGGGGGGCAGAGCTAATCCCCGGCGTCGCGTGGCAAGTGGCGCCCGGGCTGCAAGCACTGTCTGCGCAGCTCCGATGTCGAGGGAGCGCGCCTCCTGTCTCCGAAGCCCCCGCTCTCCGCCACGATCTCCGGATCTCGAGCTGGCTCCCGGGAGGTCTACAGAGGTCACCGACCCCTCTTGGATGTCTGGGGCGGATACATTGGGCCGATGGCAGGAGCCTATGACGGACCACTACAGGAGCGCGTCCGTCTTCATTGCTGGCTAAGCCATGCCCCCCCATTCGGGGTCATAACCCTCATCAGCCAGGCTATCTCGAATCCAGTGGCAAAGTGAGCAAGGGACCCACGTCTGGGCATACCCTGCCAACTTAGGGAGAACAAAGCGATACCAAAGGGGATGATGGACGGAGCGTTTGAGCAAATCAAACACTCACCCCCAGTCAACTGATCTGGGTTTAATCCATCATCATTCTTTAGCTCACTCCACCACCCCAGTTCAGACATGGCCATATGCAAATCAGTCTTACCCTGTGCCTCATGGGAACAGTCCAGCCCGAACTGCCAAGCCATGTCTTCCCTGGACCGGAAACAAGCATCCTGGGACTGGTTTCGGGTTCATAACCCTCATCAGCCAGGCTATCTCGAATCCAGCGGCAAAGTGAGCAAGGGACCCATGTCTGGGCATACCCTGCCAACTTAGGACGACCAAAGCGATACCAAAGGGGATGATGGACGGAGCGTTTGAGCAAATCAAACACTCACCCTCAGTCAACTGATCATCATCATCATCATCATCATCATTCTTTAGCTCACTCCACCACCCCAGTTCAGACATGTCCATATCCAAATCAGTATGAGAAAAGGGTCACCAGGTTCCAAAGTCGGCAACTCTAGCCACTAAGCCACACCTCCTTTCAAAGTACTTCAAATAGACCATATTTCAGAGTCAAAGTGCAAATGCCGAATTGGACCCTGTCCATATTGACAACTTACAAGAACAAAATATTTATTTGTTAATTTAACAGTAATAGACATGTTCTAGTCTGATGCATTTCATTGGAGGTTTAACAACTGTCTCTGTGTTCTATATTTCCAGTTCATGACCTGGTACTTTGATGTGAACCACATGCATTGTTTCTGCTTGCCTTCTCACAATGTCTGAGTCCTCTTAATAGACTAGGATATTTATGTGGTTCATGCCCTGTTTGCTTCTGAGGTTGGGCCTTTCTAGGCTTCACCGGGTTCTCTTAGACAGACTTCTTGATTTTTTTTGTTATGATTTCTTCTATTTTTGATAAGGTTCTTGTTTTCCCTAGATCACTTCGGAGAGGTTGGCCTCCAAAATCTAGCAGAAACCATTGTGTTGTGACCTATATGCTTAAACATTTCTTAGTTTCTCGTTGAGCATCAACTTCTTCTTGGAAATGTACATAAGCGTAAGTTTCTCATGTTTTCTCTTGCTGTTCTTTTCATTCTGCATTTGGTTGTTGTCAATTTACCAGAAGTACAAATCTATGCTACATTTTCTGCTGTAGTGTCAATTGTTTTTTTTAAACTGTATTTAGCAATTGCAACAGCATATTACGGTGGGTGGTTTGGTTTCGTTCCTTTGTATGAAATGTTCCATTGCATGGATTTGATATCTGATCCCTCTCAATAATGCCTTAAGAGATTATGCAACTTCCCCGAGTGATATGTTTCTTGGCCGGACTGTATAGCACATTTACACTGTATAGCACATATTATGTTGCCAAATTATCTCTGTATATTGTCATTATTTTCAGTGCATCAATCACATCTAGATTATTTCATTTCTTGAACGCACCCCAATATAGGTGTTTTACTTTACAACATTTGTCACTGGACAGCGGTGTCAGTCTCTATGACAAAGGGCAACTTGTAACATTTTGTTTAATCCTGAGGATTCGTGGTAGGCAGTTTTAGCCTGCAGCTGGCAGCTACCTCCTCTTATGATGTTGGCATGTGCATAGTTGCCTTTTATTCTTTTTCTCTGCAATTAACCCTTTTGTCATGAAAATTGATTCAACTAAATGCATTGGATAGTGTGAGTTACATTATGAACATTATGACACCTGATGACATCACATTGTTGCTGTCTATATCCCTTGTCCCACGTTTAGCTCTTCAACATCCTCCTATTTCCTGCTGAGCAGTTACTGATAGTATATATAATTTTATTGTTTGATTATTTAAAATCTTACATTAGGTTAAAAATAATAATTCATATCATAGCAGATAGATTTAAAGTAAAAACATACTTTTAGAATTAAAACATACTCATTATTATAAATGTAACAATTTCCACGTTTTAAAATATTGCTAGTCTGAGTAGTGCAACATTTATTTTACAGATTAATTGTTAAACACGTCCTATACGTTCGCCTTGATCAAATCATTGGGGGTTAATTTCTTCTTTATCATTAGTATAAATTTTACAAATGCAGAGTTCCAAACTATGTCATTTGATTTTAGACACCTTAGAAGTGCTTGTCTGCAAGTCCGAATTCTGCGAATATTAAAATGCCACTTCATTCTTCCTTCAATTATGAAGATATGCAAAGCAAATGGATAATGTTCTTTTCTCCAGTTAGGTATGGGGCAAGGAATGGAAACTTACAGACCGTAAACAGTGCTCCTCTAAAACCCTTTGTTTTATGATCTTGTCTTTCCTTTATGAGTCCTAAAACCAGAAGGAGCAAGTGTAGTGTCAGAGGTACCAAGGCACAAGCCGGCATCTGCTACCTCTGGTTACCCAGACTTGACTTCCATGACTTTAGTAAAAACACTTTAGCAGCCTAAGAGATTTGATTGGAGATATTGGCTTGATCCCAATATTTATTAATCCCATGCCAACGTCTTCCTTCTATAATTGTGTAACATTTTTCTTTAGAATAATTGTATCCACCCTACGTTTTCACAAGCTTCAATTGAGGGGACCCTAGATTAGTAATACTTTTTCTAAGGTGTTAGTACATCATCTGTGGTGTCTAATTAACTCATCACTGTAATCTCGTTTCTAGTGGATGAGCCGAATAATTCAGAGTCTCTCAGGAGCTTTAGAATTCCCCCTTTTTCTCTTAATGGGCCTTTTTTCAATTTTTCTGAGTAGCATTTAATTGGCATAGGACTTTTTTCTGTTTTCTGTTTCATATCTCTGTATCACATATTTCGCTATTTCAGATTAGTACACCATTATTCAGTTCAAGTTAGGGAGTCCGTGCAACTCTCTTCTTTGATCTGGGGGCACCTCATACTCACTCCAGAATTAATCTAAAAAGTTAAAGTTCAGCATTTATCATTTGTATTTGGTTGAGCATCATATACTACAAATAAAGTAATCATTTTTTAAAGTGTTTTGAATTGAGTGTGCTTAATACAAATAACTTCATTCGTGTATAACCATCTCTATGTTTGATCCTAAACTGTGTGCAGTGGGGTGTTGTGTGTGCCTATGTGCATGATTATTGGTCGTTGTAGAATTTTGGTGCTATACATTTCTGCTTAAATTCAGAAGAGATGTTGCTATGTTTCCTCAGTCACAACATGGAAGAACAGGTTTCTCCTGACATGTACATCGATGGTTGGGTCTCATATAAGATGCTATTGCATGTAGTATTGGTTTTTTGGTGCACTGATTTGAAAACTCAATAAAACTCTTTAAAAAAAAAATGTTTCCTCAGTCATGCCCCTTTACCTGGAAGGGTGAAGAAACAGTCAGGTTGACACCCATTTCAGTGTTTTTTGTGGACTTTGCATAATGATATGTGTATTTAAGAAATGCTGTGTTTGAGCCATGTTGCAAAGACATTCTTGTTGTCTGCTCTAAGGCAGCCATAACATTCCATTGCAATCCCTTATATTATGCTTACTTTACATATTTATTAAAAAAGCTCTCATCAGTCACTGACGCAAGCCTAGATTTCACCCCTTCCACCACACCTCTCTTGGTACCACTTCTTGTGGAGATAGCCTGTGAGCTTGCAGGGCAAAGAGAGCAGAAAGGCAACTCAATGAGCCACATGTGAGCCATTTATTAGGATGGGTCAGTATGGAGAATGCACAGACCTGCCAGAATTTCTAGCAGGATTAGTTTAAATGGACTCCCACTGTGGGTCTGAGAAGTCAAAGAGCACAAGAGCGTGGTATCGACACATATTTGCATTCACAGCTCCAGAGTAGCAAACATTGCAAACAACTATTGCAATAAATAGTAAGAGCATTAGCAACGGTGAATAACAAAGAAAATGCAAAGAATATATAACATCTTATAAAAAAAGAGTCTGACAGATTTCTGTCTTAGTTTCTTCTGCTGTGTTACAATGTACCGCACACACCTTTCCTGTGGTGCGCGCTCTGGGCACTGCCTTGCCTTGGCAGAGATCTCTACCTCACTCTCATTCTTCAGAAGTTCCCCCTAGCATAGTGATTCCCCTCTCTAACTCGCAGCTACAACGTGGTCTTTTTGTTTCTCAAGATCTGAGAATTGTGCACATCTGAAGCACAAAGTCATTAGCAATGGAAGTTTGATTTCCCCTTGCAAAATGGCCAATACCTACCACTGCTAAATAAAAGCAGCACAAACTATAGATAGAACAATCTACACATTTTGTAAAATCATGATCCTGAACACAGCATAAAGCTATTGTATAATAAAACTCATGTTATGTTACCCTACTAAAATGTCAAATATCATATATCACAAATGGTGAGTCAAAAGTTAAAGTCAGTAATACCTCAGAGGTTCCTGCTCAATGCAGGGTTTCTTCACTAACGTGAAGGCAATTCTATGCTTGGTGGGATTGGCCAACCTATCATACATATACAGAAATAATACAGAATACTAAGACAAGACAAACATTAAAGAAGCGTGCAAGTTCGCTGTCCTTACCTGCACCGGCACAACACAATGCAAGTTAACGCTGTGCATGCCGGCGTTTATAACAGGTAGTAAATTAGATTTTTTTTGGGTCACATTGCATCGTGGGAGTATCCGAGTAAAGATTTAATAAAGAGGGCCCATCTCAATGCCCAAATCACTCGACCTAAGTTTTATGAAAACAGGTAGAATGAAAAACATGATTTTTTTTTCTTTTTCAAAACATTTACCTAGTTTAATAAGAATGTAGGTAAAACCCAATAAGTCACTTCCAAGAACAACACTTAATATTATCTTAAGTTACACAGAAAAAATCCATAGAAAAATACACTTCACAGCCACATGTAAGAGACAAATCCAAGACGTTTAACATTTCTGGGTTAACCCTGGACCAGGAGTCGTACTTCTTGTCGACTAGTGTTGTTGAACAGTTTCAATATTTCAGACTATTGGGTGGTACTTAAAGTCAACAGTTAGTTATGTAGAGTGCCCCATATATCTTGTGGTATAGCTGTGGGAGGCTAATATAGTTCAGTATTGCCATTACAATAGATATGGTCCCTAAGTCAACCTTAAGTTCTTGGGAGGTTTCTTTGCCCCCATTCCATCGCCGCTCGATGCTTGGCTAGGAGAGGCAGTGAGAGGTATACTCCTAGGTATCAAACCAAAAAAGGCTTGGCAGCCAGAGGATTCACAATTTTACTTAGGACCTACACCTCGAGTGGGAATAAATATCTCCCCTCAGTTTCTGGTATTACATCCAAATTAATGTAGACCTAGTCCTCTTTAATTTCAGATAAAACCTGTATAACAACCCTCCACTACCTGACAATCACTCCTCCACAGTAAACAGGTCAAGAAACCTCAGAAAAATGAAAGTGAAAGTGAGAGGGCACCTCACGTACGCAACACCAGGGAGGCAACCAGCCGGTTCACGCCAGTATGCCCACGTTTTATCATCATTGGTTGCCCACTCACAAGAGTCAGGAAACTAGTGTCCAGTGGAAAGAAAAGGAAACAGATCAAGAAAGAAAATGTACTGTCCCAATCAAAGAAAGAAAGAAGCCCGTGTATTGCAAAGAACCAGATGTCCCAAGCAATATTTAAAATTGATTTAGAAACTCACTTAAAGTAACCCTCTTTATTCAAACTGGTGAGTCTACTCAAAATAAAAGCACTCGATGTTGCTAACCTTTATAAAGAAGGCCAACATGTTTCCTTGCCAGTTATCATTGTTCTGGCAAATTCATCAGGGCATAGGGTTTCAATCAAGCGCCTCACTGGACAAATACTTTTGTGTTGCGGAAGGGCTGTTAAAAACAGAAGAGAAAACAGAATAGCCAATTTCTATTCTATTATCAATAAAAAACGGACGAACCACATGTATTCATAGTCAAGTCTATTACACACCAATTACTCATTTCAATTGGAGGTATTTACCATGTAGAGGCCGAGGGCATTTGTACCAGCCTCCACTATACCAAAAGGGGTTGTGTTGAATACTCTTTCCCCGATACTCCTAGGTATACCTGCTACATAGCTCAGTAGTTTCACCAGTGGCACGGCCTCAGAGCCGGCTTTAGCGCTGGTGGGGCCCGGTACGACAATCATTTTTGGCGTCCCCACACCCCATGACCACCTCCTCGGTTTCTCTCCCTACCACCTGGCAAAAGTGCCCCTCATCGCTCCAAACATAAGTTATTGCTCAACATAGCGCCCCCCGAGGTCAGCGCCCCTCTCCACAGGTCAGCGCCCAGTGCAGCCGCATTGGCCGCACTGCCCTAAATCGGGCCCTGCAAGACCTTAATTGGGTTAGTTGTAATCTGATATAGGGTCTACTATCTTCTGCGGAAAACTCTTGCATACCTGGGCAGTGCGAAGCCAGGTGAATAAAATCAGCATGCGAATGTAGGTGTGTTTGACTTTTAGAGCTTACAGTATCATTACATTCATTTAAGAACACATGGGTATAGTATGAGCAATTTATACATTTAAATTGCAGGAACTTAATTCATTGACATTTTTACAGACTATGCACAGTAGTATTTCAAACAACTTTCA
Organism: Triturus cristatus; assembly: GCF_964204655.1. Lineage (NCBI taxonomy): Eukaryota > Metazoa > Chordata > Amphibia > Caudata > Salamandridae > Triturus > Triturus cristatus. The sequence goes on along the minus strand of NC_140589.1, from coordinate 736,328,476 downwards.
TTTATTTTCAGATCTATATGTTTTCCCATTGGCTATGAGCAGGGTGAACTATAACAGCACAATCTACTGCAATAAGTTAACTTAGATTCCCATCTTCTTGTGTCTTGGGCATTAATGTTAATGGTGAAAATTCAGATGGCTCAGCCGGGAAGGAAGAAGTCAGAGAAAGCAGTTTGGGAGGACAGGGAAGGGCTTGCAAGAGTTGCATGGCTTGGGTGCACATGTGCAGGTGATGTTGGTTGCGCTGGGTGGGATAAGGGTGAAGAACGTTAACATTTTTAATTTTATGAGTGACATGGGGCTGGGTTCATGTACTGGTATGATTTGATGGCGTATGGACTTGCCCTAATAAAGTGTCCTTTTGAACTATTGGTACATAGTCAATTGTTATTCTGGCCGTCTCGCCCGACAGTGCTGGAGCAGTGCAAACCTTTCTCACTCACAGAAACAGTATATCCTGGCAATCAGCAGCAGTTTATGTTTTCCTAAAATCACCAAAAAAGAATAAAGCACAGGAAGCTGCAATCCAAACTTCCCTCAGACATAGCACCAACATTCGGTTTAGCAAAACCATATAAATATATATAAATTAAACATAACATTAAAACAATTATTCATTATAACTACACTTCAAACAGTAAACTTAATACTGCTCCTCAATTCCAAGGCCTTAAATGTCCCTTACCAAATAGAAACGTTCATCTAACAGTGTGCTGAGGAGTCTAATCTATTCTCCAGATGTTGAATTTCTTGTATATCTAATAGATCGTTCAGCTATATTGACCTGTGTGGGATAGAAGTTTATAATGTATAATTCTCATCAAATCCTCCCATCACTGTTAAAGGTATATTCACTGGTGTCAGGTGCAAGAAGGAGGGAGAAGGCAATGGAGCCAATCAATATAGAATTGTCCAACAATGTGACAGTGGTTGACAAGGCTATCACTGAATGCAGAGGCAACATCAAAATGGGATAGTAAGTGGTAAATGAACCCCTTGTGGTAGCCTGGGGTTGGCATGGCAGTCACAGATGAGGCATAGGGGGTGTGCCTCACCCGCCGCCAAGGGGAGATCAATGGCTGCTACTGCCTGAGGCTCCTTTTTTCCAGGAAACAGCCTTTACAACAAGGTTTTTAACACGTTGTGCCTTTACTTCGCATTTTTTACCTCACACGTTTTTACAATGTTTATGCCTTTACAACACATGCCTTTACCACACATTTAAAGTAGGTTTGAGGGTGTGGGGGTCTCTCCCACAAATAAATTGTTTATACATATATAAATATATACAGCTCCAAACCTCACTCGGTAAACAAGTGAAGAGACCGCACTCTGTTAAAGGTGAATATACGGTATCCTTTCTTCCCGCATACAAACAAACATATAAATATATATATAAACAATGCGTGGTAAAGGCATACGTTGTAAAAGCATATGCGTTCTAAAAAATGCAGGGTAGAAAATGCGATGTAAAGGCATGCAAAGTATTTCTCTGTGTTGTTCCATCCTACAACCCTTTTTTCTGATTCCTTTCTCTCACCTTATGGGTATGTTCCTGGCAGTGCTTAATTTGAGCCGGTGTTCACCGGTGCTCCACACCGGCACCTTATTGTCAGCACCGGGGCTATGACAGTCTGCCACATGGTGGCGCTGTCATGCTAATTTACACAACAACAGCGGTTTCTTTGTTCAATTTAAGAATGACTAATGCCTGTCTCCCAAGCCATTTTTCTGGATTTGGGGGCTTGGAATAGTCTGACTTGTCACACTTGTAGGAGTGTGAAGGTTGGTAGCTGTGTATGTAGTGTCATTGGCAGCTGGCACTGGTTATGTGTGGTGCAAGCTGCAGTGGCCTCCTGATGACAGTCCCGGCACTTATTATTTTACAAACTAAGCACTGGTTCCTGGGTCTCTTTGAGCTGTAGAGCTATGTGCACAGGGTGGTAAGTTTGGTGGAAATAGCTGGTTTCCATAAGCGGGGATCATATCCTGGAGATTTGAAGAGGACCTGCGTACCATCCTGGTGTGTGGAGCCATATTCATTATAGTGGAACCCTCTCTGATAATGGACCTGTGATTCAGATGTATCTCAGGAGCAGAATTCCCTCCTTCTGGTCCGGCACATAAGGGTTGCAACCAATCCAAGGCGTTTGGAGTGTCCCATCAGTAGAACACATTGGATCTCAGATAACCAAATGCCAATGCGCAAATATGAACCTTATGTACCTCGGTGGTGTGAAGAAGGTGTGGACTTTGGATTTACCTCCTAGATAGAGCGGTTTATTTAATCAATCTTAGTTGGTTTTGTTGACAGGGGCGTAAGCAAACAGATAAAATCCTCTCTATTCCTGCCTGCCTAATTTTCCTCCAAAGGGTCCATGGCAAGTGCAGATTATTTCGGCTGTCAATAGAGTTTGAAAGAGGGAATCCATATATTCAGGAATGTCCTTAAAGATCACTAGGGTTATACAGTGGCATATTTTCTGTGACAAGTAACCAAGACAGGCATCATTACCACTCGATTCTGCTGGGGAAACACAAGAAGTGGACATATGTGTCTCTATATAATCAAGATTAATATTTGAACGGTTTATGAAAGTGAAACAACATTTGATAGCTACGTTTTTGAAATGTCAATTTACCGGAGAATTTAGACCTGTTTGTGTCGAGGAGCGAGCAAGGGACTCGAACCACTGAATTATTTCTCTTCTCATTAACGACAAATAAAACAAGAATTGGAAATGAAAGCCGAATGCAGCGGAGGAACAGTCAGGTGCCCTCTTTCATCCCTGATCTTGCTGTGTATGGAAACAATCAATACCACTTCAGAAGGGGAAAAAAACCACAGGCTTTTAAGCAGCATCCCTGCTTCCTCCACTGATGCAACCATCGGTCTGAAGGATGGCCTAGGCCCGCTTGCAGGATTTGGCGGGAAATAGATCCTATTTCATTGCACCTATGTGGGTAATTGAAAACACTCATGGGCGTGGGAAGTGTGGAGGACATGGCCCAGGGGTATGTATCCCCCCCAGATTTTGGAGTGAGGGTGACATGGAGGGCTTAATTTGTAAAAAGAACATAAGTGCCAGGGCCCGTGTTAGGAGGTCACTGCAACGTGCACTACCCATTGCCCCTGCCAGCGATGCCAACGTCCTACCACCACAACTACTGACATCACACTCCTCACTCATCACACTATGGCAATTCACACTAGTCCATGGTCTCAAAACTGTAAGAATGGTTTGAGGAGCAGGTATTAGGCATTTTAATGCATATTTATTTAATAAACGACTATTGTTGGGCTAATCTCTAACGTACAAAGACAAAGCCACCTTGTGGCAGACTGTCAAAGAGGCCGATGCCGAGCACTGGAAACAACGGCTCAAATTAAGGACTGGGGCAAATTGAGGAGGGGGGTAAAAAAAACCTCTCAAGCACCTCCATGGGAATCATTTCTTTTGTCTCTCTCCTGTTATATCACCGCAGGGACTGTTGTTTTATAGACTCCCCTGCTGTGCTTCAGTTTCTTAGTAAAGCACAAAGAGGCAACTCAGCATCTGGGAAGACCCTCTGCTGATGCCCAAGCACATGAGATGTCCCCTTAGCATCAAAACAAACGTTTGAGAAGAAGGATAGGTACTATTTAATGAAAACACATTTGCACTCTTCTCATTTGAATTGTAACAGAATTTGACAAAATGTTGATGCTAAATAAGGTTAAAAAAATATGAATGTTTTCTTTTTCGTTCCATATTGTAGAAAAGCCTTTTTTATGGATCCTTGTGCCTTTCTCCACCACCCTCTCTTGTCTCAGATGTATTGGTTCCAACACCTCCCCTTCTGTCTTGTAGGCACATATTGACACTTATTATGTTATAGTTTTACCATTTGCTTTCAGTATCTTAAAGTTCTGTTTTTACTTTTGTAGATGAAAAACTACAAGTCCCACAGTGCAACCAAACTGAATGCAAAGGTGGGCGAGCCACTGAAAGCTCAAACCAGGCTGGAGCCAGATGCTTGGCTCTGGCTCAGTTTGAAGCCCTCCCGGAACCCCGAACCCAAAATGATTCGAGCTTTCACAAGAGACCACGTGGTCTCGTGGCTACTGCTGCCAACTATTTAGCATGGGTAACCGGTTTGAATCCTGGCCTTGGCTCTGCATCCAGTTGAACCTGACACATCTCACTGTGCCCAAAGAAATGTGTTTTGCAGTCTGTCTCCTTTGCCTATGTGTCTATCTCCTTGGACAGATTCATGGTATATAAAACTGTCAAAAATAAAATGTGGGTTATTCTGGCCACTGGTGCTCTAACCTCATCCTCCAAGAATTACGGACAAAGCTTTAACCATTGATGTTAGAAAGAGATATCAATCAATCAATCAATCAATCCAGACTTTATTTCGGTATTATTTCACACCATAAAAGTACACCTGTACAACACATATTATTTACATTATTCATAGTTAAAAACATCCATAATACATGAGGCAGATAGCAAGTTTAAAATAAAGTGCAAATAATATCAGGTTTGGTAGGTGTTAAAAGGTATTCCATTGGTTAAACTAATCATGAGTTAAACAATGCAGCATCATTGGTCCAGGCAGTTCCTCATTTTAACAGTTAATTTTAAAAATTCTAGTACATGTAAAACACTATCACTATACAGGAGCTGAAGATACACAAGGGCTGGTCTAATTTGATTAAAATTAAGTTTTTTCAACAGGGCAACCAGGTAACGTCTGCGCGGATATTCATAAAATTTACATAAAAAAATAAAATGCAGCATATCCTGTGGAGAAATTCCGTCGCAGCCACAGGGAGCAGCAGTTTTATTAAAATTGTCTAGTTTTGGTCTGATTAAAAGGTGATGAAAAATATTGAGCCTAAACCTTGTCAGTAAAAATTTTTCATGCGAAGTAAAACTGCCCGTTAAATACGGCTCCATTGTATCGCAAGTTTTGAGGATCACGTATTTTCTGATACTAGGTTTCATAAGCTCCACCCCTTCTCTTTGGGTCACCCTATCCAAAAGAAAAGCTTGTTTAATTGCTACCACGTCCCCCTTTACAATCATGTCTGGGTGTTCAAACAGATTCAAACGACCCAGCCTGACGAAGCAAGCTTTCAAATATTTAAACCAGGGGACGCACATTGAGTTGTCCTGGGATACAAGATCTTTCACAATTAGATGGGTGAGCGGTATATCTTTATTTAGCCACAGCTTTACCCAGCAGAGCAGTGGCCTTAGGGCAAATATATCACATAAATATTTTGTCCCCAGTTCTTCATGAACTGCCATATTCGGTGTACTACCGGGAACACAGAGTAGACGTTTAAGAAAATTATTTTCCGCGACCTGTAAATGTTCTCCCTTTACATATCTCCATAGTTCGCTGCCATAAACAGCGCTAGCTACTGATTTAGCATTATAAAGTTTAATCATTGCATTAGTTGGCTTCTTCCCCAGTTTTGTTGCAAAATTAAAAATAGAGGCATTTGCCCTTAACATTTCCCCCTTTTTTTGGGCCAGATGGGGACCCCAGCTAAGCTTGGAGTCAAATAAAACACCAAGATACGTGAATGATTGTGAAGTGGGGATTAAAACGTCATCCAATTTAAAAACAAACTTCTTTTTTGGTTGACGGCCAACATGCATAATGTATGATTTGGCATTATTGGCCATTAAGTCTCTAACAGACATAAAATTGTTAAAAGCGTTTAGGAGAGCCTGGAGTCCCTTCTCCGTTCTGGAGATTAAAACCGCATCATCTGCATATAAAAGAACTGGAATACTCCGCCTGCCAACTCTAGGGCAGTCAGCCTGTATCTCCTGCAGGACAACATCTAAATCGTTAATATAAAAGTTAAAAAGAAATGGGGCGAGAATGCAGCCCTGCCGTACTCCCTTCTTAATGTCGAAATTACCAGTGGTGTCCCCATTTGCAGAATACCTAACATTTGCACTGGTATTACTATGCAAATCCACCAGAAAATCAACAATCCCCCTATCCACCCCCTTCTCCCTCATGCTCTGCCACAGCCTTCCCCTGTTAACACAGTCGAAGGCTGATGACAGATCCATGAAGGCAAGGTGGACAGTCCCCTTCTGAACCACCGTGTATTTACTCAGAACCAGAAAGAGATTGAGGCACTGGGTTATGGTAGAGCGTCCACTGCAGAAACCGTATTGAGAGATTGACATAATATCGTTATCCTCCGCCCAACATGACAATCTCTGTAACAAGACTCTCCCCATGATTTTAACCATGGAGTCGATCAATGAGATTGGTCGATAGCAAAGAGGGCTGCCCTTATCTCCTTTCTTAAACACAGGGACAATCGTTGATAACCCCCATGACAGAGGACAGCCCAGTTTAGCGGCTGCATTAAAGACTACAGCCAGGATTTGGCCCCAGAAACTCGGGTCAGATTTATACAGGTCTGGAGGGATCCCGTCAGGTCCTGGAGCTTTCCTAGCTGTCAATCCCTCTATGGCCTCCATGACCTCACTTCTATTGAACTTGATGGTATCTCCCCTTACACTCAATTGTGAATTATTTATTACAGGGAGAGCTGAATAATACAATTGTTTAAAATGATGTTCCCACTCCTCTTTGGTTATGCAGCAAACTAAACCATCGCCAGGGTCTTCTACCAAAAAAGGTTTTTTAACTAGGGCCCAGAATCTGGAACTACTTTTTAGGATGGCGGGGTCTAAAATCTCGCTCCAAGCCTCATCTCTTAAGGTCTCTTTATGAGATGCAATAACAGATTTGTATTCTTTCCTGCATAGTTTTACATCCTCCTGGTTTCTCGGTTTGACTGCCAGGGCGCTCCTAAGATTGCGAGCAGCTTTGGAGCAATCATGGTTAAACCATCTTGGGCCACCTTTCTCCATATTATTAGCGGGGACCAACAGCATCTTAGACACCTTCTCCGTCAGGTTATGAAATGCATTAAGAACCTGCCTTGGGTCTCCCCCCTCGTATGTACAGATCTTAATGTCCTCAGTGCATTTATCTATGATATTTTTATATAGTCGATCTTGTGTGACCATTGACCACTTGAGTCGCCTCCTCCCGTCCGTTGTACCCAGCCTACCTGAACTATAGTTCTGTTCTTCCATATTAATCCATGGGCCCTTAAGGCGGATTGTCAGGGGGTTATGATCACTGAATTCACTGTGAACTATTTTGAACGAATCCAAAAAGGTCTGCATAGGTACTGACAGAAGCATATAATCAATGAAGGTGCCCCTGCCATGCCCTTTAAAAGTAGGGATGTCAAAACATTTTGAAGGATCGCTAAGTGTCATTGCCAAGACAAGATCTACGTTGTTTAATAAATCGTTACAAAATTCCCCATCTAACGTATGTTCCAGATGTAAACCACCCAGGCGCTCACACTGCAGATCTGTTAAACATTTGCTCAGAGGGTCACCACACGGGTGCACATTAAGAGTTATCTATATACCTGCTGAATTGCACAGTGTTAAATTGAAAAATCTGGAATCAAAACCATCTTCCCTGCTTGACCAAGCTGTCAGATCCTAGGCAAATACTTTAATTCGTGATTATTCACAAAATGCCACAAACTTGTCCATATTAAATATAATTTATTATATGTACTCCAAGAGTACACGTTGGTTATTGGTTGGCTATCAAACATGGCAGGAGCTTCTGCACAATGTTACAACTATAATATTAACTTGAATGTACAGAGGTCTGAACACAAATCGAACAGTAATGTTTTAACCTTGTAGTGAACCCCTGAAGAAGGGCTATGGATAGCCCGGAATGCATTGGGTATAATATGACCCATTACCAAGGATGATTTATGTATTCCTGCGTGCCCCAGAAAAAGGCCTGGATTGGCATATCTGCTGCATTAGAAACTTTGGAACACATAAGCATCTCACATGTGAATGGATAAAGAAACGAGCAAATGAATCTTGGAGTACATGTAATACATTATGTTTAATATGGACAAGTTTGTGTCATTTTTGTGAATAATCACGGATTAAGCTGTGCATCTGGCAGAGGAGTGCTACTACGCTCCAGATTAGATATTTCTACAATACGCGTGATACCAGGGCAGATCACGCAAGTACAGGCTGTACACAAAAGTTAAACCATATCAACAAAACTCAAAAGCGGAACTCATGAAAACAACCGGTGTGCACTTTATCGCTCTCTTCAATTATAAATACTTGAGTTCACCACAACTTCTTTTTGTTCATAATGCCCCTTAGTTGATGCAAAATTGTAGTCCTATGTATTTGTGTGTTAAGTGTTACAGCCTTTCGTTTTCAAAATGTGGTCACCCTAACCTATAATGGCCCTACTTTTGCCCTTCTGACCTGCCCTTAGTTCTTGTTACCAATCTGTGGGTCACACAATGAGGCAACTGTCACCCACACCTTAAGCCCTCTGCTCTCATATTTAGACTCTGGGGCTTTGTCCATTCTTTGCGTGTTCACCCTCTTGCTAGCCCATAGCTTCAAAGTTTCCTGTGCCACTGAGGACAAAATAAAAGGAGAGAGTTGTTTGCCGCCTGCTGTTTACTGCCTGCAGCCTGCCCCAGAGGAGAACCTGTCCCTCCACACACCACCCACTGGCTAGCAGGCCCAGACTCTGAGTCATCTAGTGCCCCAGGCCATCCTCAGAAACAGCCCTGCTACGTTTCCCAAGTCCATGCTTTATGTGCTTCTCTAGCCCAGGTTTTTGTCTTTAAATTGTGAGGCTTGTAGTCTTCTCATTCCATTACAAAACCAAGACCATAACCAGCCACGGCCCGTGCAGGTAAGAGCGGTGGGGCCGTGTTGGGGAGCTGGGGGAATTCGACAGACGACCAAGAGGGAAAATTAAAGAAATAATCAATTTTCCCTCATCGTCATCTGTGGAAATCCCCCCAACCACCCGGACCCACTGCCTCACCGCTCTTACCAGCACAGGCTGCGGCTAGAATTGAGAGAAGAAAAAACCTCTACTGAAGCAGCTGATCATGCATGGATCTGGGCGCATCCCTACTCCGCTTGCCGTTTAAAAGCCAAGCTTCACACTGAAAGAAATAGATGATCAAAGTGCTGCCCAGCTCAACACCTGCAAGTATATTCTGATTTAAACATTTAGGAGCCCAAAAAAGAAAAATTAAATCCTTAAATTAATCATGTGTATTCCTGATCAATATTCAGCATTGCTCTTTTCAAGAAGTGGCTACGAGAGCCTCCTAAGCAAGATCCTTGATATCAGTGTGATTCAATCATGTGCCAGAACCACACTGCCAGAGGTGGAGTGGGTTGTGTAAATGTATCCTCTCCCTGAAACACAACACGTTTGAATGTCGGGTGATTTGATCTTCGGGGCTACTGTCTTGAAGCTTTACCATTTTGTTACCTTTTGCCAGCTGTTTTTCCTGTTTTACATTTTTTACATTTACTGTTCAAAGATGTCATTTGCTGCTTTTGGAATTCATGGTGGGTCAGCTGATGTGACTGCATTTCACATCAGACCGAGGCAGTCCTGAAAAGTGCTATCATACTGCGTTGTGCTAATCTTTTGAATGCGTGGGCCAGATTGTGACTGTTACTAATACCCCATCAAGCAATTCACCATTAACAGGGCCACTAGAATAATGCAATGTTGTGGCTGCTGCATTTTCTGCTTAATTATGGATTTGCCGCATTTGTCACATAAACCATCATCTGCTGCATAATCGTCAGATTTTAGCAAAAATATGTCTCTAGCTCAAATGGATCAAAAGTTGATTAAACTGCAGAGGCAAGAGACACTGCACAGTGGAAAGCCATTTGCAAGGTGGCCCGTCAACTTTTCAGTTGCTTATTTCTGAATTTGGCTGTTAAACTGGTACAAATGAGGTGAAACCTTTGCCCGGTGCTAAGATTTGTGAACATGTCAAAATAATGAAGTAATAGCATCACAAAATGTCCCACATTATGTGGCATATTTTGCCTATTACTGATGCATAATTTAGTCAAGCCCCTGTGCTTGAGGGAGTGCCCCCCCTTCCAAACTAGAAGTAAGGAGCCTTGGAGTCATTCTAGCTAAAGACCATGGGTTCCCAGGCAAAGATAGTTGTAGTCACCTGCCTTCGTTTCTGAGGTCTCTTAGGAAGACACTTAAATGGCTCCCGATGGAATGTTGGAGGACGGTGGTTCAAGGCCTGATACTCTCCTGTCTCGACTAAAGCAATTCCCTCTATCTGGGCAGCACCTTATATGTCATCAGAAAGCTGCAGGTTACTCAGAATGCTGCAACCAGAGCACTGCTGGGCCTGCCCAAAATGCAATCAACGCAGTCAGTACTTGCTCAGCTTCATTGGTTGCCTATAAATAAAAGAATAGAATACAAGACTCTATGCATCGCCCATAGGATAAACATTCCCCTGCCCACATATCCTTCAGCATCTCATCCCTCCATACAGTGCCCCGAGAGAACCAAGATCAAACGACCTCTTCCTTTCTGGCCATTCCTAGAGTCAAGAGAGCAAGAGGTGGGGTCGTTCATTCTATCTGGTCTCCATACTCTGGAATCCCTTCCTACCCATCTTAGATCAAACAAACATTTACTTAGTTTTAGGAAACAGTTGAAAACTCATGTCTTCATGTAAGCATTACATGTCCCCACTTGTCCGTGTTTGTTCTGTCAGTGCCAGTAAACCTGTTGTAGGTAGCTGTGTGCTCTACAAGAAATTGTTAATAATAATAATACATAATAATACCAATGGCGCTGTCCGTGGGCAATAACTAGATGTAAAATATAATGCAGACACCTTAAGTGAAAAATAAATGCAAGCTAAACGAATCTGTGGGAAATTAATTGTTCTGGTAGGAAAGCTTCTTTGTTTAAAATGATTACTTCAAATATCTGTGTGTACTTTTTATAGAACTATAAGGGCCTCAGCCTGGGAGAGGCCTGGGAGAGAGAGCATTGTGAATATCTAGATCAGTTTAAAACATGTATTACAGGGTATGGCGGGCTGTCCACAGTATAAGGTAACCTTCCACAAAATGTGCAAAAAGACTTAGGGGGGAATATACTAACACTAGATTTGCTTCACAAAAGTGACGGAAAACTAGGACAAAGTGTTGTGCTAATATTTAATTTCCAACAGAAATCGGAATTTGCATTTGAAAGGTGCCTAATGTAACGCAAACAGAGCTACGTGCTACTTTGCGTCAAGGTGTGTTCCATGGGTAGTAAATGGGCGTTCCCATGCAGCCACCCACTACTTTTGATGCAAAACCATATCTGCTATAAAAAAAAGTAGACAGGACTTCGTGCCAAAAAGGTATGCTTCCCCCCCCCCCCAGCCGTATAGTTTGAGAAAACTTTTCTTTTCTCTCAGCTTTTCAAACTTCGCATGCGTGCTGCATTTTACAGCATACACGCAAAGAGGCAAAAGTGTTAAAGGGTTCCCTTCCACACCAAAACCTATGCTTGACATCACATGTCCACTTTTGCATTATTGAGAATTTTAATAACATTAAAGCATATTTGCAAACTGTAACCACATGCCTGCCCTTCTATTTCACTTCAGAACTATGTGACTGTCTACGTTCATTGGAGTCTGTGGCTGGCGGACCACGGGCACTTTGTATAGTGTCAATGGAAAGTCCCTAAGCCTGACCCTGTCCACCCTAGAAATTTAGTGTTTCCTATGGTTCTGTGAAAACAAAGGAAATGGCGCAGGCATATTTTCGGAAATGTGTTGTTGCAGCCTTGAAACAGTTACAGTGTGGAGAAATTAATGTTAATTTCTTGGAAATGGCCCATTCAATAGTAACTGGTGACGGAACTGAAGCCCCTGATATCAGTACTGTGGCCAGAAACAGAAGAAAAGTCCATCCTTAAAGTAGAAAAGGATAACATGCGTTGATTAGGCCAATAGGTCTCACTTTTTGTAAGATAAAGCATTTCTTTATTTATGGATGAATATAGATGAATGTGCGTTGGCATGAATGAATGATGGTGTAAGAATGGATGTTTGTATGATTGCAAGGATGGATGCATGGATGAGAGAGCATGAAAGGATGGGTGAAAATGTGAACAAGTTAGAGAGATGGATAAATGAGAGCATGAGGATTGCAAGAAGAATGAGTGGATGAAAGAGAATAGTTGCACAAAATAATGAGTGAATAACTGAGCTTATGATTAGAGGTGAATGTATGAATGACGGTGTAAGAATGGATGGCATGATTCAGAGTACAAAAATGGATAGGTGAATACGAAAGAGTGAACATGAACGTGTGGTAGGATGATGACTTAGTGTTGGAGTAGACAGATGAATGCATTAATGTACAAAGATTAATGGGTGTTTGTCAATGGTAGTGTTAGAAATGGGACATCTAGTTGGCAGTAGTTTGCACCCTGTCCAGGTAGGGACCCTCACTCTAGTCAGGATGAGTAAATTACACACTTAAGATAACCCCGCTCACCCGCTTGGTAGCTTGGCACAGAGCAGTTAGGCTTATCTCATAGGCAATATTTATTTGAATGAAACAAGACCAAAATGGCAAACATCCAACATACAAAAGTCAAAATATGAATTTTCAAAGATTAAATCCAAGTATAGTTCTTAGAAACCACTAGTGCGCTTGATCATGACAAAGTACCTTAGATGCGTCAAAAATCAAAGAAAATGTGTGGTGCAGGGGAGGTAAGACATTGAAAAAGCAGGCGATGCTTTGGTTCCTTACTGCTACGCAGGTCGTTGCCTTGTTGGCGCCGAGGGACGGTGCGTTGTGCAGAGGATGTGATGCGTCGCTATAGACAGTGATCCATCAGTTCCATAAGGCAGTGCAGAGTTGTTGAGTCGCCAACACCCGGTGACGATGTGTGGCACATGGGAGGTGATGCATCATTTGCGGGCACAATACCTCAGTTCCTTACTGCGGTGTGGGGTGGATGAAGAAAATGGTGCCCAGGGCTGATCCGTCGAAGATGTGTTGAAAGTCAATTCATGCTGCGTCGATTCCACAGCATTGAAGCAGGCGCCGCATCAGAGTCGGAGCGGTTTGTCACAGACTATGGTGATGCGTTCCTCGAAACTCTTGCAGTGGTGGTTCTTCAGAGGTGCTGCGTCAAAAAGCTGGAGCCTGCATTGTAAGTTGCGGTTGTTGCATCGTGCGGGAATCACGCTTCGGGACAGGCAGCGGCGATGGTTTGAGTTTTGCAGAGATGGTCCAGTTACAATTGATGCTTATAGTCGATGCGTGGATTTTCTTCTTCTTGCAGCAAAACTCACTTCCAAGGGCCCAGGAACTGGATTTGGCACCACTTGGCAGAGTAGGACTCACAGTAGCAGAGTCCAGTTGATGCACATGAAGTCTTTGATGGCCCTGAGACTTCTAACAGGAAGCAAGTTCAACTCAAGGCCTTGGAGAACCTTGGAAAGCAGGATGTAGAAAGCAAAGTCCATTCCTTTCACTCCCAGGACAGAAGCAACAAGCAGCAGGCCAGAACAGCAGAGTAACAGGTAAAGTGGCAGTCCCTCCTGGCGGAACACACTCTTCTTTCTGGCAGAATATCCTCAGTCCAGAAGTGTCAGAGGTCCAGTACTTGTGCCCAATTCTGCCTTTGAAGTAGGCAAACTTCAAAGGAAAGTCTTGGTGGTGCACAAGACCCTGCCCTGACTCCAGACACACTACGGGGGTGGAGACTTCTTTGTGTAGGGACAGGCACAGCTCTAATCAGGTGTAAGTGTCAACTCCTCTCACCACTCTAGCTCAGGAAGGCCCAGTAGCATTAGTGATGGGCCATCAGGATATGTAGGGCTCCCATTGTGTGAATGTCTAGAGTGAATGGACAAGAGCTCAACTGTCACCCTGACCCGGATGTGTATTCAGAGACAGGTAGAGGCACGGAATGGTTAAAGTAAGAAAATGCTAAATTTCTAATAGTAGCATTTTCAGACTTGCAATCAAAAAAACAACGTTACCAAAGATGTATTTTTAAATTGTGAGTCCAGAGACACCAAACTCCAAATTTCTGTCTGCTCCCAATGGAAAATTACACTTAAAAGATATTGCAAGGTAATCCCCATGTTAATCTATGGTGAGAATGATGGGCCTTGCAATCGCGAAAAAACTATTTAGCAGATTTTCACTATCAGAACAAGTAAAACACAACACTGTGAGGTTCTGTAATTCTCGAGTCTGACTCCATTTTGTTCTGTACCACCATTTTGTGTTGCCCTCACGTAGGCCTGTGAAGGTAGCCTGGCGAATAAAGTGGCCTGGCCTTCTATACATTAACTAGGTTTCTTTTTGACTCTGAAATGAATTGTAAGAAACTGACCTCTGCACCCGAAACTGACCCCGCAAAGCCAATTTCCCTGATCGATCTTTGCCTGAGATTGCCAATCAATGTTCAGGACATCGTTAACTTTTAGTTTCCTTGCACATGCCTTATCTTGTTCACCATCTGTTACCGTTTCTTTTTTTATGTTTCTTCATTACATGGGTTATGCTTTCAATTATAGGTTTGTCCGGCTTGTGGAGATTGAATTTGGGACATTCCTAATAATTAACTTTTGGGTTGGGATACTGTAAATTGAGTTTTTGTTATGTGGCACTTTGTTTGAAAATGTACTTCATAGGCTAGAATTTTGTGTAGTGGGTGTACATTTATAATGTGAATATTGGGTATAAAAGGAGACGTCTCGCCTTAGTAAAATGAGCAGTCTCCTGAGAATTTACACCGTGATGTATTTCTAGGATCACTGTTACTAGCTGCAGCTAATAAACTTGGTCTCTGATGCCATCCAGAAGTATTCCGTGTCTCTGTATACCAAGACAGGTGAACTCGAAGATCTTAGGCGGGCCCCTGTCGCCGCTGGGTTAAACCCCCGGTTCTTCAACTGCATGTCCTACCTTTTAAATACACTGCACCCTGCTCACGGGGCTTCCTTTGGCCTACCTTGGAGTGACTTCTATGTAATAAAAGGGAAGGTTTAGGCCTGGCAAGAGGGTACACTTGCCAGGTTGAAATGGCAGTTTAAAAACTGCAACCATAGACACTGCAATGGCAGGCCTGAGCCATGTTTTAAGGGCTACTGAGTGAGTGGCACAATCAGTGCTGCAGACCCACTAGTAGCATTTAATTTACAGGCCCTCGGCACTTATAGTGCACTTTACTAGGGACCTACAGGAAATTAAATATATCAATCATGGAGAACAAATTACCTTTACAAGTTTAGACAGGGAGCACTTGCACATTAGCACTGGTGAGCAGTGGTAAACTGCCCAGAGACCTAAAACCAGCAAATAAGATGTCCACCATACAGTCAAAAACAGGAGGCCAGAAGCAAAAAAGACAATGAAAACCACATCAAGAGCTGCCAGGTCTTACAGGATGGATTATAAATAGAGTGAGGATGGGTGTGCGAATATATGACTAAATAAATTGCAATGCGAATGGAAGGATGAGTTCATCTGACGTGAGGATGGGTGACTAAATCTGCTATATTGGAGAATGGATGCATGAATGAGAGTGAGAGGATGGATGGATCAAAAGCGTGGATGGGTAAATGAGTGTCTTAGGATAGGTGAATTAATTAGTTTGAGAATGGGTTACTGGTTGAACGGATACATGTGAGGAAGGATGAACAGATAAATGAATGAAGGACTAAGAGTAGAAATGGAAATGACCTGTTGAATTGGAATATCATAAAGGATGAATGAACAAGAGTGTAAGGATGGATGGATCAATGAAAGAATAATAGAGTCAGGTTATGTCAAGACCCACTGCACAGTCAGACAGAGTAAGCTTCTGGTGGGGCTTCCACGCTGTGTGTGAATGGGTGATGGAGCATGGCAGTATTACCAGTGGGAGAGAGTGACACCTGTGGATGCTGGGTAGGCCATGGCATATGGGCTCACTTTGGTTTGTTGAGCCTTCTAGAATCCAAGATGGAAGGTGTCCTCTTCTGCCTTCTCCATTGCTTTGAACTGTTTTGGTCTTCAGGTAGACAACTTGGCTACAGAGAACTGTGCTGGTGGGTTGTTCCCATTTCACAGATCTGGGATCGAAAAATTACCTTTGTGAGCACTGTTATTGCATTTCTCCCCCTCTTCCTGTACTGTGGTGTTTCTTCTCTTCGCTACTGTATCTACCCCGCTTTCCCAGGTTGTCCATTTGTAAACACTGGTCAGAAGTATTGGGAATGCATTATGACTAATGGTTAGGTTCCTGACATTGTGCCAGGCCACCACATGGCCCTTGCCATTAGTCCTTTTGCAGTCCTGACCCAGGTGGTGAAATCTTTTTAAGAAAGATAAAGATGGCACAGGCAGAAACGGCCAACCTACAAAATCACACTAAGCAGAATAAAAGCAGCACTCTGCTTAGCACTTCACAGAGCAATCCTTTTGGTCTTGTTATTTCAAGTCCACAGCCAGATTACTCTATAGTGATGCTGCAAATGTCTTTCATAGGGTTTTTAAAAAATCACTCCACACAAAAAGAAAATATGGGATTGCTGACACTACACAAAGGAGTCAAGAGTCAGGACCTGATTTGGAATTTGGCGGATGCATGGTCAGTCATAAACATGATGGTTCTCCAGTCCGCCTTATTGCAAGTTGTGTAGACCAGCGAGTGTAATATCCTGCTGCACTTGTAGTAAGGAAACTGGGATATCTGCCATGTTTGTGATGCAGAACCAGTACGCCTAACTCTAACTCAGGCCTTTAGTTTCCTATGTAACTAATTTTCAACATTTGACTTTGGAAGCTGCTTGGACTGATGAATCAGAAGTAGCCACGTTTTACCAGATTCTTAGGGGAGGCCTAAAAGATTATGCTTCTTTGGTAGTCAACACAACTATTAATACATAGGGAAAAAAGCAAGGGGCAGTATGTACTTCAGAGTAGATAATCTCACTATCACAGGCCAAATACACTACAGCTAGACAAATCCTGCAGTATCATAAAACAATTCTACTGCTCAATTGCATAAACCTTTGTAGATCAGACATGTTTCACCTCATCTCTTGTTCAGTCCTCTGACAATAATGTGATGCAGCGCTGGGATGCCTGACTTCACCTTGGGGGTGCCCAGGAGTGGACATTTCACAGGGAAAAACCAGGAAGGGTTCCACAGCGGTATGAGTACAGCGCCAGGACACCCCAGGGTAACAGTGCGCTATACAAGTACAACACATTTACATTTTTATTTTTTTACGAGTGACCGAAGAGTGTCAAAAAAGTCTCATTAGACGTACCGGAATATTTAAAAAAATATATAAAAACCGTGGAAGTGCCACCATTTTCATTAAGGCTATGCGGTCATCAAATGATAGAGGCAATTTAATCCAAAAATGTACCTGCTCTTCCAGCCGCGTGATAGCGGTGCCAAAATTAGTTTGTATGACTGTCTGTTGGTCCCTATACAACCATATTCCTAAGTATTTGACAGCATCTGTACACCACGTTAGGGGGTATTCCATGTCAAATTGTTGGGTGCTATCGGTGAGAGTCAGTTTAGTGGACTTAGACCAGTTGATCCCCAGGCCTGAGAAGCGTTCAAATCGAATGTACTCTCGTATGAGTTGTGACAGAAATTGCGCCGGCTCCCGGACATATAGCACCATGTTGTCTGCATACATGGAGACTGCGAGTGGGCGTTGGAAAAACCGCAAGGCCGACGCAGCATGAGGCTGTCTTAGGATACATGATAAGGGCTCCAGCACAAATAGCAGCGGCGATAGTGGGCAGCCCTGTCGCATGCCACAGTGAAGAACCGTTTAACCCAGCGGTGTCAGGGACACGCCTAAGATCTTCGAGTTCACCTGTCTTGGTATACAGAGACACGGAATACTTCTGGATGGCATCAGAGACCAAGTTTATTAGCTGCAGCTAGTAACAGTGATCCTAGAAATACATCACGGTGTAAATTCTCAGGAGACTGCTCATTTTACTAAGGCGAGACGTCTCCTTTTATACCCAATATTCACATTATAAATGTACACCCACTGCACAAAATTCTAGCCAATAAGGTACATTTTCAAACAAAGTGTCACATAACAAAAACTCAATTTACAGTATCCCAACCCAAAAGTTAATTATTAGGAATGTCCCAAATACAATCTCCACAAGCCGGACAAACCTATAATTGAAAGCATAACCCATGTAATGAAGAAACATAAAAAAGAAACGGTAACAGATGCTGAACAAGATAAGGCATGTGCAAGGAAACTAATAGTTAACGATGTCCTGAACATTGATTGGCAATCTCAGACAAAGATCGATCAGGGAAATTGGCTGTGTGGGGTAAGTTTCGGGTGCAGAGGTCAGTTTCTTACAGTTCATTTCAGAGTCAAATAGAAACCTAGTTAATGTATACATGAACTAAGAAGGCCAGGCCACTTTATTCGCCAGGCTACCTTCACAGGCCTACGTGAGGGCAACACGAAATGGTGGCACAGAACAAAATGGAGTCAGACTCGATAATTACAGAGCCTCAACAGTGGATGGAAAACTTTTCCGACAGTTGCCCATTCATTCTAACTCGTGCCTCTAGTCTAGTATACAACAGTTTAATCCAGTTCATGAATACAAACGGAACACCCATACGGTGGAGGACTGCGATCATGTAGGACCAGGAGATCAAGTCAAAAGCTTTTGCGGCGTCGAGCAACACCGTCACTGCTGGTAGTGTGGGCTTCAATACATGCATTACCACAAAAATGGTGTGCAGATTATGTGATGTGGAACAAGTTTGAATAAATCCCGACTGGTCTGGGAGTACCATAACTGGAAGGAGCAGTTGGATCCTTGTGGCCAAGACCTTCGCTAAAATTTTGACATCGGTATTTATGATAGATAGCGGGCGATACGAATCACACTTATCAGGTGGCTTATCAGGTTTCAAAAGCGCAACCATTAGCACCTCACGCAGGGTCGGCGGCAGACACTGAGTGTCGTATGCCTCCTCATAAAGTTGAAGCAGGCACAGAGCTAATTGTTCAACATATTCTTTATAAAACTCGTCCGGTAGCCCGTCAGTGCCTGCTGCTTTTGCGTTAGGCAGGGCGGCTATAGCATCCCGTATCTCATCCAATGTGAGCTGGTGCATTAGGAAGTCTTGTTGCCTCCGCGATAGCCATACCAAAGCAACATCGTCAAGATACTGTTCCAGTTCAGCAGTGCAAGCTGTGGGTCGGTGGGCGTACATCTTAGTGTAATATTCAGTAAACGCATGTAGAATATTTGTTGTGTCGTAATGAGTGTCAGTATCAACTGTGATTGCTTGAACTACATGTGTCCTGGTGTGTGGTTCTAGTATACGGGTCGCAAGTGTCCTCCCCAGCCGGCCTCCCTCCCCAAAGTACCATGCTTTACACCGACGGGAGAGATGTTTAACTTTTTGATCAGCTGTTTCATTGTATTCTAGAATTTTCTCCTTGATGTGTGCTAATGTGTTAGGGCTAGGTCGGACACTATATTGGCGCTCCAGGTCACCCAGCTCCCGCACCAGTGTTGCCACGCTTCGACGTAGAGATTTTAAGACCCCGGATTGGAGGCCTATGCATTTCCCCCGAATGGTCACTTTAAAGGCTTCCCACAGTGTTTCCATAGTTTGGACCGATCCAGTATTAAACGAGAAATAGTCTGCTAAAGCCTCACGGATACCCTCAGTAAAGACTGGATCGAGTAAAGAAGAGGATTGTAGGTGCCATTGGAAGGGAGGTGGAGTGTAGGAGGGGAGTGTCATGTCTAAAGCTACTGGAGAGTGATCGGACAATGTTCTAGGCAGGTGTCTTATCTGCGTAACCCATTTACAAATATCTTGCGATCCCAGCCAATAATCAATATGTGACCAGGACTGTCTCGCATACAAGTGACATGTCCCTTCCCTGGCCTGTGGGTGTCGCATTCTCCAGATATCGGTGAGACCCAGCGACCACATTCCATCATGCATTGCACTAGTAGCCCTACGGTGGGGATCTGCTGCCGTCATTCTGTCCATCGTAGGATCCACCACCACATTAAAATCCCCGCCACAAATAAGCATCTCAGGGGATATATTGTAGATTTTACTCCACAGGGTATCGAAAAAGGTGGGATCATCCGTATTCAGACCATATACATTTACAATAGTCAAACGTGTGTTATATAGCGTACCCTGCACTATGATATACCTGCCGTCCGTGTCTCCGTCAACATGAGTGGGCACAAAGGGAACATTTTTTTTCACCAAGATCATGACCCCACGGGCATATGATGAATACGATGCAGCGAGCTTTACCCCGGCCCATCTCGCGGCAATGTGCGAGACTGCCTGTTTCATAAGGTGTGTCTCCTGTAACAGGGCGATTTGAACATGGTGCCTGTCCAGATAGGCTAGCACCTGTCGCACCTTCTTGGCGTTGTTAAACCCCCTGACATTCCAACTCACCCAAGAGATATTAGACCGATTTAGGTCGACCATGTTCGTAAAGTCTGAAGTGTAAAAATTGCAAAACAGTTGAATCTACCTGTGATAAACATTCCAGTACACGTTGATGTATCTTGTACAATGCCATTATACTGAAACAGAGTTCCCCAACCACCCCTCCCTCCCACAGCGGTTATTGAACCTATCCGCGAATAGATCCCCTTGTAAACAGAACAAAAAGAAAACAGTTGTGATTTCACAATGCATAGCATGCCAAGAATAGAGGAATACAGTACCCCAATAAGGGCGCCAAATTGGCACCAACACATAAACAGAACTTTGCAGGGAATTTCCATTTTGTGGGTCGCTAGTAGCCCTTGGCCCCCCGCGTACGCGGGATGGGTCGAGCTAACCTGAAAATGGCTAACCAACTCATGGCTATTCGTAAAGTATGAAGTAATACCAGTAACTACATAGTGCTAATGCAGCAATGGGTGTGAAGTACATTACAGAACAGGTGGCTGTGCCAGCACACTTTAAATGCAACATACAGAGCATAGCATATGTGAAAACTGAAATAGCTATCCGTTACAGTTCAAGCATTAGTCCTACATCAACAAGACAGATAAAGAAACTACACGCAAAAAGCCATCAAGGAATACAGGCATTAGACCATTTAGAAACAGAGTCCGCTTTGTCTCACGTGCTCATCCATCAGAGTCTGAGAGTCCACTCTTCTCGCGCAATGTTTCCTGCCGCTCCAGCCGTCGAGTGTATAGTAGCGCTTCCTTTGATGTTGTGAAGATTCGTGCCTTCCCATCATGTTGTATCCGCAGACGGGCAGGATTGACCATAGCGTAGGGAATTTGAAGAGATTGCAGTTTTTTCTCAACGGTTTGAAACTCTCTACGAGCTTGCTGTACTGCGACGGTGAAGTCAGGGAATAGTTCTATTTTCATCCCTCGGTAGTCAAACTTCCCTTCTTCCCTAGCCAGATGGAGCACCGTGTCCCTTTCCCTATAGTTCAGGAGTCTGGCAATTATTGGCCGCGGTGGGGCTCCCGGAATAGGTTTTGCAGCAAGGGATCGATGAGCCCGTTCGACTATGAGCACTTTCGAAAAGTGATTGGCTCCCAGCAACGTCGTGAGCAGTGTTTCAATAAACGTCTCCATGAGCCCTATGTTGGTGGTTTCGGATATACCAAGAATACGGAGATTATTTCTACGGGACCGGGCTTCTATGTCCTCGTTTTTGGCCTTGATGACCTCTAATATTTTCTCCATGGCAGCACATGAGGTCCCTACCACCTCCACCCAGTCTTCTGTGGTCGAGATGCGCTTCTCCGCTTCCGCAATTTGTGTGCCGTGCTTGTCTGTTTTCGAAGCCATGGTGTCCATGCGGAGATTGAGCATCATACTCTCCAGTTTTGTGATTGTACCATGTTCTGGGTCTTGCTCCGAGTCAGATGCAGTGGGCGTGGAGATTTTGGTATGCTTTTTGGCTTCGAACTGTAGCTTACTCTGCTGTTTGTCTGTGCGCCCCATGTCGATACTAGGGATGCCGCCGTGTGTGATCGTGAGATTGCGTCGATAGTGAAATCAGTGTCAGTGCCGAGGGCATGTACCAGACGTGATGTCCAGAAGAGGCCCCGCGCCCAGAATGCCCGTATCCGCCACAGATAAGCTGCAAATTATGGGTGTATTGATGGCGCTGCTCACGTTGTAAACAGTGGCACTGGGAGGAAAGTAAGGCGGTAGGTGGTGGCTCCAGGCCGCAACTGGGATAGCTAGGATCTCAAAAAATGAAGGTGGCAAACAGCTAGAGGCGTTAGGTTGTTAGGCACTGTAGTGTTCAGTGGGGGCAATAATTCCTGCCGTAGTGACTGTCCACACCCTTTGTAGGCCCGATATGTGGTGTACCACTCCCCCTGATGTCTCGTAGGCCACAGTAGCCCCAGGAGCTGTGTAAATCTTAGTGCCGCTCTCAGGTTCCACAGGTAATGCAGGCCTCAAGAACCCCAGTAATATGTATTGCGCTGCAGGGTGCCAGGAGAGGCAGACCGCGCCACTCACCAATGCTGCCTGTGATCGGGCGCTCTGTTCACGGAGATGCACCTCGACCCACTCCGGGCTGCCCGGTCTCCCGCCGTGGACTTCAAAATGACTCTGCCGCCATATCTGAGGCGATCCGATCCGAGGCATAGGGTGCTAGAGGCAGCCGATTTTAGGAATTTCAGCAGCGGAGCACTTCTCGTCAATGTAAGAACAGGCAGTCGTCGTTTTCAGCCGTAGATGGCGCCGATTTTGTCGTATTAGGCGGATTGATAGCTCGACCAGCAGAGCTGCACTAAGGCGCAGCCATCAAGCTCCGGGCTCGCTAGCGCCCCCCCCCCCATCTTTTAATAGTAATGTGTTTAGCAAACAGTGTCAATTCATAGCCAGTAAGGCGTGCCCTGGTGAGGTGCTTTGTCTTTGTCCAAAAGCGTGTCCACAGCATGGGGTACCATAACTGTGAGGTCAGTATCAAGCTTGAGTCCAGCCAATTGTCTGATTGAAGTGGCCACAGCCGCAACCGCTCTTAAATAACTCGGGAGGGCTGTCGCAACCGGATCAAGTACAGCAGAGAAATAAGCACACAGCCGTTGCTTATCCCAAATTGTTAGGACAGAAAGCGTGCAACCAGCCATCTCGTGGGCATAGAGCACAGACGGCTTGCCACTGTTAGGTGTACCAAGCACAGGAGCCAAACAAAGTGCAGTTTTCAATTGCTCAAAAGACTGCTGACTGCTGACATTGAGGTGTCCAAGGCAAAGGCTCATGCACTTCTTTTGTTGTTAATGCAAGCAAAGGTTTGATTAGTAAAGAGTAATTTGGGATCCAGTGGCAACAGTAGGAAGTGATACCTATAAAATCGCGCACATCTTTTTGAGTTTGTGGAATGGGCATTTTAACAATGGTACTAATACGCTCAGAGGTCAACCTCCTACCCACCTTCGACAGTAGGTTACCTAAATTGGTGACCTCTTGTCAACAATACTGAAATTTAGACAGAGAAACTTTATGTCCATGATGAGCTAAATGCAACAATAATTTAACAGTACTATCTTTACAACCTTGTTCAGTGTTAGAAGCAATAAGCAAGTCATCGACACACTGCACTAATAAATTACCTGAGGGAAGCGACAAGGAATCCAACTGACTTTTTAATGCTTGGCTATAAATACTCAGACTCTCTATATGGCCCTGAGCAGCTCAACAGAACCTAAAGCTCCTACGAGCTAGGGTGAACCCAAACAGATATCTGCTATCTGGATGAAAAGGAATACTAAAGAATGCATTTTTCAAATCAATAACAGAAAAGAATCTAGCAGTAGAAAGAATCATTGTCAAAAGCGTGCTGATATCAGGAACCACTGGAAACTGGGGAACCACAATGTTATGAACTTCATGCAAATCAGTCACAAAACAGTAAACATCTGCATGATCATCAGAGGAACCTGAGGGTGTCCTTTTGAGAATCTTAAAGATGAGACTATTACAAATATTGGCAGATGTCTCTTCAACTACTCTCTTTTGCATCAAATCCTGAATAATCTGGAGAAGGGCCCGTTCTCCCACCTGAGGTATTTATACTGAGGAATATGAGGCAAAATAGCATTGTCTTTAACCTGTATCGAAACCGGTGGCATATGCAATATTCCTACATCTGTATCACCTGTCGCCCATAGAGTGGATGGTACTTCAGCAAATTCAGCAGGAAGAGGGGGAGACAGACACTGTTTAATACCCTCATTTGGGCCCATCGTCATGTAAACACCTGCCGGGGAACAATAAATAGGAGCATACAATTTCTTCAACAAATCCAAACCCATCAAATTTTCACCATAATTGGACGCCTACAAAAACAGGGAATCCACAGTAAAAGGACCAACAGTCAATGCAAGGGGTCGTCAAATGGGGCTTAGAACCCATACACCTGAAAAACCTACCGAAACATTATTATGGCCAGACAGAACCGCCCCGGGACCAAGTGTCGAGAAACAGAACTCTTCGTCGTACCTGTGTCCACCAAGAATTCCTTAGTCGAACCTTGCAAATCCGCCGTGACATAAGGACCACGCTGATCTACAGGTATCGGAACTGGTCCCTCACTCTGTCTCTGGCTAACCTAGTTGTAGGACATCCCTGTCACCTCATCCGTATCATAATCATCATGATAATACTGTCCATCGCGAGGGTCATCAAAAAAATTGTTATCAGAACAATCATGTGAGACTGCAGCACTCTGAGCTCTGTCTGTCCCACGACCTCGTCCAAGAGAACCCCGTCCTCTAGGAACCGCAAGCATTGTGAACATTGCACTTGCTAGCTATCGCCCACTGCACATAGTTATTCAATACCCTATTTATTCGTTCCACAAGACTGTTGGTTTGTGGGTGATAGAGTGAGCTCTTGGAGTGAGTAATACCACCCTGAACTAGGAAATCTTGAAATTCATGACTGACAAACTGTACTCCATTGTCGGAAATAATGGTGGAGGGGAAACCCTCCCACAGGAAAATATCCTTGAGGAAATCAATGACATTTTTGGAGTTCAGCTCACCCAAGAAATGGACCTCCGGCCACTTTGAATGGTAATCTATGGCAACCACAGCAAACCTGGAGGAAGCTGGAAGAAGATTGAAGGGACCCACCAGATTGACACCAATTTTCTCCCAGGGCCTGGCTGGAAATTCAATGGGTAGTAGGGGAGGAGTTCTCATTTTCAGACCTTTTTCAGCATTGGAATACACAACACACTCTCCAACAAAAACATCAACGTCCTTGTGCATAAGGGGCCACCAAAAACACTCTTGTAACCTTCGCTTGGTTAACATTTTTCCCAAATGCCCTTCATGGGCACCACTGACCAATCTGTCCCTCAGCTTTTCTGGAGGAACCAACCTGTCACCATGCACTAAGACACCATCTTTTACGGAGAGCTCCATGGAGATTTTAACAAATGTTTGTAAAGAGGAAGATGCATTCTTCTCCTTGGGCCAACCATTCTTGACACGCTTAATGACCTGGCACAGCAAAGCGTCTTTGGACAATTCATCCATCCATTCTCCCTCACGCACAGCACACATATCACGCAGAACCTTGGAAACAGTAAAATAATTATCCTCATCATCATCATCGTTGTCAAAAGGAAGTGTACCAATGTTTGACACAGGAAACCTTGAGCAAAAATCCGCCCTGCCATTTTTGTTACCTGGAAGATACGAAACTTCAAAATCATACTGAAGCAACTTGGTGGACAGTCTGGCGATCCTGGGAGTATGCTCTTTGATTTTGTCCCCAGGAAGAATGGAGACCAGCAGGCTGTGATCAGTGCTCAGCTGGACATGGTTACCCTAACTGTAGGGATGACATTTTCTGATGGCCCACCGACAAGCTAAAAGGTCTCATTCGATAACAGCAAAATTCAACTCTGGTCCAAGCAACACTCTAGATGCATAACACAAAGTGATCTCCGTCTCGTCTATAGTCTGAGTGAGAATGGCACCTAACCCAACACCACTGGCATCCACAGTGATGGTGCACATGTCATTAGGATTAAATGGTTTAAGAATGTTCGTGGCCCATCAATTGGGTCTTGATCCATTCAAAAACTTTCTGACAGCGATCATCCCAGACAAAAGCCACACTCTTGTTCAACGTGTTGGTGAGTGGTTGCACTTTAGAAGCATAATCGGGCACAAACCATGAGTAAAACTCACAGAGACCAATGAAAGATTTCAGACCAACCTTATCAGTAGGAGCAGAGCAGTCAACTATAGCCCTGACAAGACCTGGCCTCGGTTCCACACCATGTTCTGACAACATATGGCCAAAGTACTCCATCTTCTGTACCATTAAAATACACTTTTCTCTTTTTTAGAACAACACCCTTCTCTTGCATGATATCCAGAACACGATACAAAGCTTCAGCATGCGAATTTCTAGATGCACCATAGATCTTAACATCATCTTGCAAGACGGCAATACCCTTGATCCCTTTGAGCATCAAGCACATGATCCTTTGAAATACTGCCGCCGCTGAGGCAAGAACAAAAGGCATCCGACTGAATTGAAATGTACCGATAGGTGACACGAATGCTGTGAGATACCTTGAGGAAGGATCCAAGGACACCTGGTGGTAAGCCGACGCTAAGTCCAACTTGCTGAACCATTTGGATCCACTGATCATGGACAACATATCAGAAATCTTGGGAAGGGGATGAGAATCAACCCAGATGTTTTTGTTGAGGCTGCGTAAGTCAATACGATCGAGAAGATCCCCATTCTTCTTCTTGGCCATGACTAAAGGAGAAAGCCAGAGAGAGGACTCCATTGGCTCGATAATGCCTTTCTGGCATAAGTCATTAACCCCTTCAGTGCCACGCCCTTTCCCCCTCCTGTGCCAGGCGTTGCATTAGTGGGTGGGGTTCATGACGAGATAGTCTCGTCATGGGCACAGCGCGACCGTGCTCCATGACGAGACTATCTCGTCATGGGCACAGAAGAGGTTAAGTTTGTGTTCCAGCTGATCCCTGAAACTAAAGGGAACACTCCTGAGTCTGTGCTTGATGGGAATGGCATCGTCCTTGACTCTAATCTGATGGGTAAAGCCCTTAATCTGACCCAAACCTCCACCAAACACTGAGGGAAAACGCCCGAAAAGGTTATCAGCAAAATCATTAGAGCAGACAATAGAAACTTGTTCCTTTGTTCCAGGTCTAAGAACCATCTGAAAAAGACCTTGATGAAACCATCCTAGAATGGACAGCCCCTTGATTGCTACGTACACCTTCCCAAGGATTTTCCAACCTTTGAATTCAAAGAATGTCCTCAAAATAACCTGTCAGCTCTCTCCTCCACCCCCATACGAAACAGGAGCCCTGTCAGGAGATTCCAACGGACGAGAACCCCACACTTCACAAAACACTTCCCGGGTGATCATGGTTATTCTTGCACCAGAATCCACCAACAGACACACTTTTTCATCTCCAATGTCAATTTCAACATATGGATCCACACATTCAGAGAAATCACTGACAAGAACAGTTTTCTCGCCAACAATCATAGCCATGTCTCTCGGCTCATTCTGGATGCTGTGGTAACTGTCAGAATCAACACATTCTGCAACTGACACATTAGCAACAGAAGACGGAATAGTAACCTGTTTGCCAACTTGTGCGGACACCCCACTACATTTACCACTTTGACAAACCGTAGCAAAGTGCCCAAGTTTCCCAAATGCACTGCAAATAACATTTTTGGCTGGGCACCCTCTGCCCATCTTGGTATGTGAAAGATTTCCACAACGAAAACACATATCAGTTTGTTTGAAAAACCCATTGTCAGAACGTTAGGTGACATTGATTTTAACATCCCTGGATCTAACGGCCCCCACCAGTTCATTGGATTTGCCCTCTAAATCTTTCACTGAAACTTTGGACATCTCAATGCTCTTTGCTGTGCGAATAGTCTCCTCAAGAGAAGGAGTTTCCATGGACAATAACTTTTGTTGAATAGTCTTGTCAGAACACTTACAAATGTACTGGTCCCTTACTAATTGCTCTGTGAACACTTCAAATTGACAATCAGCACTCAACTTGCGTAGAGCAGAGACAAAAGCATCAACATCTTCTCCAGATCTCTGCTCCTGTTTGAAGAACATGTGTTGGATTACTACCAGACTGGGCTGAACATCAATACGCAACTCCAACTTCTTTACCGCCTCTACGTATTCATCAATGTCGTCCTCATTTTGGGCTCGTACCAAAGGTGGCAAGTGTTTGTATATTGACCTACCTTCGAACCCTAAAGAATGAGGTAGGAGGCATTTCTTTCTTTCAGCTCTATAACGAGACGCTCCTATGGCACCTAAGTAAATAACAAATGCATCATACCAACTTTTCCAAGTTAATGGTGGGTTTACAGGCACTTTAAGAAAAAGAGGTGGAGGTGATACAGACTAGACTGCATTGTAGAACTTAAAGTTAAATAAGCAGAACTTCCAGTTAAAAACAAAATTTTAAACTGACCTTTCAAATAAAACATTAAATAAAAAAAATAAAAAAACATTTTAAACAACAATACTCTCCTGAAAAGCAAAAACATGTATATTAATTAACAAGAAAGAAGTTGCAAATGTCTCTTGAACCCAACAGGACAGTTAAAACAACTGCAAGTGTGCGTGTTACTGTGAATGAGGTTTCCTTTTTTTATAGAAGCAGAAGTTAGCGACACAAAGGGTGTGCGTATCACCTCAGTTGACACGCTCTTAAAAGTGAATGACAATGCTGAGCAAGCTTGGCAGGTGAGTGTGACACCGTGCTCCGCTGGGATGTCAAATATGAAGTAGAACACTGTATTTTACAACACACACAGTACAGTGTGCGTGTCACTGGCACTACTGTGGACAGCAAACGTTGTCAGGATCACAATTTGACATGCAAAGTTTGCACATCACCGAGCTTTCTACACCGAGCTTGCCAAACAAAGCTTGCCATGGAATTTTAGATGGCTAAGACTGGCACACCGAGCATGCGTGTTGAGAGACCCAGTCTCTAACCGCCCTTGTGCCGAAACTCCGATGATTATGAAAACTGCCAACCCCAAAATGTCTCCTCACTCAGTTGAAAACCCTGAAGACTAGACCGCAAAATGACAAGCTGGTTTGAATGGCCCTTGCAAAATGTCCGCCAGTGGCTTATTTCGTGGTACTCTTGTGTCAGCAAATACGATGCATGCAGCATAAGTCACCTTTCGATCCTGCCCAAGCAAAATGGCTGCAACGTAGCGTGATGTGCAGGCAGTCCAATAAAACACAGTGTTGCCTGACAATGAAATGGCAGCCTTCGTGACGCAGACCAAACGTCGCAGTTACCTCGCCCACAATGTGCTGCAGCTGCAGGGGCAAGCGCTTTGTGCAAACAGTACCTTCTGAGGTTTGAACACCAACCACATCAACCGCATAGAAAGTCAAGCGGCAACCTGACGAATTCGGAGGTGGAGCCGAAAGCCTTTAGAAGTATGGAGTGTCAACTTGAACGAAGATCAGTTCCGGTGCTCTTCGTGGGATCTGCAATCCCCTGTCAATCGTCGCAATACAAATGTAGAGAAAAAGTCGAAGGAGACGGGCGGATGAATTGTCAGGTAAGCTTTATTCCAGACAGGGACTGTGCAGCAGCCGGCACCGGGGAGCCAGAAGACACAACTGCCAAACATTCAAACCCCAAAGTTCTAAGTTCTATTGTGGAATGCCCACACCAAGTATCCACGTGAGGTGACCATTCCAAACAGAGGGAAGCAAAAGGAGAGACTACTACAAACTCCTTATGTTTTTTATCTGTTTTCTCCTTCTCTTCCTGGTCACGGTGCTCATAGTATTGACCCATTTTCAAAATAACAGAGGGGGAAGAGGTGGACCAGGTACTCTCAGACGCCTGTAAACGAGTCGCAATTTCAGGAAGCTGGTTAGAAACAAATCTGTCAACAAACAACCAAACTCCTCCCTTGATAGACATATCCTGCCCACTATAATCCAAAAATGTATCTTCATACCGAGTAAAGAAATCAGATGCACTTTCATCCTTCTTCTGTTGACAAGCCATCAGCTTATCCCAGCTGACCTTCTTGGGCTGAATAAGAGAGTACCAGGCCCGGACTGGCCGTAGCGGGCACCGGGCAATCCCCCGGTGTGCTGCACGGGTGGAGGCCGGTTTTGGGTCCCTGGGGGCCGTATTTGTTACAGGACCGTTTTTGCAGCATAGCTGCAAAATCGGCCCTGTAACAAAATCGGCCGAAAACCGGCCCTGGCAAAACGCTCGGCGGCACCCCCAAGCCCCGGGGGGCCGGCCGAGCACTTTGCCAGGGCCGGTTTTGGTTCCCAGTCCGGCCCTGGAGAGTACAAATATGTAATAATGCGGCCTGGCAAAGCAAGTATCTCAGCTTGGGGCTTATCGCCTGGCTTCCTTTCCTGATCCCATCCCTTAATCTACTCCCATGTGCCATTCAAGTCCGTGACATGATCTTGAGTATGAACCTATCATTACAGTAGAAGAAGCAGCCTCGGTCAACTCTTTATAATAGGCAGTGGGATTTTTTCTAGGATCAGGCAAATGAGTCTTAAGGGATAGAACCTCACCTCTTTTCCATGGAGTATAAACCCATTGTTCCTGAAAATGGGCCGCTGCAGCACGTCTAGTAACTTTACCGCGCTGGTCCGTTATCTCAGGTATTTCTGGGCGATATATGGGATGGACCTACCGCATCGAAAACTAGCTCCAAGTCACTAGCGTACACACGATCTCTAATATCAAATAAAATTTGAGGTGCTTATGTCCCTAATTGTTCTTGCCAAAGACTAATCAATGTAGCAGACATGCTTAAGGACATGCTGTTGTATAAAAGGCTCAAATTCCCGCATAACTTCCTAGACATCCTCCGCACTATAAGTGGCATTACAAGCCCACTGTGCAGCCTGGTCAGCTATTACCTTTTTCTCTTCATCCCCACCCCAGATCGTACTAACAGACCCATGCGCTCCTTAAATTTCGTCCAATGCCTATCCTCAAATCCATGTGCTGGCGTCTCAACACTCAAAGATGTCTGGGTATGAAAAACCATGGAAGGAGAAGCAACAGAAGTAACGGGTGCAATCGTAGCTTGCGCTTGTACTGGAGGAGAGAGAACAGAGGATACAGTAGTCGAGACAGTAGGTGTGCTAATAGTCACAGTTGCTAAAGATGGCGAAGACAAAGAAGGAGCAGGGGGTGCCGTGGCCAAAGCCGTTGAAACAACAGTTGTGGATACGAGAATAGTTGGAACAAATACAACAGGCTGCTGCGACAGTAAGGGAACAGCGGGATATAGTCTCTGTGGAGCATATGGGGGCGGGGATCGAGTATCTAGCAATTTCTCCACAAAAGTATCATTTTCCTCTTTGGCCAAATAAGATTTGTCAATATGAAACCGAAACCTAATATCTTCACATTCAATTCCTGTCTCCTGCTTTTCTCTATCATAAACTACAGCTTTCTGGGTCAATGTTTGCATTCTCCCCTTGCATGCTTCTTTTTCCATCTTCAACCGTCTCTGTCTAGCCGCATTCTGCCACGTTCGAAGAGAATCAAACATTGACTGCCTACTTTGTCTTTTAAACAACTGTTCCTGTAAAAACCCAATCTTTTGTTCATCAAAATTGCCCATCAATGGCCACTGTAACTCGGCATTGTCCCTCGTATATTTGTGCCATAATGTACTAAACATAATAGGGCCAAGACCATGTTTCACATACATATCAAAATTAGGGGTGCCTTCTGGAGGCGCCGTCTGAGCTTCTTCCAATCAAGCATCTACAGAACAACAACGACAACAGAAAGACAAGAACTTACTAAGACCAGGCATTTTCAAAAAGAAAACAAATTTGTTATTTTTGCCTGGCAAAGCAATTGCAAACGCTTTTATCAAAACGGTCCTCAGACGGCACCAAACTCAAACCATACTAGTGCCATATCCACAAAGAACCAAAAAAACTCACCTGATATTAGTAGCACAAACAAACCAATTCTCCACTGCGACTCTTCAGACCAAACGGTCAGATCCAAGGGTTTCGCCGTTTAGGACTTCAGTAAGGATGAACACTGGGCGAGGCACCATCTGGCAGGACAGAAGAGGCAGCGGCGAGCAATTGATACTCCTCGTGCAGGGATCCCTGAACCGTCAGTCAGACCCGACAATGAACTCAACCTCCCCCGTACGCAGAAGGGGATGGATCAATGACCCGAAGGAGTCCCTGTTCAGGCACCAACTGAAGGAATTTGCCCGATTTGTGTCACCCAGGTCACTAATGACCACCTCTCAACCTTCCATACCAAATGAAGAGTCAGTCAGACAGAAGAGAATACAAACTAATAACTGTTTATTGTATACACTCAGAGCGGAGCCCAGTCTGCCCTGTCGCTAGGAGTGCTGTAGAGGGACTGAAATCAACAAGCATAAAGATATATTATGTGCGTTTCGTAACTGGGCTAAAGCACGCCCATAGTCCAGGCAGGTGCCGCTAAGCAATGAAATACAAAAAAAACCTATCTCAGCACTCACATCTTACACAAAGTTGCAAAGTCCAAGGTTGTTCCAGTTGGGCCCGTCACCAGACAAGTGGGAGAGGGCCTCTATCTAGTAAGCACTAATAAATACAGTCTATTCATTAGTGAAGCAAAACCCAACACTGCAAAAACTAAACATAACTGAGGCCTTTTATCTCGGAAAAAGCAAAGGATTAGTTTCAATCATGATTCAAAATGACGCCTTAATAGAAAATGGTGCCGCAAATGCTAACTTACATGGAACAATGTGCAAACATAAATATTTCTATTCTAACACCCACTGGACCACACTAGTTTCCATGTCAGTTGCCTACCAAATGGTCCCTATATCATGTTCATCCTTTTCATGTGCAATGGAAGTCACAGGCAATGCCACCAGGGCCTGCATGTTTCTTATAGTTACTACTGCAATGGTGTAGACTGCCGAGGAGCTATAGCTCAATGGTAAGTCCTGTGCCACTGGTGGCACAGGCTCCACCAGGACAAGGGTTTGGGTCTTGCCAGTGTTGTCAAAGTATCCTAAGGTGATGATTTTTCAAACAGTGCTTTTAATTTTATTTGCTAAGTTTATTTTCAGTTGGAAAAACAGAGGGGAAAAGTGGCAACTCTTTTTGGCACGTGTGCCCCCAAATTGCAAATCTTTTCCCTCATGACCTTCCACCAACCCCCTTTTTAGGTTGAGCATGGGCAGCGCATGCGCTGCTCTGCGAGCATGATGTAATGTATACTGTGGCTTGAAGCCCCACTGCTTTTTTTCATTTTGTTCCCCTCCCTGCCTTTTAGAAATGCATGCTTCTGTTTGGTCAGCATGCTTAGTTATTCCCGCCTTTGTGTTGTTTTAGATCCTCCCTGCGACTGCCCCTGTTACACGTGGTCTTACATTTTTTTTAACCTAAATTCCTTCCTGGCACTATTTGTTTGTTAGGGTCTGCCTCCGGCTTGTGTTCACACATGTTCATGCTTTCCCCTTACTATTACAACTTCATGCTTTCTGACTTTCCGCTCATGTTATTGTTTCAATTGTAAAAAATGTGTTTATATAGTTTTTGGACACCACACTCAGATCATTGTCTTGTTTCCTCGCGGGTGCTGCGGGGGAGTGGGAATTGCTGCTTAGTGCATTTAGCTTCACTTCCTCATAGTTCACCATTTCCACATGTTGAGGGTCCGTGAGTGGAGCAGGATATGGAGGTAAGTGCGGATGGTAAGACTGCAGTCTTGCCAAGGGTCTCTCAGCACTAATGCATATTTGGCGTTATTGCATTCCCTCAAAATATTTTGTCACGCAATTCAGAGTGCCAGTACTTGCTTGAATTACTGTGCCAGCAATGGCTTTGCACCAATACTAATGATGCCTGTTATTCTGCGGCTCTGTGAACATGCCCAGGGCTGAGGAGGGGTCATGGGTTATCAGCCGTTTACAAGTCCCAGACTCCTGCTGCTGGAAGATTTTGACCCAGCTTTACTTTAATATGCATGGCAGTCCTGGCAGCTTCTTTTCCTCTCCCCTCCTCCTTTCGCTTTTCCTTTTGGTCCCGGCAACTTCTGTTTTGTTTGTGTGAGTGGTTAGAGAGTGGTGGGCTTGGTTGAGGGCAGTGTCTCTTACGGAGCTCTCGCGACGCAGCTACGCCCCCCCTTCAGCTCTATGGAATAGTAACAAAGCAAAACATTGCCGCCCGTGCTTTCCTGGAACTCACTAGTATTCTGAGGGGAGGTGGCTTCCGAGTTTCGAAAAGCACTTTGCGCTGCAGGATGTCAATGACAGTCACTAGTCAGCCCACTCCCGAGCAGACTGACCCGGACTCAGCCCAGACCATTGTTATTTCCAAACACCAGGGCTTTAAGTGGGATAAAAAAACTGGGGGCTTTCTTATTGTGGCGCGGCGGATGTACTAAAGGGCGGGGCCTAAAACACTTAAGCTACAAATCTGTACTTGGCTTAGTGTGCTGCCCGTCTGGTATTTTGCTGCTTCTGTCCATTCATGCAGCTATTTAAAACTAGTAACATTATACCTACAACGAGCGCTCACAATACAATCCCATACCTACTTTTAAAAATTATAAACAGGGCCTAGAAATTAAAATAGTACTTTCACCAGGTTTGTTTTTAACCAGTGTCAGTGCGCTTCCTGTTCACTGGAATGCGCATGAGCAATTAATTGTATGTTTATGTGAACTTTTGAGCGCCACAAACCACAGAGATCACCCTCGGCACTTGCATGCTTATTGTTTAAATAGTTTTGAGGCAGCTGCACATTCAGTTTACCTGTGTTAAATCCACACAGGGTTTTTTAGGTGCTGGTATAGTGCTGCATACAGCTCAATTGAGGATTCCAGCCACAGACCTAAGCTCTCCTGTTCAATTCAGCATTCAATCGACAGAATGTTAGAGTGACCTGGTGTTAACTTAGTGGGACACAGACCATGCCAAATAAACCCTTGATTGTATTTAAAGAGCATTCAAGCTTCATTGGAAGCGGAAGTCTGAATCCGCTCTGCTGGGGTTTGAACCTGTGACTTGCAGAGCAGACACATCAAACCACTGAGATCTTTCCAGCCTTCATCTGGTCTATTTTTCTTGGCTTATCTTCTATAACTCGACAGTTTGATGGGAGACTGGCTGACCACATACTGTCTGTCCTTTGTTTGGATTTTGTAGGATTCATTGTTTTTTCTGCATGGCCATCAATACTGGTGCAGTGCCTGCGGAAAGGGAGCTTGCAAAACTGGAGTCTCCACAACAGCGATGTTTTCTAGCTGCAATATTGTAAGAAAATAACTTTATGAAACTACTGTTTTACGCATTGATGTCTTCATGGCCCTAATCAACAAGTTCAAAGTTACCTTATATGTTTAATAAATGTTCTACGAAAACGTTTTGTAACTTATCAGCCATTGCAGTGCTGACTTGGTATTTGTTTCTCTTCTGAGGTCAAGAAAATGAAGGTGGTGCACTAAAGTAACAGTAACATATTTTGTTTATGATCTTGGGAAGATGCAGTGGTGTAGCACCAAGCACTGTAAACAAACAGTCAGTGTTCATGAAATGTCCCACGCAGCAAAGCAAGGGTGCTATGGGCCTCATAGGCGAGACCTATTGTATTGCCAATGCTTGTTTCTCAAGTAGATGCAATAGGGACAAAGCCTTATCTTCCTTTATCAATGTATTCATGCTTTGTCCTTTAATTCGGTGTATTGTAGAGCACGAATACGGCCTTGGAGGTATAAGTGAGCACAAGAATGCGAGGAAGGTGAAACACTGATAGTAAAATAGGTTGAATGGTGGTGCTTGTTCATTTTGGTGTGAGCCAATATCTCAAATCAGAGGTTTGGTGCTTGCGAGGTTGGCCAGGAATAAAGGTCAAGTATGAGCTCGGGCTAATGAAAGGATGGAGAAAGTTTGAGGCAAGTGAAACTCCCTATATTAGGTACAATAAGAAGCTGGAAAGGTTGTTTAATTAAAGAGGCAGAAAAGGACAGAGTCAGGCCTTTGCTTCAGCGGGTCTGCCTCATGCCTGCTGCAGCAGGTGAAGGGATGGATTGTCATATCACTGCACAACATAGCGCAGCACAGCACAGCACATCACAGCAATACACTGGGCTGGGCTGGTATTGGGGCTTTAAAAACCCACTTCCGTCCTTTGAAGTAAGCCCTTAGGTCCGGGACTGTTAAGCACCTTTCAGACAGTCCTCGGAGTTATACCAAACTTTATACACTCCGTATTCAAAAGCATTTTTGGAGGACTTCCATTGATCCTGTTTCTAATAGCAGGTATCCTGATTGTCGTTTTTCTGCTATGCAATGGACGTCCCAGTCACCAAGGAGATGGAAAAAGCGTTCCTGGAGCGTAAATAACGTGATCGCATGGTACAACATCTGGGCACACCTCGCCTACAGGAACTAAGAGCCTCTTAGTTCCTGTCATTTAGACCAGTCTGGATGGACTGCATCCTACCTGTTCTCCGATGCCTGTTCTACGAGAAAAATGCATGTTGGATCTCTGTCTGACACTTCCATCAGTTGCGCATCTGGACGTTGATGCTTTACTGGACCCGATAACGGCCCATGTTCCGCTGTGTCCCCAGCGTATTCCTATGTTGATGGCGGCATTCTTAGAGCCTCCACAGGAAGTCTCTGCTCCTGTTGGAATGGATACTGGCTCCTCCACTGACACCCAGGCCTTGGATGGCGCACCGGCTGCCCCAGCATCGGCTGCAGGCAGTATGGAAGATCATCTGTGCTCAATTGACGTAATCTGCGAGGTGTTACAAGGGTCGTCGTCTGCGAAGGCAGGCAACAGCGATGTTGCGTCTACCAGCCAAGACACATAAACATTTGTCACATCGTGTGCTGGGAAAAATTCAGTTTTTCTTTTTACAAACAAAATTC
Source organism: Triturus cristatus (assembly GCF_964204655.1). Lineage (NCBI taxonomy): Eukaryota > Metazoa > Chordata > Amphibia > Caudata > Salamandridae > Triturus > Triturus cristatus. The sequence continues at coordinate 736,291,547 of NC_140589.1, read as the reverse complement.
AAAATTGGAACTCCAAAACAATTGACAGTTTTTATGACCTGCATGGCTTTCCGATGCTTGCAGTTGTTTGAACTATATATACAGACACATTAGAGTTATTGCTTGAGTTACAATTTTTACTATTGTTTTACTGTAGTTGTTTGCGTATCAGTGCCTAGACAGCATAGTAGTACGTTAGAATTTAATTATGTCGTCCAGTCGGATGAGGCGTGGGTGTTATATTCCATATAGGTCCCCAATATAGGTTCAGGTAACATTGTAACCTTTCACCTATATTCTTCTCTACAGTACATACATAACGGTTCTTAGGGACTGACCTTTTACCTAGATACGACACTGCACACAGAACGCGGGATTTTCCCTGGTATAGGCCTCATACATTATGCATGAGGATTCTTGGAAACTCAGCAGGACTACCATTTTTTGTATAATATCTATGTATAAAGTTCATGCCCGACGTCATCCTAAGTCCGACAAGTGGCACAGCAAGGTAGAACCCCCAGGGAGACCTTTGGGTATATAAACATCACAACTTGCTGAGACAAACAGAGGAGATCAGGATTTCCCTGCCGACACACACCGGCGCGAGACGCTGAGGTTCCTGCATGCAGATACTCCAGCTCGCAGTGGTCTAACATTCCTTGCAGGGTGTCCAACTCGAGATCAAGACAGGGTCCCACAGTCTCTTACTTCAGGTAATGGGGTTGACTTTATCCTGGAGGGATTCTTGGCTTAACAGCTACATACATGCTAGGTACACTTAGATACATCTAGTTAGGGTAGCATCGTAGGAATTTTTATTGTCATGTAATTTATATACTTGCCGGTATTCATGGTTATAGCAAAATGGTAGAAAGCTACCATACTTTTACTTTCTTAGTGCTTCTAATCATTTATATCTGTTTCTGTCTAATGGTTGTTTCAGCACACCTATTTTACACCGGAATAACGACTGTTCAATAAATGCTTATTGAAAAACATCCATACCATTTATTCTGTGTATCTCTCTGAGACTAAGTGAGCACGAGTGACTGAGATAGAAGAAGTATACTGTTTCCACTGTCCTGAGGGATCAGGGTTGTCATGTTTGATAGTTGCCAAGAACTATTCTCTCTCTGATAAGAGGAGTTTCGAGTGGCACTGTAAGCTAGCTGGTAGACAGGCTAACATACCCAGTGGGGGTGTTTAGAATCAGTCTGACACCAATCCTACAGTGTATGTTGTCTAAACGCGCAGATCCTATATAGGTTTTATAGGAACTAAACAACATGGCGGCGCCAACTTTGGTTGGGTACTTATTTAACAGTAAAATCTGAGCAGTTCAGTTGTGCTATTCTCAGAGACCCCTACTCACATTTCCCCAGAGACGTCTGTAGTGGGAGGGTACAAACTCTGCCCCAGCTGAGTAGGAAAAAATCCTATTTATTGGCTGTTGGTTAGTCAAGATTGAAGGACACATTGTTCCTATTTGTGCATAACACCTCATCTTGGTTACCTTGGAAAACTCTTCTTACTTAAACAATGACTGAGCAAGTGGCTAAGCTGTACATGAGATAAATCTCTCAGCCAAAGATGCAGATGCAATACAAATAACAGAAAATGTTAGAAATACCATCACCCTAAAACTAGCTGCATATGGGTTAACAGGTAGGGGTGGGACAGTAACTTTTGTGATTGAGGCACACAAATCATTCAGAACAGAGGTATTCTATTCATGGGTTACATTTCCACATGCAAATTCACTAACAAAGACAGTTCATTATCACACAGAAGATGACATACCGAACAAGTATTGTCCGTACGAGGACATTGAAGTTCTGCTCACTTGCCAGGAGCATTTATACTGGTTTAAAGGCGCCCTACCCCATACAAGAAATAAAGTAAGACTCGGTCAGCTCGGAAGAGACGGAGCAACATGGCCGGTACTAGCGGCCTATACACCACATTCTGACATTGAAACGATGCCAGCAGGAGACCTACTTACACTTTATAAAGGACTAATAAAACTTTACAGAAACATGCCACAATTTGTGATGAGGACACTCACAGTTCAGCCAGCAACGGCTCCACCAACAGATCCGACTCAAACATATAGACCTAAAATTACACCACAAACATTACACGCAGTAATGGGTAAAATGCCCACTAAACGTGTACAAATGCCATTCTGGGTGGTTCAAAAAATAACACAGTTAGAGGCAGTATTTCCAAACACCAGCCCACATGAAAAACACAGAATGTTAACAATTTGCTTGCCCATGGGGATAACATCCCAGATAGAGGATTGTGCCACTTGGGGTACAGTTTTCGCTACCATATATACCAGGACTAATGGTATTCCATCATTAGCTGTAATACCAGATGTATTAAGACAAATACAGAACGAGTATGGAGCAGAACCTGCTCTGAACTTGGGGATGAAGTTACTAGGTCATTTTGCCCAGGTATCACCTATAATATTAGCAAATATTAAAGGGGAGGCAGCAATAGGAACATGAATTCCCTAAAATAATTGAAACTTCTTATGCAGAATTAGGTAGAGACAGTGTGGGAGCTAGAGCAATGAAACCACAACTGATGGGTAGTCCCGAAAAGCAAGCACCTGCTTCTTCAAAGAAGAAATGGGATAATAACAAACAACAAAAGACTAGAGACAATAGATCTTAATCCAGAGGTAGATCTCCTCAACAGGAGCCCTCCGAACAGAGGTATAACCTTAGGAATAGGGACAACATTAGAAAACCTGACAGGTATTAGGACACTGATACACGTTCCTCTCGATCCGGAAGGACGGTCAGAACACAGACAAGAAGAGCGTACAAAGTCCAGAGATGCACAACGCACTTCAGACAACACTTCCAAAAAAGAAGAAAAGCCTAAATCAGAACCTCAATTAAAAAAGAAGAAAGTAGCAGGTCTTAAGATCAGACATGCCCAGAATTCTGAGGACTCAACTACTGAATGGGAATGGGCTCTGACGATGCTAGACAGTGCAGCAGAAGTAACAATAGCTCACTAGAACCTTATGGGATTTCTGGTGACAGCGGAGCTGAGCGAACATATCTCGGTGGAAACGCCTTATACTACGGTAAGTATCCCACATTGGTTATATGAAATAACACTCCAAATGGAGGGGGACAAGTCCAGAAAAATTAAAGGTCTCTTTTGGGAGAACCTGACTTTTGGCTGTGACATTCTTTTAGCTGAAAAGGATTGGCTGCCCGCTAATGTTATGGATTGCCAATAGGGAGAAAGGGTCATCTTTCCAGCTTTTTCAGGCCTTGTTTCTAACAACTTGGCAAACACACATACGCGCAGGAGTGGGCGGTAGCCCTTGCTCCTGCATTATACCGCAACCATGTTGGGTGGGATGAGGATTCAACTCACCACATGATACCATCAAAATATACTCCGACTCCACAGAGGCAGTATCCAATTAAGCAAGATGCTAACAAACAGGTCAGGGAGATCTTGGATCAACTTGAATACCAGGGGGTGATTGAAACTTGCACCGCTTCAATGAATAATCCTTTATTTTCCATAATAGAACCTGACAACTCATATTGTCTAGTTTCAGATTACCTGACATCTAAACTCATGCACAAAAACATCTGCAGTACAAAACGCACATAGTGCCGCATTGATGAACAACATTGTGTGTAAAAAATACAAAACAACATTAGATATTTCAAATGGATTCTTATGCCAGAATATAATGCTGTGATGGAGGTGTAACCCTTCCAAGACACGTATAAAGATATTACTTATCTGGGCATTAAACTAACACCTAAGCTATCGAACCTTTACGGGGTGAACTACCCTCCCTTGATGCGACAGCTCAGAGCAGATCTGCCTGGTGGAGAACTTCCTATATCTCCTGGATAGGACGCATTAATGCCATTAAAATGAACATGCTTCCCAGGTCAGCCGCAACCAGAGACTTACTCCCAATTGAAAAATGTGCTCAATTGTGGGCATCTTCAAGGGTGAACATCTCTTTCCTTTACTCACTCATACGATCTCTGAGTCCTCGCTCTATCCCGAGACACCAAAGATTTTGGGATTCTCTGCTTGCCGAGCCACTGGGGGGAAAACAATGGGGTCCCTTGTATAGGGACGTCTCCTAATATAATCGCTCAATGTTCTTAAGAGAGGCTCACTTTAAAATAATTTATGAGTGGTACATGCACCCCCAGAAGTTGAGCATAATATTCCCTAACACCTTCGATCGATGTTGGAGCGGTTACAGGCATTTGGGGGATTTCAAGCATATCTGGTGGGATTGCCCCTCAATACAGCCCTTTTGGAAAGAAATCCTATCCCAAATAAAAACGATCCTAGTTATCCAATTCCCGCTACAATGTAACACACTCTCCTGGTGATCCGGGACCCTAGCTTGAAACGCCAAACCCAGGGGGACCGCTCTGTAATGTGGTTGTGCTTAGGGGCCCCCAAAATGGCAATAGTTGCAGTGTGGAAGAGGCCCCCTCCCTTACACAATGGCATGCCAGGCAATGGTGAGCACTGGCATTGGAAAGATTGGTGGAGATAGTAGAAAACTCAAGAACAGGGTTCGACTACACCTGGGCCCCCCAAATTGGTTGAATTTTTGTCAGAAGGTTTGCCCCTATTCGCTTGCGGCCCCAGGTTGAGGGCTCTCCATCTATTTCATATCTAATTATCTGGATGACTGTGACGCTTGAGCTGAGAGGCTTGTGGGATTCATTGCGGGCCCTGCCTGCGTTGGCCTGCTCGCCCATGACCAACTGTGACTATATGCTGGCGTGATACTATAGTTTGTATTGTTTTGTTTTTAAGTTCTGTGAGAAAAAGTGGATATTGGTGGGAATCGCTTGTGTCCAAAACAAAAAGAGAAAACAACAAAACTCACGCTATGAGCAAAATATGATGCTTTATTTTCCAATTCCAGCTACATCCAGTTGAGATACATAAAAAAGGCTGTCGTCACAGGTCGAGTCCTAGTACACAAGATGAAAATGTAATTTGAGCTTCCTGTATATACTCTGATCTGTAAGACATGTTGTGGCCTCCCACCGCTGTTTGTTTTAGTAGATATTTTTTTTTTAAACTAAAACCAATAGAAAAATTTTGAAATAAATCAATTAAAAAACACTTACCTGTTTTTTTGCGCTGCCGGCCACCGTCTCGGGATTCTTCTCCTCGGGGTCCCTGCATACTGCGCAGGCTCCTAGACGCAAATCAAGACGCTGCTCTCATGAGAGCAGCGCGGTGATTTGCCTGAGTGAGCTTGTTTAACGCTCGCCCAGGGCCTAGGAGCCTGTGCCTCTACTCCACCCAGCTATGTAACACAGCTCGGGTGGAGAGAGATCGAAGTGGGCATGACGGTTTGGACGGCATTAAACAGTCGGACAAACCCTCATGCGCACTTTACAGTGTGCACTACTCCCCCTGAACTCCTCATGGCCCTGCGTCCAGACTTGGCTGCCTGGAGTAGAAAGAAAGATGAAATGATAATAACATGGTTTTATTATCATTTTATTTTTCCCGTTTATGTCTGCTGCCTGGCACTAAAGCATGGTGGGCGACTCTAGGCGAATGATGCTCCTGGGAGTATCTCAACTTCACACGTGTCTTCTCAGGCGTCCTTCGCCTGCTGTGAAGAAGGGAATATCCCAGTCTCACTGAAGCCTCCTCAGAGACAAAAAAAATGTGTCCTTGTGTAAGTAACTGGTGCTCATGTAAAGCTCTCTGATACCTGATACTTTTGGGTCAAGTTTGCGCTATATAAAACTTCCAGAAAAAAAGAGACAATTTAGGAATGCTTTCTGTGATGTGTTCACTCAGCTTTACTAACATTTCCTCCACATTTGTCAAGCTCCAAATTTCAGGCTTTAAAAATCACATAATTCTCATTTTAAGATATTCCTGGGTTTCCTAATCCTGGTGATCCATTGGTCCTCCAGAGGTGATTGAGGCTTGCTTTATGACGTCTTCTCGAATTTCTCTCATATGCGTGTTCTGAAGAGTGTCGGTTAGTACAAGATTTCCTGCCACAAGTTCTTTCAGTGGGCCAGAGTTCCACAGAGAGCTTTATCCAGCTAATCTCAGACTCTGCACTGCACACAGCTTTTAAGTGTAAATTGCTTTCCACTGCTTTCAATCTCTCTCTGCCGTCAATTCCTTTCCTATAGATTGTTGACATAATTATGGAAATAAGTAATATACAAAATGTTTATTGGTGCTAAAATAGGCAGATGTTTAACGCCCAGATCGTGAGTAAAAAGAGTTTTAATAATACTTAATCGCCTAAGGATTACAGCTGTTACTATAATGGAGGTTACCCCTCATTAGATGACTCCGTTACTGCGACGCCGTCGCCTTTTCTTAAGGTTGGATGCGCAGGCCCGAGGGATAGACTGCGTCTAATGAAGCATGCATTGCCTTCCTCCGCACGGTTCACCTCATCCCGGGAGCTTTAGAATTGCGCAGCGGAGCATGGAGCGTGGCTTCCACGTGACACGCCTTACGACTCCACACAAAGCGGCGTTATGCCTCTGTCTGATCTATTTTCTGCTCAGTCTATTTTTAGTGTGCTGACTCAAGGCCGCTGGGCTCTGTGCTATGCAGAATCGCAATATGCTGCACAAAGGCAAGCCGCAGGCGGCCATTAACAGAGCGCGGTGCGGCCAGCAGCATGGCGCAGATTGAATTAATTGATGGGAAATTATTTTTTCCAGTTGTAAACATTAATTTTTTTCCTGTAAACCATTTTCTATTAAAGAAAGCCTGGCTACTTTTATACTCTCCGCATATTGTTTTAGCTGTAGGTTGGCTTTATCTACCACTTTGATCCCCTTCCCCCCAAGAAATATGCTGCCTCTTGACAGGGCGTATTTCCATCACCTTCAGTGTGACACTACTACTGTCACGTTGAGCTAATAGCCCACTTTTCCTCTATGCACCATCCAACAAACCATCACTCTATGTCTGACATGGTTGAGAATAAGACAGACAATTGTGCAATTGTATGCCTTTCCTTTATCGCTGTCTGTTGCACTCTAACAACTGGAGCATGTGTGCATGCCAGCACATCCCCTCAATTTTAGGCACTGCACATAGGCCTACATGTATCAAGCTATTTTGCGTTCCCAAACGTTTGCGAACGCAAAAAATGATTTTTACATGCATCAAAACCCATTTTGTGTTTCGGTAACCTGTTACCGAGTCCCAAAATGGGTTTTTGATTCGCTGTTAGGAAGGGGTGTGTTTAAGACATCCCTTCCTATTACCGAATCGCCTCAGTATGCAGGAATGTTTTGTGACCAAAATGCGGTCGCAAAACATTTGCATTTTACCACCTACTTCAAGTAGGTGCTAATCCATTCGCAAATGGGAAGGGGTTGCCAAGGGGCCCCTTCCCCTTTGTGAATGTTTGTTACAACATATTTTAAGAGCGGGCAGTGGTTCCACAGACCACTGCCTACTCTTAAAAAATTAAAAGAAAACTTCATTTTTGTTTTTGAAACGCATTCTTTTTTCCTTTATGGAAAAAAGGCTTCATTTAAAAAATATATATATATATTGCTTTATTTAAAAGCAATCACAGACATGGTGGTCTGCTGCCCCAGCAGGCCACCATCCCCGTGATTTTTAGCAACTCCTAGGGGGTCGCAAATTGAGCTCTACCTCATTAATATTAATGAGGTAGAGCGAGTTGCGACCCCCTAGGATTCGCTATATGAAACTCTTTGAGTTTCATACAATGTAAATTGCGATTACCTAATTGCGATTCTCAGTAATTCCCAATTAGGTATTCGCAATATACAATTTTGATACATGTAGCCCATAATTCACTGAATCTATGATTAAGGTTTGCAGCTTGTTGTATAAGATGTCCTGATCTTTGGCAGCACCAGGTGTGGAGCAGGGATTTGTAATTTCGACGGTTTGTGTATTTTAGAAATGTTTTACGGAAATCTACCTATTGACATGGAATGAAGAAAGATGAGTGAAGTTGTTAAACACAATGGAGAAAAGCGAGTTAAACGTAGCTAGTTAGGCAGTTATTCAGCAGGGATTATTTGTTGAAGTGGCACTTAGGGGCATATTTACTAAGGGTGGGCGTAGTGGGCGTAGTGGGGCTACATGAAGCAGCTCGTAGTGTGCCCAAATCTACGCACACTCGCGCGCTCTGCGTAGCCCCACTACGCGCCGCCCGCCTCCCGCCCACCCTCTTTTTAAATAATACCTGCATGTTAAATAATTAAAAGTAAAGAGACTTACCTGAAGCGCGGCGTCTTCGGGGCTCCCTGTTCCTCGTTTCCAACTTCTTGTGACAAATGCGCATACGCGAACACCAGCGCATGCGCATTTCTGGCAAGAAATGCGCATGCGCGGGCGTCCGGGCATGCGCATTTGTCACAAGAAGTTGAAAACGAGGAAGAGGGAGCCCCGGAGACGCCGCGCTTCAGGTAAGTCTCTTTACTTTTAATTATTTAACATGCAAGATATATTTTAAAAGGAGGGCGGGCGGGAGGCGGGTGGCGGGCGGCAGGCAGCTACGCTTCGCCCTGGCGTGTGCGTAGCGCTTGCCTGCTTCGCCTACTTCGAAAACTGCAAAGTAGGCAGCACTACGTACACTACGTGGGCGAAGTGTAGCGTAACGCCCAGGGTTAATATTTACGAGCCCCTTGTGCAGCGGGAGCGTCATTTTTTGTGACAATCCGGTAGCGCAAATTAGAAAATCATATCTATGAGGCTGCGCAAATCCACTATGCGTGACTTTGAATGGCCTTATAGATATGGAGTAAGGCAAGGCAGCGCAAATTCCTGCATTGCTTTACTCTGCGCTCCGGATGCATTTCATGTGCGTTGCAGTGTGTTTTCTGACGCAACACCCATGAATTTTGACACGTCTCAAGATTTACAAGAACATGTTAACCTGGGGAAAACACCCAAACCTTATGCCTTCCAAGGTGAGGCTTAACAAGGAGAAATAACTTTATTTCTCCTCCATTTTTCTTTTTATGTGTGCTGCATACTACAGCATAAATAGAAAGAGGAGAACGCCTCTTAGTATTGTTTCTGTGTAGGAAAGTGCCACTTCCTGCACAGAAACAATTCTGCTGAGAATACAGGTACCATGGTGCACTACATAGGTGCTAGGCAGCAGAAACAACGCCAGCGCATGGGGGAAGGACAGGAATGCACTGTATTGCATAAATAAGGTGCATTCCTTCTCTTTCATTTTGGTGTAGGGCAGTGCAGCAAGCTGACTTGGTGAGCTGCCCTCCGCCATATTCCTATAAATGAGGGCTTTACGGTCATATTTACAAGCCCCTTCTGCCGCCGCAGTGCCACTTTTTGTGAGGCTCCGGCAGCGGCAATTACAAAATCATATCTATGAGGCCACGCATAGCCAATTTGCATGGTTTTGAATAGACTCGTAGATATGGAGTACAGCAACGCACTGCAAATCGCTCAAGAGGCGTTCCATGGGCGTTGCAGTGGGTTTTCCCATGAAACACCCATGGATTTTGAAACTTCCCCAGATTCACAAGAGCATGTAAACCTAGGAAAGCACCAAAACCTTACGCCTCCCATGGTGAGGCAGACTGAAGAGAAATAACTTATTTTTCCAAATGTTTTCATCTTTATATGTGTGCTGCATTATGCAGCATCCCATAGAAAGAGGAAAATGCCTGTCTATTATTTCTGTGCCAGATGATGCCCTTCCCCCCTGCACAAAAAACAATCCTACAGACAACACAGGCACCCTTGCACCAGGCTGTCAAAACGGTGCTAACGCAGGGGGAAAGGACAAGAATGCACTGTATTGCATAAATATGGTTCATTCCTGCCCATTCACTTTGGCCTAGGGCAGCCCAGCAAGCTGACTTGCTGCCCTGCCCTACGCCAAATCCCCATAATTGAGGGTCTTAGAGCGCAGAAGCCCTGTCTATTCACTTCAATGTGTGTAAACGCAAATGACGTCGGCACAGGGTCCCGGCCTATGACTTGGGATGTACACCACGTGACCGGTGCAGGCTTGCAGACAGTTCCGCTGGTGTTTATGGATCTTGTGCTCAGTTGTTTTTTAATTCATTACAAAGGCATTACAAGGGTAATGTCCACGCAAAGGAGGTAATATCCGATTGTTTATTGCAGCAAGATCAGGTCCGCTTACAAGTGAAGTCCCATATAAGGAACCCACCGGAAGCAATGTTCACACAAGCTCAGCCCAACCTCATCTGAGTTCTCCAACAGTCATAATTGGAATCTTGATGCGCAAGTTCATCATGAAGTCATGTACACCACAAAACACTGAGATAAAGACAGCAGAATAGTGCAAAGAACCCACATAAATAAAACACAACAAAAGGACTGGTATAAGAACCCTGGGATTTCATGACAAGAACGAATACTCTCCTATGCATCCAATCTTGCCACTTCTATCACAGCATTCAGGCGTCATAAAGCTATACCTCCCGTATACCCATATACCAGTGTCATGAAGTACAGTTTGAGGGAGAACACCAATCAGCTCCAGCCATAACCCTTAAGAGATGGTCCTTGTTGGTCCTGAGCCCTGTTTCTTGCTGCTGCTGTGAAGATAAGCCCTGACTTTATATCTGTCTCACATATTGGTCATAATGCAGCACATTGTTAGGACAGCACATTTACTGTTATTTGTTTCTTTTGCCACAGTGTTTGCTTTGAGACTGCCGTGCTCTTACAGGTCCTGTCTATGTTTGAGTTGGTGTCTCTTCTCTGACTGTTCTTTTTGTTGGCGTGTTAAGCTGTGGCCGCGTTCTCCTTTGTTTGAGCAGCATGGCTTGGGGCTTTTTTTTTGGATATTCTGTCTTTGATTTCTATTGAAACTGTAACCATTCAGGACAAAAGTGAGCTACTACTGTCTCCAGAGCTGGGGTTCACTCTATTGTGGGGTTTTTGACTATTAGTATTCGTGGGGGACAATGTTAATGAAAAGGCTGGTGCTAATGCAGAGGAATACGAGTTTCAGGATGAGGAATAGGTTGAGAGAACTTTGTATTCCTCTTTGGATAATTCTCAGTCTATTCAAAAGGCAACGTATTAGAAAGTGAAATCTGTGGCCTCGGATATTGGTACCTCTATAGTCAGAGCAATACCTCAGAAATGTACCCCTCCTGCTAGTAGTAGCAGGTCATGCATGTTTCACAAGATTGCACACTCCTCTTGTGAAAACAAATCTCTGTTATTAAGGAGTTGCAAACCTCCTCTAAAAGATCTAAATGTTCTTCTAAATAGAAAAATGTGGTTCCTTCTCAATCTCCTGCATTGGATTTTTGTAACATTTGGATTAGTGGCTAACAGTTTAGAACCGCGTAAGGAGATTGACTCAGTTATTTTCACAACCCTCCAGCCTTGAGGTAGAAAATAAGGCAAAGAACATTCTAATAAGGATCTAAAGAGGCCAGAAACAATGATGGTGATTATATTTATGTGATACCACTGATTCATAAAATGACTTGATGAATGATTCAAATTATGTGTTAATTGACAGTGCTGGACAAATATCTAGTTGTGGTTGGGCTACTTACAAAGATACTAGGCATGACAGAAAAAGCCAAAGAAACGGGATATCCGATTAACTCTTATGTTTTATCTAATAGGGCTGAAAGGGCTTTTTGCTTTCTTTGTATCACCAACATGACTATCTCTATATTATAAGGAACCTTTAGTTCCTCTGGATCTTGGTCCCCTCACATTGCACAAAATAGGCTAAAGTTCCCAAGGGCTATTGGCTCACTTCTTAGTCTACCATAATTTAAGGGAGGAGGGCCCTTACACCACTCCTACAGATATATTCTGCCCAGTGTGCACCAATAGCGACTTATGGGGAGGGAATATGGGGCTCAGGAGACCAGACAGACCTCCAGAGGGAAGAAAATCGCTTTTGCAGGAGATTATTGGAAGCCCCTGCATCAACCTCTAATTTCAACTGTTACTATGAGCTGGGCCTAGATTTCTAGAGAGACTACATTTGTAGTAACCCTTTTCTTTTAAGGCTTTTCTATCTTGAGTTTGGAAGAAGCTAAATTAACGAGGGATATCATTTTGACTGCTTGGCATGGGACACGGGTCTTTCCATTCCCTGGATAGCGTATGTTAAAAAATCTCTGGAATCAATTGGTTTAGCTGATATCTTTAAAGGTGGAGTGCCGCGGGTGGCCACTGGCAGGAAGCAAGTACAAGCTCTTTTGATAGAACATGCTAAAGAAGAAAGGCTACGGGTGGAAGATCAAAAACAAAGTCTTATGAATTATATGCACCTCTATCCTGGGCACATTACCACAAATTACCTGTGGAAGCCTAGTAAGAGCTGGGACACATTCTTGCTGTCCAGCTTTCAGGCTGGTACAGTGAAATATTCCCTTTGTGTTCCCCGTGGACATCAGTATAAGCGTGAGTCCAAGGTTTCCAGATGCAATAATTTGCACAATCAAAATATGATACATTTCCCCTTTTTCTGCAAATATTATAAAAACTACACCTAAAGATTCCTTGTACCCTTATTGAAGCTTAGAAACGTGCAGCTCTGCCTATAGGTCCAGTGGCGTAGCTAGCCCATGTGCCGCCCGTGGCGGTCACTGCTTCTGCCGCCTGCAGCGGCCGCGTGAAAGAGCGGGGTTGGAGGTTGCCGCCCCCAAAGCTCGTGACACCCGGCATTATCTGATGAGGAAACTTGTGGTTGTGTATTCCTATTTCTTCAAGCAGCAGTTCGCTCTAGAAGGTTGATGCTTTCAGACTAATTTATTAGTTGTTTTTAGTGGATTGACAATTAAGCATATGGCTTCCTGCATTATTTTGATCGATATCCATTTTAATCTTTTTAACAATTTGATGATTTTATGTGTTTTTAAGTTGTATGGTGTGACATTTATTAAAACTGCCAGCTTTGCACATATTTTGTATGCTTTTATGTCTGTTCGCCGACGAATAAAGATGATTCTGATTATCTCTTTGTAAAGACGTAAAGGGTTTGTAGAAACATAAAGGTTCATGAACCCAAATTTACCCTAAATTAGATGAGCTGGCAAGCTCAGATACTGGCCCAGCTATGCAAGGTTTTCTTTGGTGAACACATTCTTAGAAAGATGGGAAAGTATGCCTACACCTTTTCTTCACTGAGTAGAGCACGGGACAGGTATTTGGCGGAGATGTTTTTGCCAAAGCCTTTAGGCTCAGGAACTCATCTATTGACTGATATATCAGTGACAACAGGCCCCTGCGGAGTGGCTAATTCCTTATACACCTACCCCCTACATTGTTCTCACAGATGTGAAAAGGAGATTGATTTCCCAATAATAGAAGGCAAAGAAAAGGCGTTTTGAACCAAGGTGAGTGATTTCCCCTCTTGCACTCTTGTAAATCGTGACTGAATAGCTTCTTTTCTTGACAAATGGCAAGGGATTTCAGAGGATTCCTGGGTTCTTTAAACATGAAGGGGGTTCAGATATAATCTTTCCTCCTCTAATTCAGCCATCTATGCAGAATCCAATTGATTCATTAGTGTTGAAGTCAGACTTCATAACACAAAGTTGACAGAATTTCTATCCAAAGGTGCTATAAGGGAGTGTGCACTATGGATATGTAAGCAATACAGTTTTTGATCAGAAAGAAAAGCAAGAAGCATGGTACTGTTATCATTTGAAAAGATTTCGAATGAATTTGTTCTGTACCATCGTTTCAAAATGGAAATGATTATCCGTCTCAGGAATGTCTCCCTACTGGGAGAATGGATGATGACATGAACATGAAATATGCTCATCTCTCAGTACTCATTTTTTATGATTATAGGAATTGCTTCAGTTCCTTCTGCAGTCTCAGGTATACTTCTCTTTCCTTTGCTTGATCTAGCAATAAATGGTGCTTCTCCAAAACTTTTAAGCTGTTGGTAGCAGGTCTTTGTGCACAAGGTATTCACATGTTGATTTATCTAGTTCTCTTTCTTATCCAGATTGTATGTTGATAGGGAAACAACTTTAGTTTGCTACCCAATTTATTCAGGACTTGGGGCTTGTGGTGTTCTCAACAGACGAAGTTTATGGGTTTCGTTGTGGATTCTAATTTTTACAACTTCTAGAATTCAAGTTAGAAGAAATTGAGGCAGAAGAGGTTTCTGTCCGTCATATCTTTCTGTCAGTTGACCAGAGTCTATTGGTTTCTTCCATCCAGGCAATATTTTCAGGTCCTCATTATTATCCTGTGCTCCAACTTAAAAAAATCAGGCCTCTGAGGGAGTGTCCCTCTTACGCATACCTAATTGCTTAGATTACAATACTTGAGGAGAGATCACATGGTGTTAGATCATCTGGACACATTTATGTATTAATTCTTTTTTTTTACAGCACTCCTGCAGCCGGATTGTATTAGGGTGCTTTACAAAGAATCAACTGATACATATGCAGGCGTAAGTAAACTGTATACAGAAGGATGGGGAAAAGATGTATGACAGGAGGAAGGGCATCTGCAGCTTGGAGGAGGGAAGAGGTGGAAGGGTAGGGGGAAGTAGGGGAAGACATATAATGATTAAATTCGAACCATAAAAATTAAATGGCCTATAAGGCAAGTAGGAAAGAATCCTAGACCAGCATTTAGACAACGAGCTCAGAGTAGCACCATTTCATTTGTAGATTAGTGAAAGGAATTCAATACTCTAACCCTCCAAAGTAGCGTTATTGAATAATGTGGGATGTGCATTTGGTTCTTCAGTTGTTCAAAACATGGCTGAACAATAATTCTGTATCTCTTAAAATGTATGATTTATTTTAAGAGAGTATAAGCAGTTGGGGCTATACAAGATCTTTTTCACATTCAAGAATGTTTTTTACAATCATAAGATGCACGAAAAAAGGCCTCCATTTTGGTTGAGTATTCATATTTTCTTTCACACCCATAACTATGTAGTACACAATGTATAAAGTAATATGAATTGAAGACAGCTGATTTAAGAACGTCTTAGTTGCTAATATCTTTACAGAAGGCTTATGCTCCGGTTTCCTCCCCCACCTTAGCTTGATAGGTTAAGTGGGATATGGCTTTAACTCAGTGGCATAACACAGGCCCCCGCAGCCCCTGCAGTACGGGGGCTCCAAAGCTTCAGGTGCCCGAACTGCACAGTTCTCTGGCCGGCGGACTCCCGATTGAGTCCATAGAAGGACCCTCCAAGTACCTTGCAGGGGGGCCCCCTCAAATATTACTACACCAGTGCTTTAACTGGAATAGATACAAATACCTTTGGCACTCATTTTATGAGTGGTACAATGCCCTTCGAAGCATTTTGGCCTAGAGCAAGGTAGGAGGACCTTCATTGATCTGCTGATTGGTCCAGAGTCTCTACATTCGGGGAATTGTATTGCAAGATGGAGACTTAGGGCCATATGTAGGTAAATTACATTTACCGATTCTTAAATACCGAATTTTACCGATTCGGTATTTATGAATCGGTAAATGTAATGTAGGTAAAAAAATACCGATTCGGTAAGTGTCGGTATTTTAGAATCGGTATTTACCGATTCGGTAATGGTAACTTGTTGCCCATTGATTCCTATGGGCCAGGAGGCCCATAGGAATCACCCTGTTGCACCCCTGATTCGTCCATGTGTGCAGATGTGGCGCACATACATGCCCTAGGGGCATGTATGTCTGCCACATTGCACACTTCACAGTGCACAAAAATGCATTTTTACACCTATTCGTCATTTACCACCAACTTTTAGTTGGTGGTAAATAACGAATCCCCACACCCACGACACACTCCCCCTACATCTCATTTCTGTATTCGGTATTTACCGAATCGGTAAAATCACCGATTCGGTAATTTTACCGATTCGGTAAATTACCGAATACAGAAATGATCCCCCTACATAGCACAAGCCTAAATACCGGTCGGTAACGGTATATTTACCGAAAATCGGCCGTTACCGACCGGTATTGGGCTACCTACATATGGTCCTTAGTGTAATGTGTAAATGTGCTTTAAGCACGCATAATAGAACCTGCCATAAAAGTCATAAAATGCAGGAAAGTACTGATGTTATTAAAGACACAGATGTGATTACTGTCCATCTGCTGTCTATGTATCATTAAGTAGGATAATGTACCTATCATGGTTTCTTTTCAATATAAAAGCTTTCTTTTCTTTGTTACTCTTTTTAGTACTACCACTGTGGAAGATCCTTCTTGGAGGTCCATGAGTGACCCTGGAACATTGCCAGATGCACACAATTTCTTGGCTGAAACTAAAGAGTCATATTTGGATGACAGAGGTGAATCTCTTTTATTCATGTTGAGGTTTCTGTTATTTGTGGTGGCCTTTCTTTTTTCATGAATTTTGATCTGGCTTTACATTAAAAAAATGGGGCTGAGAGGCAACATGGGCAAACCCATAGAGTCTAGAGTTGAAACTAATTGCTGTTTTCCCTCAACCCGTACTTAATGACAAAGGGATCTTGGGGGTGTAGTTTACTGTGTTACTACATGGCTGCTGCGATTATGAGTGGCTAGACTGGAAAACATACTTTCGCCTCCTTGTCTCTGATAAAATCAGGACTTTCCTTTGCTTATGTAGGTAGGAAAATCTGTACTGCATGAAAATCACTCAAGGGGTTTGTATACCTTGCATGTTAGTGCCCTATCATAAGAATGATGGGCGTTAAGGCACAGTCAACGAATGTGATCAAATGTCTCTATTAACTAATACATACTTTGACCTTGTTTGTGAGCTGACCAAAGGGAGGTGTAATATATATAGCACCTATATCGAGTTTTGCCCTCAAAATGGGGCACAATATGCAGTTTTCAGTGCTTTCAACACAAAAATCCCATGTCTTTAGTGGGCTTTTTTATCTGGTAAATTTTATACAGGGGTACCAACGTTATTGCACTGGTGTTTACTCCTCACAACTTGCAATTGTTATCCTTGTGCATGGATTGTAAAAAAACCCGAGCATTCTTAATTGAGCCATAAGTGCTCATTCTCTTTTCTGCTTAATTGCCTTACCTTAAAGCCCTAGACTAGAGACACCGGATAACCTTTTTTCAACAGAACATTACTTTGTGCATTCTGGGAGATGTAGTCTTTCAGATCAATTGAACCAATTGATACTTTGATACTGTATCCCACCACACCCTGATCGAAAGACCCCACCACGTCAGCATCCAAGGGGACGCGCTCAGATGGATCACCTACTTCCTCAACGGAAGAACCCTGAGGATCCACCTTCCACCTCTAACCCAAGGAGATCACCTGTGGTGTCCCCCAGGTCTCATCCCTCAGCCCCACGCTCTTCAATACATATATAACTCCGGTGGCCAACATCGTTAGATCCCTGGTCTCAACATAATTTCCTACACAGACAACACCCAACTCATCCTCTCATTCAACGATGGCCCCACCACCACCAGAACCAACTCCCACAGATGCATTACAAACGTCGCCGGGTGGATGAAGAACAATTGCCTGCAGCTGAATACAGACAAGACAGAAGTACTGATCTTTGGCAACAGCAGCAACATATGGAACAACTCCTGGTGGCCATCAGACCTAGGCCTGCACCCACTCCATCTGACCCCGCCAGAAACCTCGGAATCATCATTGACAATAAGCTCACCATTGAATCACAGATCAACGCTGTTAGACTTGGCATCTTTTGGCGTGTTTCCCCTGAGCTTTTGCTTTCTGACCTCCCAGTTTTGACTCTGTTTTTGCTGGTGTAATGATTCTGCGCACTTTTCTCACTGCTGATCAGTGGTAAAGTCCAAGTGCTCCTGTGGTAAAATGTGTTACGGATTGGTGTTTCCATGATTGGCCTATTTGATTTATGTGTCAGTCCCTAGTAAAGTGCACTGCGAGTGCCAGGGCCCATAAAATCAAATGCTGTTGGTGGGCTGCAGCACTGGATTGTGCCACCCATGCAAACAGCCCGTAAAGTGTAACTCTGGCCTGCCATTGCAGAGCCTGTGTGAAGCCTGGGGCTGCCATGTCGACTTGGCAAGTGCACCCACTTGCCAGTCCCTAAACCTTCCCTTTTCTACATGTTATTCACCCCTAAGGTAGGCCCAAGGTACCCTTGTGGGCAGGGTGCATTGTATGTGAAAGGTAGGACATGCCCTGGTGTGTGTGGCATGCCCTGATAGTGAAATACAGCCTATTTCGTTTTTCACTATTGCAAGGCTATCTGTTCCCCATAGGCCAGAATGGGCAGTTTGATTATAACATCCTATAATCCTAACTGACCCAGTGAACATGGTAGAAATTCAAGTTTATTATGCCTGGACTCAAAATGATAAAATGCATCTTTTAGTGAAGGTGCTTACACTGTATTACTGTTGGTTACGTGCAAATGCTTTACACACTGCCTCTAAGATAAGCCTGACTGCTCATGCCAAGCTTCCAAGGGGGTGAGCAGGGGTTATTTTAGGAATGTAACTCCCTTACCCTGAATAGGAAGAAGGGTCCCTATTTGGACAAAGGTGCAAGCCCTTGCCAACTGGAGACCCCAATTTCTAACAAACGCCATCTCCTCTGCCTGCTTCCTCACTGTGTGCATGCTATGTAAGATGTTCAAGTGGCTACCCCTACACACGAAACACAGCGTGATACAGGCCCTCATCACCAGCTGACTGGACTAAGGCAATGCCCTCTATGTAGGAAGCACCACACACCTCCTAGAGAGGCTTCAGACCATACAGAACGCTTCAGCCATAGTCTGCCTTGGCCTCACCCAATGAACCCACATCACACTGCACCTCAGGCAACTTCACTGGCTCCCTATACAGAAGGGAGGCCAATTCAAGCTGCTGACCCATGCACACAAGGCTCTATGAAACCAAGGACTCGTATACATTACCCACCAACATTTAAAACTTCTACCAACTGTTGAGAAGTCTACACTCTGCCTCCCTTTCCCGTGCCCATACTCCCCGCATCTACTGAGGCAGAAGTGGAGGACATTCCTTCTCCCACATCGCAGCAAAGACCTTGAACAGCTTCCCTAAGCACATCTGGACCATCACCTCACTTCTGGAATTCCGAATGACCATTAAGACCTGGCTACTTGAATAAGCCTCCAGAACCTGCAAGTACCTGGATACCCTTTTGGGTGATTAGCTGTGCTTTCTAAATCCTGATTGATTGCTTGATTGATTGAACAGACCTGATTCTAATAATCTGTAAAAGGAAATTCAAAAAGTCTGAAAGTAGTATTCCGGGACATGAAGTCATCTAATTTCTCTTGCCAAGACTCCAAAAGAGCTAAATCTGAAATCGGAAGGCCTGTGCATAGAAATGAAAGCTTCTTGGTTGAAATTGAGCATCCTTTGCTGTAACTTTAACTGTGTGTGCCTTCTATAAACAAAACAATCCGTATGTGAAATGTGACTTATTTTCCAATTATTTTCCTCTGCTTGAGTCGAGTAAGACTCTGTATTATATAAGTATATTTGGGGGCTGAAATGTATTAAATCAGACCATCTATTGCATTACTAAGGGGTCCATTATGATGTCGGTGGCGAACCGCCCGACATCTTTCCCCGCCCGCCTTCCATGCACCCCCGCCACATTACAATGGCGGGGGTCACAGCGGCGGACGGAAAGACCATCCGCCGCATTTTCGCAGGCAGGCAATCGTACCGATTGCCTGCCGGGCAGAACTCGGGCCTCATATGATGGAGGTGTCTGGAAGACACCGCCATCCATATCAGGATGTCTGGCGTTGGATGCCTTTCCATGGCGGCAATGCTGCCATGGAAAGGCATGTGGGAATTGCTTTGGGGGCCCGTTGCGGGCCCCGGGGGGGTTGGGGGACTGCGCTTAGGGGGTACCTATGGTACCCCCCTACATTGCCAAGCACAAGGTGGCAGGCACCGCACGGTGCCTGCCAAGTTGTGCATGGCAATGAACAATATGCACATTTGTCTTTGTGGCGGGTGCTGCTTACAGCACCGCCCGCCACAATGATAAATGTGGGGGATGCGACCGCCAGGGTGGCGGTCGCATCCTAATCT
The DNA here is from genome assembly GCF_964204655.1 of Triturus cristatus. NCBI lineage: Eukaryota > Metazoa > Chordata > Amphibia > Caudata > Salamandridae > Triturus > Triturus cristatus. The sequence continues at coordinate 736,271,513 of NC_140589.1, read as the reverse complement.
GCGGTGCGGGACCACCGCACCCATGGCAGCCGGTCCCAGCACCGCTAGGGTGGCGAGCGGACTAAAGTCCGCCTGCCATCCAATGGTGGCCTTCGCGTCCTAAGAGTTATTGACACCTCTAATGACCACTATGGCCTTCAGGGCTAAATTGTGATCCCTATGAAAAGCCTTGTTTGCACAAGGTTTGAATTATGAGATTTGTGATAGTTATTACACTTTTGCACTTTTTCCCTGATAGATTCCAGCAGCTAAAGCCTGCCAACATTTATCAATGGATAAACCCCATAAAAAGCCAAAATGTGCAGAAATCGATTTGTTAAATACTGATTCTGCATTTTATGTCTCATTTACAAGTTAAAAACTCAGAATAGGAGGTATTTATCACATAGTAAATACCTCACCTTGGGTAATGATATGTACAACATGTGGTAAATACCCCACCCTAGTCCAACACATTTGTAATGAGGGCCTATGTTGGCAAACAGCACAAAATAATCAAGCTGGCATATTTATAGACAACACTCATAACACTGAGGTGCCGATTCCGTTCCGGGTCGCAAGGGCACCGAACGCGATCCGGCCAGAAAAACTACGAGCCGTACGCGTGTTTTCCGCCCGACTCGTACAGCTGTACGAGCGAGCAAGTACGATGCAAGCTACGTGAAATTCACCGACCAAGTCGTTCCCTGGTCCGGACCGCTCTGTACTTCTCGGCAGTAAGCTAACCGTGGCGTGCAATGGATGCAATTTACAATGCACGCGTCGGACAGCCGGTGCGAGCCGGAGTGTCTGGCTCACAAAACGTCCGGGAAGTTGCTTTTGGGGGTCCGCGTCGGACCCCCTGTCACCCGCAGCCCTATGACTCGGACACAAGGGTCTCCCCAACACAGGCATGTACGGTGCGGATGGCACCGAGGCGTACCCACTGTAGGGGGCGCCCTTGTGCGAGACGTACCCATACAGTCAATGGGAGCCCATGTACGTGTCGTACAACTGGCTCCCATTGACTTCTATGGGAGTCCGACCGAACCGAGTCCGACAGCATACGGCCGCATCGTACTCACTCGGTCGGACTGCAGGACACCGGCTCGGTCGGAAAACACTACGGATCCAGCTCGGTCGGAGAGCTTTCCGACCCGGATCGGAATCGGCCCCATAGTGTAACAAATTATTTTTGGCTGATATTGCAGAACAGTCTACATTTGCAGGAAAGGCATGTGGGAATTGCATTGGAGGCCCATTGCGGGCCCCGGGGGGGGTTGGGGGCTGCACTTAGGGGGTACCTATGGTACCCCCCTACATTGCCAAGCACAAGGTGCCTGTCAAGTTGTGCATGGCAATGTACAATATGCACATTTGTCTTTGTGGCGGGTGCTGCTTACAGCACCACCTGCCACAATGATAAATGTGCGGGATGCGACCACCAGGGTGGCGGCTGCATCCTAATCTGCGGTGTAACAAATCTTTTTTGGCTGATATTGCAGAATAGTCTACATTTGCAAGTACACAGTTGCTATTGATGAAAGATTTTACGAAATAAAGTATGGGAACAGACTGAAATTGTAATGACAAAAGCAATTATGGAGAAACAAGCAATAGGAACAAAGCATTGACAACACCGATAGGACTAGGTTATAGGTGTTAATGCATGCAACAGTGTTTGGACAAGATATTGGGAAAAAACAAATAGTGATACAAAAATATTGTGTCAAGAATATTGCAAAATCATAAATATTGTTGACAGCAATATCAAAGGCAAAACTTGTGTTTTTCTTGTTGGTTTTAATATTGTTGTAAAAAATAGTGATGTATAAAAATTGTTGTATGCAATATTGTTTAAAAGTGTTAATTAGTTTGTAATTTATTGTAGTGTGTTTGAATGTATATGTATGTATTTTTTTTAAATGTGTGTCTTTAATTAGATAATTTTTTAGTTATAAAACTTTTGAAATGTGCCTTTTTTAGTTGTATTAATGTATAAAATTCATAGTTGGGTATACATTACCCACCAACATTTAAAACTTCTACGAACTGTTGAGAAGTCTACACTCTGCCTCCCTTTCCCGTGCCCATACTCCCCGCATCTACTGAGGCAGAAGTGGAGGACATTCCTTCTCCCACATCGCAGCAAAGACCTTGAACAGCTTCCCTAAGCACATCTGGACCATCACCTCACTTCTGGAATTCCGAATGACCATTAAGACCTGGCTACTTGAATAAGCCTCCAGAACCTGCAAGTACCTGGATACCCTTTTGGGTGATTAGCTGTGCTTTCTAAATCCTGATTGATTGATTGATTGATTGAACAGACCTGATTCTAATAATCTGTAAAAGGAAATTCAAAAAGTCTGAAAGTAGTATTCCGGGACATGAAGTCATCTAATTTCTCTTGCCAAGACTCCAAAAGAGCTAAATCTGAAATCGGAAGGCCTGTGCATAGAAATGAAAGCTTCTTGGTTGAAATTGAGCATCCTTTGCTGTAACTTTAACTGTGTGTGCCTTCTATAAACAAAACAATCCGTATGTGAAATGTGACTTATTTTCCAATTATTTTCCTCTGCTTGAGTCGAGTAAGACTCTGTATTATATAAGTATATTTGGGGGCTGAAATGTATTAATTCAGACCATCTATTGCATTACTAAGGGGTCCATTATGATGTCGGTGGCGATCCGCCCGACATCTTTCCCCGCCCGCCTTCCATGCACCCCCGCCACATTACAATGGCGGGGGTCACAGCGGCGGACGGAAAGACCATCCGCCGCATTTCCGCAGGCAGGCAATCGTACCGATTGCCTGCCGGGCAGAACTCGGGCCTCATATGATGGAGGTGTCTGGAAGACACCGCCATCCATATCAGGATGTCTGGCGTTGGATGCCTTTCCATGGCGGCAATGCCGCCATGGAAAGGCATGTGGGAATTGCTTTGGGGGCCCGTTGCGGGCCCCGGGGGGGTTGGGGGACTGCGCTTAGGGGGACCTATGGTACCCCCCTACATTGCCAAGCACAAGGTGGCAGGCACCGCACGGTGCCTGCCAAGTTGTGCATGGCAATGAACAATATGCACATTTGTCTTTGTGGCGGGTGCTGCTTACAGCACCGCCCGCCACAATGATAAATGTGGGGGATGCGACCGCCAGGGTGGCGGTCGCATCCTAATCTGCGGTGCGGGACCACCGCACCCATGGCAGCCGGTCCCAGCACCGCTAGGGTGGCGAGCGGACTAAAGTCCGCCCGCCATCCTAATGGTGGCCTTCGCGTCCTAAGAGTTATTGACACCTCTAATGACCACTATGGCCTTCAGGGCTAAATTGTGATCCCTATGCCAAGCCTTGTTTGCACAAGGTTTGAATTATGAGATTTGTGATAGTTATTACACTTTTGCACTTTTTCCCTGATAGATTCCAGCAGCTAAAGCCTGCCAACATTTATCAACGGATAAACCCCATAAAAAGCCAAAATGTGCAGAAATCGATTTGTTAAATACTGATTCTGCATTTTATGTCTCATTTACAAGTTAAAAACTCAGAATAGTAGGTATTTATCACATAGTAAATACCTCACCTTGGGTAATGATATTTACAACATGTGGTAAATACCCCACCCTAGTCCAACACATTTGTAATGAGGGCCTATGTAGGCAAACAGCACAAAATAATCAAGCTGGCATATTTATAGACAACACTCATAACACTGAGGTGCTGATTCCGTTCCGGGTCGCAAGGGCACCGAACGCGATCCGGCCAGAAAAACTACGAGCCGTACGCGTGTTTTCCGCCCGACTCGTACAGCTGTACGAGCGAGCAAGTACGATGCAAGCTACGTGAAATTCACCGACCAAGTCGTTCCCTGGTCCGGACCGCTCTGTACTTCTCGGCAGTAAGCTAACCGTGGCGTGCAATGGATGCAATTTACAATGCACGCGTCGGACAGCCGGTGCGAGCCGGAGTGTCTGGCTCACAAAACGTCCGGGAAGTTGCTTTTGGGGGTCCGCGTCGGACCCCCTGTCACCCGCAGCCCTATGACTCGGACACAAGGGTCTCCCCAACACAGGCATGTACGGTGCGGATGGCACCGAGGCGTACCCACTGTAGGGGGCGCCCTTGTGCGAGACGTACCCATACAGTCAATGGGAGCCCATGTACGTGTCGTACAACCGGCTCCCATTGACTTCTATGGGAGTCCGACCGAACCGAGTCCGGCAGCATACGGCCGCATCGTACTCACTCGGTCGGACTGCAGGACACCGGCTCGGTCGGAAAACACTACGGATCCAGCTCGGTCGGAGAGCTTTCCGACCCGGATCGGAATCGGCCCCATAGTGTAACAAATTATTTTTGGCTGATATTGCAGAACAGTCTACATTTGCAGGAAAGGCATGTGGGAATTGCATTGGAGGCCCATTGCGGGCCCCGGGGGGGGGTTGGGGGCTGCACTTAGGGGGTACCTATGGTACCCCCCTACATTGCCAAGCACAAGGTGCCTGTCAAGTTGTGCATGGCAATGTACAATATGCACATTTGTCTTTGTGGCGGGTGCTGCTTACAGCACCACCTGCCACAATGATAAATGTGCGGGATGCGACCACCAGGGTGGCGGCTGCATCCTAATCTGCGGTGTAACAAATCTTTTTTGGCTGATATTGCAGAATAGTCTACATTTGCAAGTACACAGTTGCTATTGATGAAAGATTTTACGAAATAAAGTATGGGAACAGACTGAAATTGTAATGACAAAAGCAATTATGGAGAAACAAGCAATAGGAACAAAGCATTGACAACACCGATAGGACTAGGTTATAGGTGTTAATGCATGCAACAGTGTTTGGACAAGATATTGGGAAAAAACAAATAGTGATACAAAAATATTGTGTCAAGAATATTGCAAAATCATAAATATTGTTGACAGCAATATCAAAGGCAAAACTTGTGTTTTTCTTGTTGGTTTTAATATTGTTGTAAAAAATAGTGATGTATAAAAATTGTTGTATGCAATATTGTTTAAAAGTGTTAATTAGTTTGTAATTTATTGTAGTGTGTTTGAATGTATATGTATGTATTTTTTTTAAATGTGTGTCTTTAATTAGATAATTTTTTAGTTATAAAACTTTTGAAATGTGCCTTTTTTAGTTGTATTAATGTATAAAATTCATAGTTGAATACTTTTTTTTAGTAGCAGGATATTGAGTTTTTATGGGATAATGGTGGGGCGAAATGTAAAAAAATTATGATTTAAATTTAAATTTCAAACAAATAATTTTAAAGATATGCAAATGAATTAGTTAGAATTTTCAATTTTATTTTGTTACTAATATTCTATATTTGTTTTAATTTGATGTTAATTAAAATAAATATGAATTGTATTAAATATATGTTTTTATTAATATTATAAAATTTAAAAACATACATTTTTTTAAATAACGTTGAATATTTAGAAAATATTTATGCTAAAATTTGAAATTATATTTTTGTAAATTAATAAAATGGCATACAAATTAAAAAATTGTTTAACATTTTTAATTTTAATTAAAACATTTCTTTATTTATTTAAAAAACGATTACATTTATTTAAATATACTTTAATATTTGATTGTTAATTTTGTATTATGATTTTATTTTTGGTTTATTCTTTGGAGTTTTGGATGGTAGTACATTTTTTCAACAACATATTAATTTGTAATAGTCATTAAAATATAAATGCCCCCCTTTTAATGTCCAAAGCCTTTCCCAAATTGGTCTCGATTGGAGTGGGAACAGTAAATGTCACCCCTTTAGTGTACAACGCTTTCCACAAATATCACCAATATGGTTAGATTGGAGGTGGAATAGTAAATGTCACCTCTTTAATGTCTATGAACTTTCTTTAGAGATTTATGTTGGAGTGTGGGCAATCAATTTTATAATTTTATTCAAAAAACATTTATTTTACTTTTATTTGTCTGTAGTTGAAATGCTTTTTGGCATTTTATTAAGATTGTTGGTGATTAGCAATGTAAAAAAATAGTTGAAGTTTGTAACCAATAATATTATTAATTACATTTTACTGTAAAATAAAGATGTCAAACAACTTTCTAGTTTTATTTATGTTTTCAATTTTCATTTCTTGCATATTTTTAAATTTGTAATCATATATACTTCAATGAAAAAACAGTTATATAAAGTTAAGCAAATAACAATTTTTTCATTATTTTGATCAATAGAAAACATGTAAATTATGTTTATATGCATATGAATGTTGCACATTTGCAACCTTTATTTTCTATTGTTTTACACGGTTTGCATTTTGTAACTTTTTTTATATACATATTTTCAACATTATTTTAGATGTTTTATTAATAGATATTTAATACATTTGTATATATTATATACTATTATTTAATTCATAATTTACAATTTCTTCATATTTTTTATAGCTTTGTTTGACATGTTTAACACTTGAAAGATTACGGATTTGTGATTTTAAACTAAGCATCTTACTGTTCAGGGTTTCATTAGGCTGGGTTTACCTCCAACTAAAGAGCGGCCCATTACAGTGACAGTGGCATTTTCACCCAAGTATTCTATTGCTGTTATTGCGTGTTATGAATTGCGATCAATGATGGCATATTTAACCTGTGGTTATGATTATATAAAACCAATATTCCTAAAATGCTAATTTGTCTATTTGAGAAAATGTATTATTGTCAAGATTAGATAATATAAATTCATCATTAAATGATGTATTGATAGCAAACCTCTCGGGAAGAAACTAATGCTTCATATTCCAAAGTATAACCTTAAAATCACTGAACATTACTTTGTATTCATTTCCCCGAAGTGGTAGTTGTTCGACTGAAACTATCCTAAGAGAACTGAAACAAAACAAAAAATACATGCCAGTAATGGAATCCTCTAATCAACCTACCATTGTGAACGGTAGTTTGTAGTAACTTGCACCCACTGCTCTGTTAGCAGATTAACTCCTGCACTCACCATCGCTTGGTCTTGTCTATCTAACTTCTCTTTGGAATCATGGCAACAGTTGCTAAATATCCACATCACTTATAACACTTTCGCACAGTTCTTTCAAGCATGCTGAGAATTCTAGGCCTACATTTTCGATGTTGAAAATAAAACATGCCCAGCATACACAGTGCTTGCATGGCGCTCTTGGCTAAGAATTTATGGCTTGCAGACAGCCCCACACATGACAGGAGGACAGCTGCTGCTATGCAGGCAAAAAAGGGCATTTACTGCAGCACATAGATGAAGCAGTAGTGCTTTTGCAGCAGGTACACTTATTGATAAGAAATAAGCACACCCAGGAAGGGGATTCACAGTGATATTTATATGGTTTGTCAAATTCAGCAGCATAGAAATGTCTGCTTTTGGTTCTGCATAGCTCACTACAGGAAGGGATCTGAAGCTAGATAGATGCTTTAGCTGATCTTACAGAAAAACATCTCTGCTGTTGAATCTTTGAATCTGACAACTGACAGTTTTTGTTCCAGTACACCTATCCGAATGTTCCTACATATGGGGGCTCATTACAATGTCGGGCGGAATTGACTCTGAGCGACACCGTCTCTGACTCGGGACCGACCAACACGCCGTTGGTGGATCCAACCCTGGATTACAATGCGACCGAACACTGTTCCGTTGGAGTCCCATTGTTCCCTATGGGAGCTTGTGTTCCACCTGACAACCGGCCATAACACAGGCTGCTATAGGGAAATGGGGTGTGTGCAGAAAACCCTGCACACTGTTGCAGGCACCCCTCGTGTCTGCCACACAGTGCAGGGTTTTACAGGAGGTTCCTTTAGATACCCCCTCGGCCATCAACTGTGGGCTGCGGGGGATAGGAGGCCCTGCCAGAGGCCCCCAAAGTCACTTTCCAACAGTGTTTCCGTGTTGGACAGGCCAACGAGGAAAAGCTGTTGGAAATCGACATCGTAATCCCGACGGGGGAAGCGCTGTCCATAGGGGTGTACGATGTGGTTCTGACTGACACGAATACTCCGCAAGTCGGTCGGGACCGAGCCGGAATGACGGGCCAGTTTACTTTCCCACCGTGAACATGATAATTGGGCGGTCGGACTGTAAACCGACCGAGTCGGTCGAAAGGGCACCGACGTGGTCGGAAAGCTTCCGAAAGTCAGGCAGAGGCTTTCCGCCCAACATCTTAATGAGCCCCATGGTGTTTGTCGGTGTAAAATGTGGTAAACATTGGATGGAAATTTACAAGGGGAGCATTTCTCTCTCCTTCTTGATTCTTATTGCACATCTTAACATGGGATGTGGGCCAGTGCAGAAATTGTAGATTCGCCTAGATAATTATAAAGGAGACTCCTGATTATATTAAAGACAAAGAAGGCAAATATTACGCAGCCACTCTTCTTGCTTTATTTTGTACAGCACTTAAACAAACAATCCCATAATCCTGCTTTCCTGGGCAAACAGTTATTAAGACAAGCAATGAACATCCCTACCTATAAATAGCAGCAGCTTGTTCACCGTTTCCTATTTTCTTGATGAGTCAGTCTGCAGTCAATAAAACAAATTACACATTTCAAACAGTAACTGAAAACCAAGAAGCAGCCAAATAACTTCTTTCCATTGATCTCCCTCTTCCTAGGGAAAATTATGAACTTGTGTTGCATGATATTGTTCGGCCAGATTATAGCTGAATGTTTAACCTTGTTGATGCAGCCAGTGCTGTGTATCTCTAGACACTTGTTTCAGTATAGTTGTCCTTCTTCAGCAGAGAGCAACACAAACTATCCTGAAACACGTGTCTAGAGATACACAGCACTGACTGCACCAACCAGGTTACATAAAGAGGCCCTATCCAGTCCCTTGGGAAAAGGATTTCCTTTAAACATATATTAGTCTCTTTGTTGAAATGATGATACAGAATTAATTGTTTGAGCTCCCTTAAATTTATTTATGGACGGCATTTTTTGTTCTTCTTCTGCACTATGAAGGTGTTGCTGTCAAACCTCTTGGGGTGTAAGCAACAAAGTACTAAGACCCCTCTGCAACAACTCCTGTACCTCTATGGTGTTCAGAACCCAAACTTGCTGAGAAAAATTTAATGACATAGGCCACCTTGTCTTTATTGGTGTTGCACACAATTCTATTTGAAACCATATCACTGTCTTTAATTCCCATGGGTCTTTTGACAATAAATCCCACAGCTGGACAAAAACTTGCTTTTGACTGTCACAAGACGAGAGGACACTGCACTTACCTTGAGTTGCTCTTCCCTTTGCTTGGCTTCTGCTGAAGACAAAACAACTCCCCTTCTTTGTGGAAAGAATGCTGGCCTTAAGTATCCATACTGCTGGTGGTAGAAACGTGTGCAGAATGTCCCTCCATTGTTGAAACGACCCCAAAATGCACCAGCCCTGCCAGAAACCTGTACAAAAACTTTGGCCAGGGATAATTGTGCCTTGTCCAGAGAGGCAAAAGTTTGAACATATGGGCCAGCTAATTGTAATACATCTTTGCCCAAAGAGAAACTCTTGAGAATTGGATATATACCCGAGCCTGCCAGCTTCCCAAATTTGGGATCAATATTCAACAACAATACTATATTTCTCTCAAAAGAAAGCCCTGTGGTTGCATTCCCAAGAAAGCAGATCACACTTTAGGCCCAACCAGAAATTGTTTCCAAGTCTAATTGACCTCCTGACTTTGTCACCTCTTTGGCTTCGCAGAAAATACAGGAAACAGGATCCAGGGTATGCAATAATTTATCTTGGCACATTGGCCATGTCCTAGCCAAAAGTCTTCTATGGTCCTTCCCACTTTTGCTTAATTTTTTTACAATTTCTGCATCCAAACCCCAGTGCTTAATTTGAGCTGGTGCTTCCAATGCCCAGCACTGCCACCTAGTTGTCGAAAACAGAAATAATGACAGTCATCCAATTGATGGCAATGTTTATCTAATTTAGAGATGAACACAACAAGAGTTGATTATTAATTCAATTTACATTAAAATTACTATTACATACCACCTAAGTTATTCTTACATCTTTGGTGCCGGGAAAAGCCTGAATTGTCACACTTGTAGGTGTGTGGTGGTTATTAGTTGTGTTGGTACTGTCACTGGCACCACTGGCAAATGGCAATGGATGGTGCAAGCTGCAGTGGTCTCTGATGAGGGCCCTGGCACTTAATTTCTTTTTCCTACTGACTAACCACTGCCAATCCCGGAGTTATGGCTGCTTTTGCAGATATTATTGCCCATGGGCACTTTGCCCTCATTCTAGACCTAACACTCCTGTCCACTACACTTTTTACCTTAGACCCAATGTATTCATCAATAAACAGCAGAGAAGCTCACTCTGCTGAATGTGGATGCTGAATGAGTCCAAGGCCCAAACCTGGGAGTACTTCCCTCTTCCAAACGAAGAATATGCAGCTTATCGCAGTTTTCATCTTCTTCAGGACATTAGTATCATAATCATGATTATGATATTTGTCATTGTCATAGCATTCATCGGAATTTGGTGAACCTACATCATCATAGGGCCTCTTACTGGGGCCTGCCATATTACCCACAGTAGAGTTTTGACACATTGACATCAAGTCATTATTTCCCTGCAGAATTGAACGACTACCTCCAAGTTTATCTCCCATGAGGGAAAACCTAATTTTTCTTTCATCGTTCTTTTACTGCCAAGGCTACATAATTCCCCTTGCCCTGAATGTAACTTGCCATGTGCCCGTAATAGCATTTGTCACGGAATATCCTATACCAGTGGCCACATTTCTAAGCGATGAAGTGACTGCTTTATGAATAGAATTATAAACTGAGTTGTCCAAAACTTTACAAAGGTTTTCCCAAAAACCTTATCTTCCTCATTATTAACACTCTAGACAACCATTTTAATCAACAAACAACAGGGAATTGAACGCCCACAATTTTTTCTTTCATCAAGTTATATTCAAATAAACACACAGAAAAAGGTTGTGCCTGTAAATGGCATTCACAAAAATCCAGGCAGCTGCTTGAATAAACACTTCCCCAGGCAAGCGTCTGCCTCGCAACAAATAATACAATGTATCTGACCATGTAAGAAATATAAGAAAAACCTCTACAGCATCCTTGCACTGCCACAATGTAATTATTCATATATGAGCCTTGAAAATAGGCAAAGTTGGCCTTAAATAAACAAACCAGCCACAGCACTCTGAAATAAAGTAACAGTTTCTCACACCAACCTTAACAATAATCAAAATCAAAATAAAGGTGCTGATTATGATGTGAATCTGGCGGCGAAACCTCCACACCTGAGCTGGCAGAAAGGGAACGATATAAGAGACTAACTCACTTGAACTTCCCTCTGCACACCTCACCACGTCCCGTAGCGCCCTCTTAACGTCCTCCCGCTGCTGATCCTGATTGATGCCCACCGACACCATCATGGCCGCAACTGACGGGATGCCATATGCCTACCTTCACCATTGACTCTACAGCAAATAAAAGGCCCGGCATGGACCTGTCAAGGTATTTTGGAGCCCGGGCCCAAACATATCATGCGTGCTCCTGGCCCCAATGAATAGGGAAGTATGTGCCCAGCACTGCTCCATCATGCCGCCTATGGCCAGGTCACGAGCACTGTACAGGCACTCCTCACTATATTTAATGGTTGTGTACAAAACTCAGAATCATGGATCATGTAGTGTGCATTGATTGGTGTAACAGAACAGCAGCACCCCACCATTACCCTACATATTATTTTCCATCACACCCTCACATTTCACACTTGCAAGGTGGTGTTGTCACATCAAAGAGAATTTTGAAGGTATGTGTCATGAAACTGAAATGCACCCTGAAAATATCTGTAATAGACCCCACACATCACCCAGAGTAAAAGGTCATGGCAGCGACATGGGTTGGCTATCAATCAATGTGAGAACCATACAAATGTCAAATTGTAGGCTCTCCCTGCTGAATGGGCTTGCCTCAACAAGGGGGGGGGGGCTGAAAGGCTGCGGCCCTGGCCCACATAACACCTTGCACATGCCTCAAAACCTATATGTGTCCAGTACCTGGGGCATTAAGAACAACCAATACCAAGTGCCATGCATATGTGGCCAATGTGGAAGTGCAAGTCTGAAAAGCAAACACAGCAGGAACAGGATTTGTCTCACATATATATGAAGTATGCATAAGCTATTCACACTAAAAAGGACACAGCTCCAAAAAAAAGTGTACAAACACCCTCCATCTGTGAATTTAACAAATAACTACCTTCCACATATGAAACACACATCCAACCTACATCATAGGGAGAAGAGTTTGCTAAATGATGGACAGATTACCCAAAACAAGTTGCAATACTTACCATATGATATCATCCCCATGCCCTCTTTGAATGCATCCCACATATCCAACCATCGAACGGTTACCCTTCTCCTGTGTAATTCTAGCTCTGGTTCCAAGCTCAGATTACACAAAATCCTTCAAATGGATCACCAATCAGGTTGAAACAGACAGAACTGCTGTGACATCTCCCTAAGTAAACAATGACATATAATAGTTAGAAAAGTAATGACAGGGCCATTGTGTACAAAACCATACAAAGGATTTTGTTCATCCAAGAAAGGAATATTCTAACAAAGCCCAATGGCCAGTCCAAAGTCTGCTGGTTGCAGTCCAGCTAAATGATGTGCCACTAAACATGCCCATATGACACTGATCCTCCTCATAAAGGGGCATCTATAGGGCATGCTAGGCACCTCGATCTTAAGATTTGGGAGGGGGTGGTTGGGTTTGGTAAGGGGTTGATTCTTGTGGGGGTTTTGGGAGAGGAAGAGGGTTGCTTACATGTAGGGGATGGTTTGGGAGGTGGAAGCGACGTTTGGAAGTGGTAGGCTTGAAAGTGGAAGGGGTGGATGGGCCAGGATTAGGGGTGGATTCTGAGGTGGCAGGGGTGGATTTGGCTGTGGAAAGGGGAGGAACTGTCTTGGAAGGAGTAGCTTCAGGTTAGGGAGGGGTGATGGCAAGGGCAAAGGAAGAGTCTTCTACAGGGAACTTGGGAGGGGGTGTGGGAAGGAGTGGGGGCTGGGAGGTAGAGGAAGTTTGTGTGGCTGTTAGGTTTGGGACTGTCGTGGGTGAAGGTGTATGGGCGTCAGGTGTATGTGGTGCAAGTGTGGGTGTGTCTTGTGACATTGGTGTATTTTAGGTGCATGATTGCTTAAGTCAGAGTTTCTTAGTAGTGTAGGTACCTGGAGGTGTATCTGGGGATGTTGTTGCAATGAAGTGCTGGGTATGGTTGTAGTTATTGCTGATGTGGTGTGTCTATGGATGTGGGGGTGCATGTGGGTATGGGTGTCTCTGTGTTGTCTGGGGAGAGATGGTGGGTGTCTGTTGTGTGCATGTGTGTGTGGGTTCCCTTGTGCTTTGTGGGGATGTGATGGGTGAGTAGTGATTGTATGTTGGTGTGGTGGTCTCACTTGTGCGTGCAATGGGGCAGGGTGTGGCTCTGAGTGTGGTGGTATCTGCGGCGTCTGCACATTTGGATCTGTGATTGCTTTTTGTGTGGTCTTTGGACTTGTGTGGATGTGCTGCATGGGTCTGTATGAATTTGTGTGTGCAAATGTGAGCATGTGCGTGGGACAGGTTTGGAGATAGGAACACAGGTTGGGGTGGTGGGAGGCTGCGGTCAGTGATGAGGCCAGAGCCTGAAAAGATCTCTGAAGGCCAGGCATGGCATCATGAATACCTTCCAAATAAGCCACCATCTGCACAAATTGGCAGGCTTGCCCCTGGATGGAATTCAACAGAGCATTCCGACCCACAGAGATCTTTCTCAGGAGGTCAATAGCCTCCTCACTGAGTGCAGCGGAGGAGAAAGGGGCAGGGGCTGAGGTGCCTGGTGCAAACGAGACAGGCCCCCTTTTAGGAGACCTGGCATGGCCAACTGGGTGGGGAGCAACAGAGGGAGAGAAGCTGGAACTTAGGGCTGCGCCACCACCACTCGGGAGTGTCCACTGGATGCTGACTCTGATGATGACGGAGAACTGGAGCTTGTCTCCTCTGTGGCCCTCTCGATACCCTCTTGGCCACTGGGTTCCTCTGTGTGGTAGTGTCGTACCCGGAACCACTGTGGCCAGCTGTCCCCCCACTGTTGTTGGCTTCTCCTCCTCCGCTTGCCTGAGATGATGCTTCAGATAGAAATGAAATCAAATTATTGCATATGCGGTAACAAACCTGACCGTGTGATATACACAATATACATATCAAAGGTGCATTGAGTGTACCAGCCCTAGGTCAAACACAATTGGCTCCAACATGAGCCTAAACACATCAATGCATAGTACATAACCTGCGATCAGTTGCTCATAGTGATGTGATCACCAAATACAGCCACAAAACCATGAGTGAAGTATACTTCAAGTCATCCAGATGCATCTACTGCCACTGGTCAACACCTTCCCTACTTATGTAATTTCAGCCACCAGAGTTGACATCACTCCACAAGTGGTAAGGGGACACAACATACTTATGGCCAGTGTACACACAAGGACCTGAAAACACCAAATGTGCCTATCAAATGACACATCATCATGTACTGCATGTCAAGTTGGACAGGCATGTTGCATCACTTTCTGCTGTTGCAGAAACATGGCCACTTTCTACTGAGTGATTCACACTGTTGGACAACACATACCTAAAGTCATCCTGTATACACTGTCACATTAGTCTAATCAAAGGTGATATGCATTAGCTTTGCAAGGTTTCACATGTATCATTGGCCTAATATGTGGGTGATCAGTGAACAATAGCACAAAGCAGATGATGTCACATTGCCTTAAAAACATCCCCATTCCAACTCTTCACAGACTGACCACCCCATACATACTTACCATTCCCTAAAATCTAGTGACTATTCGAGGCTCATGTGTCACAGTGACTATCAGTGACATTAACTGTTTCTTGAAGTTTGTTTCTAGGGTGTTTGTCTATCACAGTACCAGTACTTAATTTGAGCTGGTGGTTTCCGGTGCTCAGCACCTGCACTAAATTGCTGGCACGGGCACTTAATTGCCAGAACCTGAACTTATGACAGCTGCCACATGGTGGCACTGTTTGTGTTATTTAAATGAGCAAAAAAAAGAGTTGTTTGTTAATTCAATATACATTAAAAACAACTAATACCGGCCACCCAAGCCATTCTTAAAGCTATGGCGGCCTATACATTCTCAATTGTCACAGTTGTAGCATTGTGATGGTTAGTAGCTGTGTAAGTACAGTGGCAATGTGTGGTGCAAAGTGCAGTGGCCTCCAGACGAGGGCCCAGCACTTATTTTTTTTTACAAATTAAGCACTGATTAAGTGATGTTGTCCAAAAATAAATAGAAATGTTTGAAGGTGTCACACGCAACATAGCTCCAATTAGCAGATATGAAAGGGATTCAAAAAATAGAACAAGATGAAATCTTAATTGAATTAACCAGATCATATTCATTCAAGTGAAAGCCTGGAAATGGTTGTCTCCGTTTAATCTATTGTATGCAGTTCTGCAGGTGTTCTTTGCACCTATGGCATCCTGTTTGCAGCTGAGTGAATCTGCGTGAAAACAGCTTCCCCAGCGTGCACGTGCACAGAGAACAGTAAACGCCTCTTCATTAGCGGTGCGTCCCTCCATCCCGCCCCAGTCATTACTTTTGAGGTAGTCCCCCCCACAGGAGAAAGAAACAGGAAGTGAGATAGGTCCCACCCACCCCTGGTTGTTACAAATCTTACTAACTCTTACAATTTCCCTGTGCTGTGGTCTTTCTGTCCGCTTCAATAGCTATGACGTAAGATAGAACCTCCTCTTCCCACGTTCTGATGGAATAGATGGATCACATTTGCATTGTAGAAATGTAGGAAGTGGATCAAATTGAAAGGTGAATGACTGACTGCAAGTAATATGTAAAAAAAAAACAATTAAGAATTGCAATAAATGTAAAAGGTGAGTGAGGTGAGAAATCAGAATAGTAATAATAATAACAGTATCATATAACCACAAATACGTAACAGGAATAAGTTCAAGAACATAAATACTGCGTATAAGTCTGAGGTATCGTATCCCTGAGGCAATTGCGACATTGGCAGTGGCAATATCACATATGTGTGCACATCACGGCAGATGCTGAAATGCACATCACAGATTGATGGTTGTTGCTGAATAATAACTCGGGGCAAAGTACTGCTGATGTTGCACGTTCACATGAGGAACAAAGGAGTTACCGTTTACAATGTACACGTGTAAACCTTGCTCGCATGAACTGAGTGTGGGCACAATTTTAATGGTTAATTTAAGTAAACACACTGGTCTAGTTTAACTAACGGCGGAATCCACCACGAAATAGCGTCAGGATACATTTCAGTACAATAGCCTGACAGCAGATGGCGCTGTAGGTGTGGCACAGTTGCTGAGCAGAAGAGTAATATAGGATGAAAACTGCACAATAATATGTAAGGAGTCAAACGAGACCTCTACTGAGGATACCGAGCTACTTTAATAATGTTTTCCGTTTTGGAAAGCACTCGTAGTATTGGTCAACCACTTTCCCCTTGTCGACCACCATCCTTGTGGTTGTAGCCAATCACAGGCATTCTCAAAATCAGATTGCATACGCAAAAAGTCGGTGCACAATTTGCGACCACTTTTCGCGATTGTAACCTTTGTACATCGGGTCCTCGATGATCAGTTAACCCGTGCATTGATCCCCTGTCATCTACTCGGGCAAGTATCAGTATTGGAACATTCAGACTCACAGTTGGCACATACCAGTGTCTGATGAGAGAAGGGGAAGAACGGTAGAGACCATAACAGAGCAAAATAAACAGTTGTAAACAGTAATTGTAATGTATATATATAATGCTTACTACCCCATACGAGGTGTTGAAGGGCTTTGTGGGGAGTAGCTCGCTACTCGAAACCCAAAAGGATTAGTGGTGAATTAGTATAGGGAAGTATAAATGAAACTGAGCGGTGGACAAGTCAGTCTGTTTGTTGAATTGAAAAGGGTAATAAATGGATAGAAGAGGGAAGATTCTAGAAAGTGTTTATTAGGAGATCATAGTAATAGTAGTAGTAGTAGGAGTAGGTTTGGGATGAGTAAAGACGAGATGGAGGAGGGAAGAGTCTAGAAATGAATTAGGGAGATCATAGTAGTAAATGAGGTCTCAGATGAGTCTAAGGCGGGAAACATGAGGGAAGTACTTAGAAGTACTTAGAAGTAAAATGAGGTTTGGGGTGATCCAAGGAGGGACAGAGGAGGGAAGAGTCTAGAAATGGTTATTTTGGAGATCATAGTAGTAGAATGAGGTTTGGGATGAGTCAGAGTATGGGGTAGAGAATATATTGAGAGATGTGTAGGGTGAGACATAGGGTAGTGTATTGGAGAGACTAAAATAATATTTATATTATTTTTATTTTACAGTAGTAGCAAAGAAATAGATATATAGGTACATACGTACATGAAAGGTATACATATATAAGTAAGGTAATATATCAATATGTGTGTTGTGTTTAATAAACTCTGACCTTCAAGTGTTCCTGTTTAAGCTTATTTATTTGTGTTTTTTTAATTAAATATGTTTTCAGTAATTTAATAGTGAAGCAATAGTAGATAGAAAGTTATGATACCATTTACATATTGTGATAGATGGAGAACCATAAGCATCTAATCAAATAACTTATTTCAAAACTATATATAACATACACTCTGGGTAACAGAATTATTGCCCGGCGCTAAGAATCCCAGTTACTGGTCCCCACCAGTATAGTGTTGAAATCATATAAAAAACAGAAAGTACTGAGATTTCAGCAACAATAACAATTGATACAACTCTTCTTATTTAGTTTCTTTCATTCTTTCGTCAGGTATTTCATATCAATACTGCCAACCAACCTTTTAAACAGTAAGCAGCCACAGAAAACAGCCAAAAAGTGTTTCACACTCCACTGCGCTTCTTCAGGGCTGTTACACACACAAAATTAATATCAAATATACGTCTTCTAATACAAAAAACATTCAAAATCCTATTTAACAACACACTGTATGTATATATATATATATATATATATATATATATATATATATATATATATATACATATAAATATATATCTATCGAATCCAATTGTGTAGCACTCCTTAACCTCCTTAACGACGAGAAAGAATATATATGTATATATATATATATATATATATATATATATATATATATATATATATATATATATATATATATATATATATATATATATATATACACTCACACACATTGGTTAAGCAGGCCTAAAGAATTTTGATATATATTGAAAAAAGCATAATTATTGTGCAAATTTATAGAAAGAAAGACACATATCTAGATACATACATATAATCAAATTGAATGCTTATTTACACAGGGATATGCTGTACATTTGCGTTTGCGTATGGTGGTTATGTAGAAAAGAGTCTTCTGAAGATGAGATAGTTATCAGTGGATCTTATGTTTGGGGGTAAAGTGTTCCAGAGTTTGGCTGCTTGAACAGAGAAAGATGTGCCCCCTATGTTTTTTTTCTTGTATGGTGGGATTTTGAAGTGGGATACCAATCTGGAGTGGAGGTTCCTTTGTTGAATGTATTTGTTGATTTTATTTCTGATGATAAGTGGACCTGTTCCATGTATCGATTTGTGGGTGATACAAAACAAGTTGAATGTGGATCTTCTGCCAACCAGTAACCAATGTAGGGCCCTCAATGCAGAGGAGATGTGGGCTTGTGGCTTTAGATGTAGGAGTAATCTGGCAGGAGAGTTGAATCTGTTGTAGTCTCATCATAGTTGATAAAGATCTGTGGTAGACACTAGTGGTGTAATCAAGTTTAGACAGTACAAGAGAGATAATAGACCGGACCTCATGTGGAAATCCCAGGTGGCAGAAGGTGTGTTGGCAGAGTTTTCATAGGAATGAAGCTTGATCTTGCTAATTTGTCTACTTGTGCATTCATTGGTATCTTGAAGTCCATGGTAATTCCAAGGCTTATGTCTTCCATAGATACTTTAGGAAGTGGTCCCAGACCGTCAGACCAGGCGGCGAGTGAGTCATAATTTTTCTAATGGCCACATGCGAGTATTTCTGTTTTGGAAGCATTCAGTTTGAGTTGGCTCCATGTCATCCACTGATCAACAGCTCTGCGGCAACTGAATTTTTTCGATTTTCCAATGTCTTTGGGGCTTTACAGTTTAAGGAGTATTTGTGTGTCACCTGCATACTTATAGAAGGTGAGCCCAAATGTATTGATTGTTGTCGGTAGTGACTTCATATAGATGTTGAAAAGCATGGGTGAGATGATAGAGCCTTGAGGGCCCCTTGCTTTTGTGAAGTACGGTTTAGATGAGAATGGGGGGAATGGATGACATTTGTTCTGTTTTGAAAGTAGAATGTGATCCAGTAAAGGGAAACCCCTTTTATGGCAGCTTCTGTAGAGTCTTTGTGTTAGAGTGTAATGGTCCACTGTGTCAAAGGCAGCTGGGAGGTCCAAGAGAAGGAGTACAGCAACCCTGTTCCGGTCTACTGTCTTTTTAAAGTCATCCCAGATGTCGATGAGGGCAGATTCTGTGCCTCTTTCTGGATGGGATCCTGTTTGGAAATCTGAAAGTATGGAGTTATATTCAATGAATTGTGGCATCTTTGCAAATACTGCTCTTTCTATCAGTTTGCCCAGAAAAGGTCCATTTGTAATTGGTCTGTAGTTGTCTGGGTCAAGCGGATTCAGGTTAGCTTTCTTTAATAATGGGCGTATGTATGCCTTTTCTAGGTGTTCTGGAAAGATTCCTGTAGTTAAGGAATTATTAGTAATTCTTATAACTGGTGTGGCAGCAGAGGTAGTTTAAAGAATGTTCGTGAAAAATTGTGATGGACAAGGGTCAGAAGGGTTACTGGCAGGCCTGCTTGCTGTTACCAGATCCATAAATTCACATTGTGATATTTGTTTGCAGGAATGCAGAGGTTGGGTTAGCTTACTCTTGGAGTGGATCTTTGCAAATAGGCGGGTGCTGGTGATTTTCCTTTGTTTTAAGTAGGATCACAATGTGTCTGCTTTAGTTGTGTAATGATTTGCCAGTTTGTACATGAATTCTTGAGAAATGGAATGAGTTCCTTCTATGCATTTAGGTTTACTTAATTTGGTGAGAATTTTATGAAATTCTTTATTTGCACATTTAGCATTTCGAATTCTATCTGAATAGTACGACTCTCTTAGGCCTTCCTCGTCTTGGAATTGCCTTCATGTACTCATAGGATCAGATCGGCCTGTTGCCATAGGAGCTGCAACCGTCTGAACTTGTTTAAATGGTACAGGGTAGGGTGCAGGCAGGTGGAACCGGCGGGGAGATTTGAAGCTCCCTTTTGCAAAAGGGTAAGCAGAAACCTGCAAAACAAATTTGAGCCACCTGTTGAGGACCCTCTTACACAATAATACCACATATGTACTGTGGGCTACTGTACTTAGGGTTCCCAGAAATGGTTGGAGCAGCTGTGGGGGATGTACAACTCCTTGCAGCCTAGTTTGCTCATCACTCTACCCAGAAGAATGTTTAACTTGGTGTGCAATGCTACGTTTTGAACAAGATATCAACTTGATGAAAATCTAACTGCAGTTGGCTTCTCTTTATCTAATGTTTGCCAAATTAGTTTAAAGAGGTAGTTTTGCTGTAAAAAACCTTCATAAGGTTTAGTTAATGGCACATACTTTTACATGGTGACATCTTGTTGTAGCGGTCTCCCAGAAATTGGGTATGGTTGGGAAAGACCTTTCAAAATATATTTATAACTTGTTTCTGCTCTCTACATGGCATTTCACAAAAGATTATTTGAACACATTTGCATGAGTCTTCCACTGTTTCCCTTTTCATGCAACAAAGCAAGACTACCTGTAAAGTTGTTAATATTTAGTGTGGGTGTTGTTTAAAAGCTGCTGAACAGGAACCTCTAGACATTAGGGCCAAACTGGGCACAAAAAGCAGACCGGGCAAAAATGTACAAACCAACCCACTCTCGTCTTCATGTCTCGTCTCTCTTTCTCCTTTTTTCTCTCTCTCCTTTTTTTGTCTCTCTCCATGCTCTATGGCTCCCAACGCACCTGCTGTGCCTGCTACAATTAACCTGGGGGAGCTGGAGAGGCAGCGGCCCTCTGTCTTCAAAAAACAGCCTTGTTCTCATCTGCCCACTGGAGAGATGCCAGATGGAATAAATCAGCAGTCGGCCCTGCTTCCCATGGACAGTTTGTGTCAACACATTAACTTAAAGACTTGGCACCTCCCTTCATTAAAGGGCCCAACACCATCGACCAATAGCAATAGCGTGGCTGCAATAACATGATCAGAGGTAGAATGGGTTTTAACATTCTATGGTTTTGTGTTAAGTCAACATAAACACAAACAAGCATGTCTATTTTATTTAGTTTAGATTTTTTTTTCTTGCAGATTTATATAGTGCGAACTCGACTTGAAGGTATTGGAGCGTTTTACATGAGCACCAGTTACGTTACACAAGGACACATTCTTTTTTTTTAATTCACCCTGGCTAAGGAAGGCCTGCATGTTAAAAGGCTAACGGTGGTTGCCATCTTGCTTTGTGACGTGAATATTTTATTTCTAGGTGAATGGTGAAGCCCTAATTAACAAATGCGATGTTCCTTTGCTTTCTTTCCCATGAGAATAATGTTTTCTTTCCACTGTGATAATCACAGAATGTTATGATCAGCAGCCTACTCATGCACACACTGGCAGAGTAGAGGCCCATCCCTGTAACTCATCTTGCTACAGATATGTCATTTTGAAGAACAGAAATAAGATGTATTGTGCAAGATCCTGAGAAACTAACAAGCATACAATTGCATCACCTTGATTTAATCTGATTAGATCTAGTGCAGGGTAGATTAGAGACAGTATGAGTTAGAATGCAGAGGGAATGCTTTCTGATACATATTTCAAAGCAGAGCATAGTAGGAGATTTAGAGTACTCTCTTTATGGGAGAACTGTCTTTCCTTTACCCTTACCTTTGAGGTGACTCCATGTTAGTTCATCCTCATTTGTCTTTGATTTCATGTGCATATTAATTGATACATTCATATATTGATGAATGATTGACACTAACTCAATGGTTTTGCCTTCTGGAAACTTTAGCCTTTAATCTTAGCGCCAGGATGCCCGCAGGGTTACAGTGCGCTCTATAAATGTAAAAAAGTAAAATAAAAAATAACAAGTCATTATGATTTTAAAATATACCCATTCTCTGTCATTCTTGTGGACCCTAATGTGATTCACATTTACTAAATGTATTAATTTGTTGACCAGGCTCATTCTTGAGCTTCGCTTAATCTGATAGCCCTTAATGGGGCCACGAAATTTGCACAACAATAATGCTAACAGGGAGGCCATGAACCTCTCATTTTCTCTTCTTGAGCGGGTATTAAGTTGCCACTGGGTAGCTCTATGTCACATATACCATCTGAATTGTTGTTTATGGCTCCTAAGACTCTTTGATTGGAGCCACTGGTCTCCAAACAGAATCTCATAAATACCACTGAAGGCGGTTATTATGCTCTAGCAGTTTGGTGGGAGGGTGCAAATGGAACAGAGCACGATTTACACTATTTCATGAATGCTAGTACAAACCAATTTAGAATGTCACTTCTTTTAGGCCAAATTCTTTAGGAACTGAGGTGTAGAATGCACCATTTGGCCACAGTGTTTGCAGAACAACCTTCAAATGAATGCCAGGCTCCATTCCTCCTTGCCTCGTTCTGTGGTCTGCAAGATATAGTTCAGCCAGGGTTATTTTAATTTTCTGGCACCTCTCCTGAACATGGCTGCACTGGCGTGATCATTACCTTCTTTTTGATTGATGTTTACCGTTTAAAAACTTTGGGTTATGAATTTTTGTTTTGGGAAATTGCCATGGAACTATCAATGAAAAGATAGTTACGAGCTCTGAATACTAGAGATTGAATGTATTACTTTTTTGAACTTTTTTGAATTTCATAGAGCACCTCATTGGGCATGTGAAAAGTGCGTCCTTATGCTCAAACAGGTTCTGTTTGAATTTTGATGCACTGGCGTGTTACCACTGTGTTGTGGCAGCGATACCCTTGTCAGTGGCAGATGCACTACTTTCACAATACTAGTTTGGAGTCCACAGCTGGACAGGAAACCAAAATCAGCTCTGGCAAAAATGTTTAAACCAGCTCCACTTGTGGGAGGCTGCGACTAGAATGGCATAATGACACTTGAACAAAATAGGTTAACTCAATCTTCCCTCAGGTGATGGGTAAATAATGAGAACAACAAGAAACTCTTGAAATAATAATTTGAAATACATTTTTGTTATAACTTTTAGATTGGTTACTCAGGATCCATTCAACTCAATTGATGAATATCATTTATGCAGAAAGAATCTTTTGAGGCCATTGAAAAAAGATAGGTAAGAATTCTGTGCTACCATATGTTTATAAAGGAACTCCTGGATGTTAAATACTTATAAGTACTAAATAAATCTTGGGAGAAAACACACATGAACACACACACAAAAAGAAAGGTTAAAGTAAAGTTATAGTTAGGTGAAATGTTCACTAACAACGTGATGTTTTACACCTAGTAAACCACAGAAATTTACCAGTTTTAGTTATTTCAAGTAACTATAATTCGCGCCCTAAAGTAACTATAACTCATGCCACCACAATGCACAGTATTCTCATCAATGATATCATTGCAAATATTGCAGTGATATTATCAATGTTGTCATAGAAGATTTCATGAGTGATGGAATGTGTGGCCTAATTAGCAGTGCATGGCGAGGCCGGGAGTTATAGTTACCTTAGGGCAGGAGTTATAGTTTTTATTTTTTATTTTATTTATCATCAAATTGCCCGAGATGACATACAGCATAGTGCGTCTACAACCCGGAGGCCGGCTACACTATCAGATCACCTCACAGCAGCGTGACAGCTTATCCCACACCCCGGAGGCCGGGCATCGCTGCGCCCCAAGTTAGTCCCGTTAGGCGGTCTTACAGTATTATAGCGGTATGTCACAGCCGGTGTACACTTCCCCACCGAGGAACAACAGTTTTCACTACTAATCTATTCACACTCCCCCAACCCCCTCCCCATTCCCCCCGCCCCCCCAACATTTAGGCGTCCGAACAGATCTCCTGCAATAATGCCTATCCCAATGTCTACCAGCTTATGCAGTCCACCCATACTCCACCCCTCTGCTACCTGCCCGTCCCTGACCACCCCCGCTGCGTTATCTCCAACCTTCCCGCCCCTCACTGCCCACTGCCCCTAGCTTGTAAGTGCATTTCTTGGCTCTTCCGCGCACAAGTCAGCTCTCCCATTGGCAAACGGTCACACCCCCGTGAGCCTACTGCACTATCGCTCCCTGTTCCCCCTCGACTCCCGATTCCGTACTCCCCTCCGATGTTCCCTCCTTCCCCCTGAGGCGTTCTGTGTATAGTCCCCAGAAATTTTTCGGTCGGCTGCGCGGCGGGAGCAGCTTGCTAAATACCTCCGTCTGCGTGCAGCAATACAATACGTCCCGGGCCCACTGTTCTACTGTGGGCAATGGGCCCCGCATCCAACACATTGCCACCCTTCTCTTAGCCATCAGCAGACCCATGTCCACCATTTTGCGAACGGCTCTAGGCAGCTTCTTTGAGTAGCCCAGCAGAGCCACCGCCGGATCCGGGTGGAACTCTAGTTCCATCAGTCCCCCTAGTTTGTGGAAAATGGCAAGCCAGAACCCATATACCCCAGGGCATTCCTAGGCCAAGTGGATAAAGTCTGTAGTGGCGTGTCCACATCGCTCACACGCGGCGTCTTCTCGCAGACCGTAACGGTGCAATCTGGCCGGCGTATAATATACTCTATTGATGTATTTAAAATGGAGTAACCTGTGCCTCCCATGAAGTGATATCCTACGTGTGCCAGCGCAGCAATACTGCCACATTGCGTCGTCTATTACCAACCCCAGATCCTGTTGCCAGGCCAGCCGGGCCTTGGGGTACCTATGTATACGTTGCTCCATAGTTATCTTATAAAGTCGAGATATTAGCCTGCGAGGGCTTTTTTGCTTGATGATGTACGTTAATTCTGGCACCTCCGGGGGCTCCGCCATATCGTCCCCCAGTTGCTGCCGCAACGCCCCCCTCCCTCTATGAAATTGGAAATGCTGCAGCTGCATCGGGGCTTCCGCCCCTGCAGCCACCACGTCCCACGTTATCACTGTGCCATCCGCGAACAGGTCTCCCATCACGTACAGGTTGAGTTCCTGCATGGCCCGCACCACGCCCTTGTCCCTACAGGAAGGCAGCCATCGCGCCCATTCCACTGTCATCGCTGGGGAATACAGTAATGCCCCTGCCGTGTTCCGTAGTATACTATCCCAAGCGTGCCTCGTGGAGTTCAGGGAGTCCAAATAACCTGTACGGGGGTCGGGTGTTTCAAATAGAATCGCTGGCAACGGGAGGGGGTCCGCAAACAACCTCTCCAGTATAAGATACGTTACCGATTCCTCCCCGTGGATCCAGCTGTGGGCCTGCGCTCCCTGAGCCACCCGATAGTACAGCTCCATATCAGGCGCACCGAGTCCTCCCATATGGTACGGCAATGTAAGCACCGGCCAACTGACTCGAGCCTGTTTGCCCGCCCAAGCCAGCCTCAATAGCAACCTACGTAGCCTATCAAAAAATACCAGTGGTAACACCATAGGGATATTAATGAACAGGAAAAGAAAGCGAGGCAACACGACCATTTTCATAATTGATATCCTGCCAACCAAGGAGAGTGGGAGGCCAATCCAAACCTCCACGTCATCCTCGAGTTTATCTATAGCCCTGCCATAATTTTCCCTCATCAATATTTCAGGGTCCGTGTGCAGCCGTATCCCCAAATAGCTGACCGCTTCATCCGACCATTGTAACGGGTACTTCATTGCAAAGGGGATCGTGGAGGGGGTAAGTGGAAAAGCAATGGACTTATTCCAATTCACCTGTAGGCCCGAGAGGGCACCGAAGTGCACCACTTCTCGCAGCACCGAAGCTAAATTACTCTCTGGGTCGCGCATGTACAGCAAGGTGTCATCGGCATACGTGGACACCACTATTTTATAAGTGGGGAAATTCACCCCCCTCAGGCCATGGTATTCACGCAAAGCACAGGCTAGCGGTTCGGCAACCAGAGCATATAGTATCGGCGACAGCGGGCATCCCTGACGCGTTCCCCTGGAGATATGGAAAGCCTCTGTAACGCGCCCTCCCAGTCGTATCCGTGCGCTCTGCGCCGTGTACAGGACCCCCATCATTCGCAGGAATACCGGACCCAGGCCCATTTTAGTCAATACCTGACTCATGGAAGGCCATTCAACTGAATCGAACGCCTTTTCCATGTCTAGAAACACCGCAAGTGCTCTAGTGTCCATGCGAACATGCTGCATGGTGCCGAAAACTGTTCATAGATTATAGGTTAAATTCCTTCCCGGCATGAAGCCTGCCTGCTCCGGAGCAACAAGCTCTGGTGTCAGTAGCGCCAGGCACGTCGCCAATATTTTCGCATATATCTTAGTGTCCACATTGAGGAGCGACAGTGGTCTATAGGAGCTGCACTCCTCCGGGGGCTTCCCAGGCTTAGGGATAGCGACCAACAATGCCTCACTCATGGATTTGGGCATGTGGCCCGTGTCGCACATGTCATCAAACAACTGCGAAAGATAGGGGAGGAGGATGTCCGCAACGTTTTTGTAAAAGGTAGTCGTCAGGCCATCCGCCCCAGGTGCACTGTTCACACGCATGCCCGCCAGTGCTTCAAGTATTTCATCCCTCTGTATGGGGAGAGCCAGAAATTCCATACGGGCATTGGAAAGAAAGGGCACTTTAATGTGGTCCAAGTAATCCCGTACCTCGTCCTCCATCCCCGTCTGCCGGGAAGCATATAATGCCGCATAGTATGACCGAAAGCATGCAGCGATCTCCTCCTCCCCAGCCAGCAACTCCCCCGATTCCGAGCGGACCTCAGTTATGTTAGCTTTACTCCGTCTCGCCTTAAGTAAATTCGCCAAGACCGAGCCCGGCCTCTCCCCCTCTCCATAAACTCTAGCCGTAGTGTACTTCCCCAAGTGCTTGACCTCCGCATCCGCGGCCGCGTGGTACTCCTCCAATAGAGTCTTCAATTCCTCCATAGCCCCGCTTCCCTCTCCCCCCAGCTGTCTGGCCTCTGCCTCACCCAGGCGACGCTCCAGACTCGCCAGCCTCGTGCGTATATCACGCAACACTCCTGAATGCTTGGCCATAGCCACCCCTCTAATATAGACTTTAAACGTCTCCCAAACCATCTGAAAGCTGTCGACTGAACCCACGTTAGTGTCGAAAAAAGTGGTTATAGCTTCTGCCAATTCCTCCTTAAAGAGTGGGTCCAGCAACGAGTAGGGGGGGGAACCGCCACGTGAACGGCGGTATAGATTTCCTAGGTGTGTCAATAGTCAATAAAATAGGGGAATGGTCGGACAGAGTCCGCGGCAGCACCTGGCACACGCCGACCCGCGGGACAAGCGTCGAGGACGCAAGCCAGTGATCGATGCGTGTGTGCAAATTATGGTAGGCCGAGTAGTGCGTAAAGCCTCCCACCGCAGGGTTAAGCATCCGCCATACATCCGAGAGCGCCATGCGAATCATTGTCCTGCGTAACATCGTGGCAGCGGCCGCGGGCGCCCTAGCCGGCCCCCCCGACCTGTCCAAGCGCGGGTCAACCACCACATTAAGATCACCTCCCCACAGAATCTGCAAGGCTCCGAGGCCTTTCACAGTGTCCGCCAGTTTACTATAGAAGTCAGGGCAATCAAAATTAGGGCATAAACATTCACTAGCAGTAAGTCTAGTCCTCTGCCCTGGCAGCGTGAGATCACGTACCTACCCCCTCCGTCTGTGACAAGCTGCTGCGCTGCAAGGTCAGATTTTGGGTTCACCCAGGTGAGAACCCCTCTAGCGTGCGTTGTAAACCCAGCTGCATGCACATTTCCTCTCAGCCCCCCGGTTCGTAGCATGGGTCTGTGGTTCGGGAGGTGCGTCTCCTGCAGGAAGGCTACATCTATGTTATGTCTGCTGAGATATTGCAGGACTTTGCGCATTTTACGGTGATCATTCAATCCTCTGACATTCCAAGTTAATACGAGCACTGGGCTGGGTGACCCTAGCGGGACAGTAGTACTAACCTTGGGCATCGCAGTTACAATTAAATGGCTTCGGGCACATAGTGTGTAAGGAGTCTCCAAGCATCCGCCCTCTCCCCTCTGCTATCTGTCGGACTAACCTCTGAACAAACAACCAAACCCCCTTCCCCTCCCCCCACCCACAGCTGACCTCCCCCAACTCAGCCACG
This sequence comes from Triturus cristatus, assembly GCF_964204655.1. Taxonomy (NCBI): domain Eukaryota; kingdom Metazoa; phylum Chordata; class Amphibia; order Caudata; family Salamandridae; genus Triturus; species Triturus cristatus. Next base: position 736,243,110 of record NC_140589.1, on the reverse strand, counting down.
CTGGATCTCATTTCGAGATTAGCCCCACCTCCCTCTCCCCACCCTCTAAACAGAAATCCCCGCAAAAAGTGTGTAGTGCACGCGAAGGCGGAGGTAGCTCCGTGCAAAGGAATGTATAAATATACTCTCAATACCGAGCCCTCCCTTCCGCACACAGAGCAAGAGTACTTTCCCCCACCGTGAGGGAAGACATGAACATGTATCCACGTCCCTGCACCCTCGGCATCCAAAACGCAAAGTTCCGGCGGTCACCTCAGTACCTCCGCCAGTGCCACAGTTTACCAGGTCGCAGCCCTGCCCACAGGAGTTACCCCGCCAGATCGGCACTTTCTACACAGGGCATCTCCCAGCCGTACACTACGCACCTCAAGCTGGTGGCCCCTTCCCTCCCCCTAATGATCCAGGCTATGTTGCGGCACCCCAGAGTCTATCTTACCAGCTTGCCCCCAATGTATCACCTCCGCAGCCCGCCGCCTTCCCAGTCTGCACCCATCACCTGCGTATTTTAGTCCTGCTGCTCCAAGGAGCCCCCGGCCTCCTCTTCTCCTGAGTGTCGCGCAGGGCTGGTCCTCTTTTCCCTGCTCCAGTCCTTCAGTGCCTTCTGTAAGACCTTGGGATCCAGGAAGATGTGAGACTTCCCTTGCCTGTTAACACGCAGTTTTGCGGGGTAGAGCATCGCGTAGTCCAGGCCTTGCTCACGCAGTTGTTTTTTTATCGGGACGAACTGTCGTCTGGCCTCCTGGACCCTCGCAGTGAAGTCTGGATACAGCGAGATGGAGGACCCCTCATACTGGAGCGACTGCTTTTCCCTCGCCACCCGGAGCGCGGCATCTCTATCCCTGTAGTTCAACAGCTTGGCGATGATCGGCGGCGCCCCCGGCACCGGCCTAGGACCCAGGGACCTGTGCGCTCTCTCCACCACGAACATAGTCGAGAAAGTTTCCGAGCCAAGCAGACGTATCAACAGTTTTTCCACAAATAACTCCATTTTTCCCGTAGGCGTCGTCTCCGGCAGGCCTGTTATGCGCAGATTACTGCGTCACGCGCGGGCTTCCAAGTCCTCAGTTTTATCCTGCAATACCTGCATGATGCGTCCTAATTTTTTGTGTTCAGTGTCGATCGATGTCTGCGCGTCCTCCACCCCTGCCAGTCTCTCCTCAGTTTGGTCCAGGCGCTCCGCATGTTTATCAAGTTGCTCCCCCATGCGGTCCATGCGATAGGAGAGAGCGTCAATCTTCACCCCCAGGAAGGTGATGCCCGACTGAAAGCCTTTCTCCATCGAAAGCAGCAGACTGCGGATGTCCTGGGGGTCGCCAGGCGGGGCCGTCGCGCCACCCTCCGCCCCCTCTCCCCCTTCCTTGGCCCTAGGGCGCCGTTGCTCGAAAGAGAGTTTCGCCTGCGTTTTATCTGACTTGCCCATCGTGTCACCTCCCTTCCCTGGGCACCACACGTCTATCACACCACTGCACCCCAGTGGCCGGGAGCTCAACGATGGTGTTCCGAGTGCGTGTTCCAGGAGGTCTGCTTCAACCGCGTATCGCCGTCACCAGTGTTCTCCAACCGCGGGGCGCCTCCCACGTCAGTCCGCCCAGCGCTGCTCCAACAACCCAAAGACCTGAGCAGCCGCAGTGCACCAGCCAGCCGCCGCAGGGGCACTCCTACGCGCTCTGGCAATCCAATAAGAACCACGCTGGCAGGCAATCCTCACCACCGTCCCCAGCAGGCCCTGCAGGCTCTCGTGTAGCTCCCTCACCAAGCTGCTCCTCCTGTGCACCTTCGTCCCTGGCAGCCAACAGTGGACCCCCGCGTGCCCAAGCGGCAGTGCCCTGCGACCGGGCAAGCTCCCAGCCGTCTCACCGACAACAAAGCAGCCCTGCGGTGCTGTAAGGTTCCTCAGTCCAGCAGCAGGCCCCGCATGTCTCCCAGGGGCTGCCCCTACTGCAGCAGATTCGCCCTAGGCAGCCCGCCGTGCGTCCCAGCACCTTGCGGGACCGCAGTCACCAGGGGCAGCAGGACTCCAAAGTAGCGGCCGTCAGCGCCGCGGTCTCAGCGCAGCCCCAGTGCTCCGCCACCGCCAACCGCCGTCGTGTGTCTCACCTCCGATTTCGCCGCTTAAAGCAGTCCCCGCTCCTCTGCCTCCGTCACCACAGTCAGACCGCCATTACGAGCCTCCACCCATTCTTCGGCAGTCGGGGCCTCCCGCTCTCCGCTGCGCTGGGGGGCTGCATCACACCTCCCACGGTGTTCCTCCGATGTGGCAGCCCCCCCCGGCGCTGCCGCGATGTCAATTGCGGGGCATCGCTTCCAACTCTCCGGCACCCCCAGCCTGCGACGCCGCACGCAAAGCGACGCTGCCGGACCTGCTACACACCCTAGATCGAGGATCATGGGCCTCCTCGTCGCCGTGGGCCGGTGCCGATCAGCAGGCGTCCAGCGCTCCCCGCTCCTGCGAAACACGCCCAGTCTCGACTCTGCACTTCTCGCCACTCGTGGCAGGTCGTTTACACCAATTTAGCATGGTGTGGGGCAGGATAAATTGAGGATGAGAGCCTCTGTGTGCTGGAGCCCGAGGCTCAAGCCGCCATTCTCGTCGCGAGCCAAGCTCCGCCCCTAGGGCAGGAGTTATAGTTACTTGAGAAAAAGATAACCGGTTAATTTCTGGGTTTTGTTTAGATTTAAACGTTACATTGTTACTGAACATTTCATGTAACTATAACATTACTTTAATCTTTGTTTTTTCCAGTGAATTTCCAGGGTTTTTAACGTAAAGTAATTTTTTAATCCATATGTAAAGCCGACCCCCTGTTGAGTATGGACAAAAGCAAGTGGCCCCCCCTCCCTGAGCCTCCTCAGTCCCGAGGACCCCATCCCCTGGGGCTTAAAATGGGTTCAGAGAGGGAAGCCCTAGGCACACCCCCTCTCTATATATGTTTATAAAAAGATGGCAGCCACCATTTTCTGTTTTGCTGCGATCCAGTGGGATCCTGACAAAAATTGCAGATTTCTTTTATTTTAGCCCCACGGGTGGTCCCGCTGGATCCCTCCCTCAAGGCCTAGGGGTACAGTGTATCCCTACCCATCCCCTTTATATTATTTATTTTTTAAACTTCAGGACAGGGAACTAAATACCCGAGTTCAGTAATGGCTGCCAGCAACATCTTTCTTTTGTTGCTGGCCGCTAATCAGAGCGCTCACTGCCACAGGACTGCGACTTCCATAGAAACAAATTGGCCCAAGGAAAACAAAGCTCCCCTGGCCAATAAGAACACTCTATTTTTGTATTGACGCTCCCACAAGACTCTTAAGACTCACACAGACCCAACCGTTTTGACATATAATATTATTTTTTAACCTTAATTTATCAAAAACTACCTACAGGAATTACATCAAATCATTAAAATCACATTCTGCGGGCCAAGGTCTAGCTTCCTCCAAATTTGGTGTAATTCTTTTCAGTAGGTTTTGCAGTAGTGCTACCTAAAGAAGTATACGGAAAATGTATAGGCAAATTTGCTTTTAGGACCCCCATTTTTTTTTGCCCCCACTATCTTTCCAGGAAGGAGCAGAGGTAAATTTGCTTTTTTTTGGAAGGCTTTATGAAGATCTGTCAAACAGCGTCAAAGTTATCAGCAATCCAAAAACTGCCTTGTCTATAGAAAAGCAATCAGGGCCGGACTGGCCATAGCGGGCACCGGGCAATCCCCCAGTGCGCCGCATGGGTGGGGTCGGTTTTGGACCCCTGGGGGCCGATTTTGTTACAGGGCCGTTTTTGCAGCATAGCTGCAAAATTGGCCCTGTAACAAAATCGGCCGAAAACCGGCCCTGGCAAAGAGCTCGGCGGCACCCCCAAGTATCGGGGGGGGGGGCAGCCGAGCATTTTGCCAGGGATGGTTTTGGTTCCCAGTCCGGCCCTGAAAGCAATCCTAACTATAACCAGTCTTAGTAGGGTATTTTCCAATACTATTAAGGGCATTAATATTTGCCCACCATAAGAAATAGGCAAGTAGACATATTTTTGTGTTTAATGTTATATGTTGTCTATCATCCTACCAAGATTCAGACATAAATGGACATAACATTAAGGAAACATAACTAACCTTACAAGCATCTACAAAGGTCCGAAAGAAAGCCCTGAACCCTTAGTTGCCTAACCTCAAGGGCTAAAACTTATTGATTAATACTAGGATGTACTGACACTTTATTCTCTGCAAGCATCCACAGACAAAGATTTTAACTATACCAAAGGTTCCAAAAACAAAATGGATACTGGGGTAGCCTTTAGGTACATTTATTTTTATTCTTTCACCAGTAGACCCCATTTGAGATAAATATCCAAATTGTTCATGACCCAACAATGAAGCATAAAATCAATAGGGTGTGTGAGGGACAAAGAAAAACTCTTCAGGGTTGTTGGCTGAAGCTGGAATTCAGCCAGATGGTAACTAGAGAAATCTGGCTACAGGATACCCTTTGGGACACGTTTGTCTGGTATTATCAGAGCTTGCCAACACTGGGAGGACCGATGCAGTACCCACAGTGGGGGTTAAACATGTCCCCCAAAGACATGAGTGTGTGCACACAGACACACACACACACACTCTGTTTATTTCTCTTGTTCTCTCTCTGTTGAGGTGGGAGCATTCCAACCAGACAGTGAACAGAATGCATTGAACAAATCATAGGGTAATTGTAAAATGGCAGAGGAGCTTATATTATATTCCTGCAGACAGGCAGCAAGAACTACAAACATTTAGCAAAAGTCGCTTTTTAGCTCACACCACTGTACATGCTGACACTTCTAAATCTTGATTTAAAATGAGAAACTTAACCACCAATAAACAGAAAAGAATGGAATGTGAGCTACATAGATAGAGCTCGCTAAACTCCTCAGGTCTAACATGGTTTCACCTGAGAACTATAATTATGATTGCTGCATGGGGAAAGAGGTGTACCACACATGGTGCGAAAGTATACAAAAAAATGATGGATGGAGTGCTTGAATTAATCTCAGTCATTGTTACTTACTTCGGTTTTAGCCCAATCCATTGTTATTTTGCACACCAAGTCACTTCAGTTTGGACCCAGCCAGATGTAAATCTGCCTTGACCCTGCTCCAATGGGAACAGTCCAGCCCATACTGCAAGGCCAGGTCCTCCCTCAACCGGATCACAAGTAACCTAGGACCAGTTTTGCCATAGTTAGGGCTCATCACCCAGGTATAGCTTGGTTCCAGTGACATGGTGCACAAGAGTCCCACGTCTGGCTTGGCAGGTCGGGCTGAACTGTTCCCACTGGAGCAGGGTCAAGACTGATTTGCATATACCTGAGTTCAAACTGAGGTGGCATGGTGTGTAAAAGAATGATGGATTGAGATGTGGCCCTGAGTAATTACCCATGGCAGAGATTCATTCAAACATTTCATCCATCACTTTTTTGTGTGCTTTAGTGTGCTGCCCTAAGTGAATAGGTATTTTCAGACATGTAGCTCCACATGCTTGCTTAATAGCACTGAAATAGCATCATTGCACACTTTAAGGAGACGGAGAGTGCATAAGAAGGATGGTTATCAGCAAAAGCCTACTGCATGGCACCTGTACCACTGTCGAAGACACAGGAATAAGCACTGCTGTGGGTATTCCCCATTGACACTTTTTGTATGGTCAGACTGTCATAGAGAGGAGGTACTATCATCCTCACCAAAAGATCCGGAACATGATAGAGACAACCATGTGATCATTAATAAAACAATTCCACATTGATAGGAAACCAAACATACCCACACCTTTTCCCCCAACAAGTCCCACTTGTAGTTAAAATAAATCAGTTCACATGATTGCTACTAGGGTTCCAAACATTAGGGCTGATTACGATGTCGGTGGGTCCAACACAACTGGCACGTCTGTGTCGGACCCACCGACATCTGACATTGTGGTCCGCCCGCCGCATTATGATGCGGCAGGAGGAGGTATCTGGCAGAGGGAGCATCCGCTACGCTTCCGACGGGCTTAAGGAGCCCATCGGTGTGTCAAAAAACACCATAATCCCTTGAATGATGGTGGAGCCAGACTCTGCTGCGCCGTCCCGATTATGATGGCACTTTCCGACAGCCTCTTCATGTTGGACTTTCCGACATGTAAAGGCTGTCAGAAAGTGTCTTTGGGTGCCCCTAGCAGGGCCCCCTTCCCTCTGGACCATTGCTATGGGGCGAGAGGGCACCTATGGTGCCCCTCTAAACATCCCTGCACCGTGTGGCAGGCATCATGAGGTGCCAGCCACACGGTGCAGGGATGTTTACAAACCTCCATTTGTCAATGGAAGCTTGTGCTGCGGGCCTCTTCTGCCCACCGCACAAGCTTCAATTAACAAATGCATGTTGTAATCCTATAGTTGGAACCGCCGAGCCTCAGGTCAGGAGGTTTCAAACTGCAACGGTGTCAGAAGGACGTAAGTCCGTCCGACATCGTAATTAGGCCCATAATTATAGGAGGGTCAGATATGTGCCTGATTTTTAGCATAGCTGTTGACTTTGTAAAGGAGTTCCATACATCTGTAAATTATTTTATGTGAAATCCGCCATAAAACCAGCCCTCCTGGACCTACGTTAGACACCTCTGGATTACAAAAATGTGTTTATGCTATGCTAATAGTTCATAGTTTTGAAGAACGTAGATGCTACCCAAAGGGTGTCCTGCCACTGAGTGAATTGTAGATGAGAGAACGGAACATGGCCACCCACAAAAAATGCCTTTATTGAAAGAGCAGGTTTTCAGTGCTTTCCGGAAATGTATGTGTTTGGAGATTAGTCTAAGGTGAGGAGGCAAGGCACACTTCATTCCTTACCTGCCTGTATGGGAAAAGAGTGCCCTCTTCCAGCTAATTCTATCTTACAAGGAGGAATAATCAATCTTGCAGAGGAAGCAGAATAAAGTAGCCTAGTGGGGTGGTAGTGTTTAAATTTAGCATTGGGATAACCCAAACCAAGATGAACACCCAAATGATTAAGGAAGAACCTTCCCCAGAACCCTTCTTTCTATGGGAAGCTGAATTCTACTCGGTGACCCTTTTTGAAGTAGATTGCCTTTTCAAGACAGAAAATTGAATAAAACCGAGCTAACCAATGCGTAAAGCTGAATTCTGAATGGAGAAATGTGTGCACATGTCTGAAGGTGAAAAACAATGAGAGCAGCATAATTTTCAGGCAGCTGATATCTAGTTGTAAAATATTTCCAGGAGAATAAGAACAATGTGTAGCAATATTCCAAACTCACCATCACAATTTGTCAACATTCTAGAGGTAATAATTACAGATTTTCTTCAACATTTTAGGCAAGGAAAACAGGAAGACTAAACACTGTTGACCTGAGATCTCAGTGTTAAAGAATTGTCAAGACATTAACCCAGGTACTTCACTTTAGCACGCAGAATGGGCCATGGGTCAAGATCTATGGTTCACTAGGAATCAGGCCAGGTTTCTATCCTTAGAGCCACCAAGGATAAAGACCTCAGCCGCATCAGTGCAACCTTGTAATGCACTGCCTCTCATCCATAAGGCTAAAGCTGAGAGACAGCTTTTACATGTTCTCTGTTCTGACCCAACGGATCAAAATTGTACATATATTGGACACACTGGATCCAAGTAGATGATCAGCTGTGTGTCATACACATAGATCATGAAGTAAAGCTATGTGACCTGATCAAAAGAGCTGAGGTAGTGAATAAGGCATAAGGTATAGCTAAATGCAGTGCTTAATTTGAGCCGGTGGTTGCAGGTGGGGCCCATCAGTACTTATTTGTGGGGTTCGGCACTTATTTTTCCTCATAAAAAATTTACAGAGAGCAAGAGAGAGAAAAACACAAAAAGGGGAAAGACAGAAGAAGAGAAAGAAGGAAAATCGTAACAAAGGGAGAAAGCAGTAACCTGCCAGAATGAGGAAAAGGAATAGGGAGTGTCTGGTAGTGGATTAAAGGGGCATGAGGTGGATTCAAGACTAGACAGCCGTAGTATTTGGCTCACTGACATTTAATGGCACCAGCCACGAACTTCAGAGCAGATCTTTGGGCACCGGCACTCATTCTTTCACAAATTTCTTTTTTAATAACAAATTTGTATTAGTTTTGGAACCACCAAAGTACAGTTACAGTAGCATTCCACTTAGGCAATGTAACAAGCTATGAACTAATCACACCCCCAGTCCATAGTATGCCAACCACACCCCCCATAACTTGTCATGCATCATTCTTCGACAAATTAAGCACTGGATAAATGATGAACCTTTTGATACTGTGTGTGACAATAATTTGAGAGCAAATTAAAGCAAGGAGGTCTTCAATACGGAGTTCTGTCCTGGAAATAGGGAACACTGCAGTCAAGGGCGGAGCCAGAAATTCCAATCTCATGAAGCTGAATTAGTAGGATGGTATGGGAGATGGTGTCAAAGATGGCAGAGAGGTCTAGATGTATCAATGTTGCTCTGCCCCCCTCGTCAAGCAGCCAGCACTGTTCAACTTCGACAGCCACCGCAGCTAACTATGAACAATGCAGTGATCTAAAAATAGATTAGTTATTGAGGTCTGGCTGTGCTTCGCACCCCTTTGCTAAAGATTGACATCCTTTGATCTTGACCCTATTCAGAGATATAGAAGTAAATCAAGTGAAAATAAGTTCACAATCTCCTGCTGATCCTGCCTTGATTATGGCTTGAAAGACCATGATAGGCAGCTGGTAGCAAACAGGATACCAGCAAAACAATGCAAAATAACAGAATCATTCATTGTTTTGCATTGCCTTGTTAGGTTTCGCTTGCACAGCCCTTGTTCTATGCTTGTGAAGTCTCTTGTATTAAAATAAAATTCTTAAAAGGGGTTTAGAACCCACCTATCACTTATCTTTACTTACCACTGACTGGCACCCATATGGCTCCCAGGTCACTTTACTTACCATTGGCTGGCTCCCTTGTGGCTCCTATTCCACTTTACGTATCATTGGTTGGCTCCCACTTGACTCTCATGTAACTCTTGTTTCCTTGCTGACCATACCCATCTCACCTCCATCATCGTGCTGTGGAGACTGGACCATGTACTGCTTCCGGTAGCCAGTGTCCTTCCACCGACTGCATGCTACTGGAGGTAGTTTTATTTTTATTACAGACAGCGGGAGTGCTCCCTGCCATCAGGTGTAGCTGTTGTTGAGTAATACCAAATGTCTGGAGTGATACGGCTGTGGGTATGCTTAAATAAACCTTTGGTGAACGATCTTGCTAGGCCTTCCTCTTTTGATTGCTGCCCCCAGCAAGATAACTACTCTCACTCCGGTATCTTACCAATGCCCAACAAGCCTCTTCATGAACTTTCCGAGTCTCTTCTTCAGTGAATTCTTAATACTCTCCATCTCTAGATATTCACTTGTTTATCTCCGCATTTGTATATACTCAGTTTGACAATGTCCTTTTTCTTCATGCGAATTTACTTTCGTAAAAATTCTATCTCATTGCCCCACTCTTTTCAATCATCAAAAGTTCTGCATTTATGTCTAATCAATTTCACAATTTCCTTTGTCTTAGCGCAGGTTTACTTTTACTTTTGAATTCACATATACCAGCTGGCACTACGCCCCCTTTGCTTACTGGCTTTCATGCCCTCCTATCAGCTCAACAACGTGTCTCCTCTCACCCGGTTTGTTTCCTGGCCAGTTAACACCTTGGGAGAGAGGGGTGCAGCAAAGATACTGACCACTTACTTTGTGTGAAAAAGGATGCTTTATTGAAACAGGTTCACATCACAACAAATTAACCTGGCAACTGCCTTACAAAACTAAAATCTCATCATACATCCATTAAAACACCACCTGACCCCACCACTATGACCCCCCCACCATGCCCACCCTGCAATTAACACACTACAAACATTACAATGTATTACACTCCGACATTTCCAACTTCTATTATCACTACTTCCTATCACTGCAAGTATGAAATTGTAAATAACCAAACGTCCTAAACTGAACCTTCCACTACCTGCCTACCCTTTCCATGCAGATCGTTCACTAAGTGTCAATGCCAACCAAAGTTCTGCCAACTCCTGGCAAACTTTGCCTGCCCTGTTACGCACCTGTTCCAAGCGACAGCTAACAGCTTAGCCCTGTGCATCTGTCTCAACAAAAACACCCCTTAAGGTAAGCTTTGATAACCAACTAACAACCCCCGAAAAGCAAAATTAAAAGGACGAGAGGGCGGGAACAAATTTGCTAACCACTCCCTGCCACCAGCCACCAAACCTAAAATGATGGCAGGGATCCCAACCCCACTTTGTTAAATAGCCCTTGGGCCATATTGGACTGCACCTTTGAAGACCAAACATATTACAAAATGTCAGTCCGCTGGACTGCACCACCCTCCCAATCTGCCCTCGGGGCAGACCTCCCTTCGGTCGGCTGCCCCCAAAGCCCTTCTGGAAAAGAGGGGTGCAGCCAGGACACTGACCACTTACTTTGTGTGAAAAAGGCTGCTTTATTGAAACAGGACGCCGACTGCAGAGACAGCGGTACGTCGATGAAGCTGTGCCCAGGCATTATCTAGACTAAAGCTAGATTTTGAAAAAAACTGGTGCTCAAAGGCTATATCGGGAGGTTCACAAATAACAGAATCCACCTGCATGAACCTCTTTGAAGCAGTGGTCACTAATTAGTAGCCCTCTCTCCGATTTCGAATAGACACATTTTAATGGATCCAATTACAACCTGAAACTGTTTGTGTAACTCACTAAGGGTCATTCAACACTTGAATCTACTGCCCTGAAGATGGTCTAACTGATGTCTTCACCATATAGACCGAAACCTTGACAATCACACCTATTTTCTTAAGGGTCTGTTTTCTGTTTGATCAGTTACATCTTCCTGTTATATATATTGTTTGAAATAGGTGTCCACATTAGTAACAATGAGGTGTTTGTAACACCAAATGATCTGTTATCATCAGTTGCTATGTGTTGTCTTATATAAACATATGTATCAGTCTTTTGTACCTTCTGAAAAGTTTTTTCACTATAAATTCACATTTTGGAACATTTACACCAGTGTAAGACTATTTGTAGCAGATTTTTTCTAATAGAAATGAGTTAATTACATTTTTAAATAACTAAATGTAATCTACTCGATAGAGCTTTGCATTACGAATGTCAAATTGTGTGTAAATAAGAAAATCCCTTGTAGGCATACTTACCAGCTAATAATTATTGAAACAGGTGCCCATCATAACAAATTAACCTGGCAACTGCCTTACAAAACTGAAACCTCGCTATACATCTATTAACACTACCACTTGACCCCATACCACCCCTACGACCCCCCCATACCATGCTCACCCTGCAATTAACACATTACATTGTATTGCATTCCGACATTTCCAATTTCTATTAACCCTACATCCCATGACTTCAAGTATGAAACTGTAAATAACCAAACAAACATCCTAAACTGAACCTTGAACTACCTGCCTACCCTTTCCTTGCACATGGTTCGCTAACTGTCAACGCCAAACAAACTTCTGCCAACTCCTGGCAAACTTTGCATGCACCTGCCACCCAGAAAAAAGGGGTTGGCCACACCATCTTTTTCTGCCCCCTCACCCCACTAGGTTGGTTCCTGTTCCACCAATGACTTACTGCCGTACATTTAACATCCTGGCCAACACCTCTCTAATCTCCTACAAATAGATATCCATACCCATTCCAGATAAGTGCACCTAGTCGCCCCGAATAAATTCAGCCGTATCAAACCTTATGTCCACATGGCAAATCCTGCCGAAACCAATCCCCCTGCAAACATGAGTCATCTCGCTGTTCACTTTCCTCCAAGCTCTATCTATTGCCTCTTTAAACACTCCTCTCCAAGTCCTCCTTGGTACAAACTCCGTCCACAAGACAAAACACCCTGACTACCTCTCTTTTGCAAGCGCTAAGTCGCTCTTCATACTATCCATCAAAACAACCCCTTTTCCCTAACCAGATTGTTCTCCCCCAAATGCAGAATCAGTAAGTCTGGGCACCTGCCGCCCACCATCACACCATTCAAACATTGAAGCAGTTCTCTCCTGCACATGCTCCTTTTTTCCTTCCAAGTGATTTTAAACAGGTATTCATTAAAACCCAGGCTCTGGGCAAAATAACTTTGCTGCGCCTGAAACTGCGCATTTCATGAACAAGTGGCCCACCACCCATATGGCCATCTCCTCTGCCACTGGGCCTGCCACTGAACCTGAAATAAAATTAACAAGCAGTACATTTTTACATAGGCACCTCCACCACATGCATATACTCTCCCAAGCCCCACACATAGCGGCTAAACCATTGTGAAGACTAAAGGCCCTGCTGCATGATTTCATCTTGCGCCCAGCCCCTGCATCCTGCTTCTGATGCTGCACCAATACAAAAGAGTGTGCACCATAACCCTCCACCGATACCCCTAAGCACCATAGAGCGTTCCTCAAGAGTGCTAATAGCTGATGCGCTGTAACAGGTTCGCTCAATCTGTGACGAAAAAGCGCCCCAACTGCTGCTCCACAACGGTGTTACCACTGCGATGACCACCAAACCAGACAGGGGCCTGGCCCTCCTCTGCCTGTAATATGACCCGTCTGCCCTGACCCCACTGATCTGTTTTTGATCGACTAAGCCATATCTTCAGTCTATGCTCCCACCTGACTACATCCTCCCAGCATACCCCCATGATTTTTTCATTCCCAGCAATTCTGACACCCAAAATACCCCCAAAAACATCAACGTCGAAAAATGGCATGCTTCCCCTTCGTCCCTGCACACCTCTGGCAACTTTGCTAGAATTTGCACAATTGATGCTACAATAGTGGCTTCCATGTCCGCCCTGAGGGACCCTGTTTCCGCGCCCAACTTTCCAGCATCCTACACCCTAATTCACCTGCCGATGGTGCATAACCCCATAAATATTTGCCCATGAAAGCAATCCCAGACAATTTCCCAGCACTGGTCACCCTCAAAAGTCCTCTCTCAATCATGTCTAAAATATATTGTATGACATCCTCTGCCCACAACCATATTTCATCCCGACTCTGAGCCCCAGAGTGCAAAAACTCTTCCCAGGAAAGAACATACGTAACCCGCGTGGATTCAGCAAGGGAGCCTACCACCAGTTGTAGCATCAGGCATTGCCTACATACCATAAATGCTGAGGCACGGGCATTGGGGTCCTGTCCTGTCTTTGGCCAACCCACCGAATCTCCCCCACTGTGAATGAGACAAAGCATCCGCAATGTCATTGTCCATGCCTGGCACATGTAGTCATAGCGCAAGCATCCCACCACAAATACTCTCATCAGTTTTAATACCTGTGCATTCCTGGCTGACTGTCGATTCACTATCTCCACAACGGCCAAATTTTCAACCCAAAGCATCACCGCCATCATAAGGGAAACAGTTCCAGAAATGCTATGCTCCTGCCGCCATTGAGCCATTCTTCGGGCCATTGCTCCGCACACAACCTTCCTTGCCAATAGATTCCAAATCCCAGTCTACCCGCTGCATCAGAAAAAATGTGCACGTCCCCCTCCATGTCCTCTTGATGCGCCAGCGGGATACCATTGAAGAACTGCAGGAATACACCCCACATCCGCAAGTATTCTTTTACCCCAGCTGATAGCTGTATGTGATGATGGTGCAAGTGTTTACTCATCAAAACTCGGCCCAACCTCCTGCAGAAAGTCCTTCCTGCACTGACTATTCTACAAGCAAAATTAAGATGCGCTAACAGTACCTGTACTTCTTTGACTTTCACCTTCTCTCAAGGCAGCATGTCACCCAATATGGCCAACATCTTGTCTTTTTTGTCCCTTGGTAGGTGCACCTGAATTTCTACTGAATTAATTTAGATTCACAGAAAATACACAGCTCTGTGCAGGGGCTCACCGTCTTTTAATACACCAATTGTACCCCCTGATCCCCCATCAGCTCTTGGAAACTTGCCAGCGCAACCTGCCCACAGAGCTGGGTAGACCCACAAAAAAGAAGTCACGTTGGTAGTGTGTGACCAACCGCTGCCGTGTGCACCATTTGAATAGCAACTGCAAAAAGGAGCTGAAGCATTCAAACAACTCACAAGATATAGAGCAACCAATTTGCAGGGCTTTATCCACGTACCACTGTCCTTCGAAGTGGATGCCCAAGAGATGAAAGTCCTCTGGGTGGTCTGGGAGCACACGAAAAGATAATTTCACTTCGCACTTTTTTATCAGTGCCCGTTGGCCTGCCGTTACTACCAGTGACATGGGCACATTAACCGAGGAGTATGACACCGTGGCCACTTCCTCTGCAATAAAATTATTCACTGACCCACCTTCAGGCCAAGACAAATGATGGATCAGTCTAAATTGCCCCTTCTCTTTTCTGGGGACTACTTCAATTGGAGACACAATTAAGTGCTCCATGGGCAATCGAAAAAGGGGCCCGCCATCCTACCCTTCCGCACCTCCTTGTCCAGTTTTTCCTGCACCGCCTGTTCGTGTTCTTTGGCTGAGTGCTAGTTACCCACACACCTCCTGACCTTGGGGCCCAGTGTACCCCAACCGAAAACCCTCCAGAAACCCTTCCAACGAGACCCCTGCTTCCTCCCGATGCTCGTAGCACCCTAGCCAGTACTCCAACCTGTCCAGTTTAACCGGATTACGAGTCCTTTGGCCCAGCCCCCTGTGATCCCCTGCTGCCCCAATGCGCCTGTGAACTGCTGTTGTTGACCCCCTGAATTGCCTCCTGGCTGCTGCCAATGATTTCCTCCCTGGTTGCGATAGCCGCCCCTGCCCAAAACAGCTGATCGGGATGGTGCCCCCCCCCACACATTTGGAACACTCATGACAGAACTTGCAGTATTTGTGTATGCAAAGCCCTTTACTGAATTCCCAGTGAGTTCCCCCAGCCCCCTGTTGGCCCTTAACTGTGTTACCCACCCCTCCCCGGGTGGGGTACCCCTGAAAGGGACAATAACCTATGGGCAATCCGCCAGCAGTGAATATTGTTTAGATCTTGCACAGACCTAATGACTTTTCGTAAACTCCTAAAAACATGGTTATTTAGACAGGCATACGAGTAACATCTCAGTCCAACACCGCCAGAGTAGTGCCAAGAAACCAATCTGGTGTACGTGAGCTCTACAAATTAAGTTTAACATTACATAACATAACATACCCCCTTTTGCTGCCCCCAACGTATTCTGCCATAGTTCACTGTCCATTTCCCCCCATTTTGCCTCTGGGTCCTAAGCCAAGCGCGCCCTGAATTCCTCATCATACTGGGCCCACGCGTACCCTCCCCCTGTTATTTGTGCCTTACAGATGATGTACATGTATTTAAACATGGCGACACAAAGCACTGGGTACTTTTCACAGTAGACACTCGCATAAATTAGGAAGGCCGCCGTCCAGTTCTCATTAGTAAGTGAAATCTTTGGCCGCTTGGCCAGCTCGTACTCTTCTACTTTAGACCCATCTTTGGACTTCACCTCCCTATGCAAGAATTTGAGCATGTCCACATACTTCCTTTTCCATGTGTGCTTTTTCGTGGCCAGTATCAGATGTGCCCCCAACGGCTTGATCACCCCCATATAAGGCAATCTTTTAGGGCCATATGTAGGAAGCCAAATACCGGTCGGTAACGGCCGATTTTCGGTAAATATCCCGTTACCGACCGGTATTTTGGCTTTTGCTATGTAGGGGGCATATTTCAGGATTCGGTAATTTACCGAATCGGAAAAAATTACCGAATCAGTAATTTTACCGATTCGGTAAATTCCGAATCCTGAAATGATATGTAGGTAACACTCAAATGAGTCATGTCTAGGAAAAAGAATTCGGTATTTAGCACCAAATATAGGTTGGTGCTAAATACCAAATACATTGCACAAAGCAATATTTTGCTGAAATAACAGTGCCATGTGGCAGACATACGTGCCCTTAGGGCATGTATGTCCACCACATGTGCACACATGCAGGAATCAGGGGTGCAACAGGGTGTCAATGTGACACCCTGCCACCCTTGAATGTGCTCTCCCCATTACCGAATCGGTATTTACCGATTCGGTAATGATGCATACCTTCCCATTGATTCCTATGGGCCTCCTGGCCCATAGGAATCAATGGGAAGGTATGCATCATTACCGAATCGGTAAATACCGATTCTAAATTACCGACCCTACATCACATTTACCGATTCATAAATACTGAATCGGTAAAATTCGGTATTTATGAGTCGGTAAATGTGTCCCTACCTACATATGGCCCTTAATCTTTAGTTCCTTGCTCTCTAGCCCCTCCTTCTGATCCCCTTTGTCAACCACCTCCTCTTTCTCCTTCCCCAATACTGTACTACTTTTCTCTTTACTTACCACCAGGATCTCTGACTCGGTGGTGCCTACCCCTATATCCATCACATATTTTCCCTTTCTGCAAGCACCTGCCACGGAGCTCCTGTGCGTCCACACCAATGGAAACCATAGCAAACTTACCCGTCATGCACATAGCCTTACCTGGCTCCAAAGATAGTGCCCATGTAGTTGCAGTCCGCCTCGCCAGGGGCCTTGATTCCTCTGATGCTCTACCTGGCCTTGCCAAAGGCCACGATGCCCTTGCCAGCCTCACTGCAAATCCCTGCAACACATTGGACACAAAATTAGTGCTCCTCCCTGCTCTTACCTAGTGTCTTCTTCCCCCCTCAGTTCGCCTTCTTCCAGACTATCCTTATCATAATCTAATACCTCAGTCATGCAGATCCCCCACTTGCGGCCATCCCAGGCCCCCAATTACAATTGGCAGCACTTCCCCTTTTTTCATCATGTCCTTAACCTTACAATGGGCATCTGGAGGGGCTGACTGAACCCTTCCATGCCATTCTGGCACTGCTAACCGCCGACCTGCCGCTCATATCTCTCTGGAGGTCGGTCCGGATCCACCAGATGCTGAGGCCAGCAAGGTCGTTCTGGGCCTACATGTGCTAGCTGCAACAGGATACCTTGCCGTTCTTGGCAGTATCATTCTGGGCCCAGCCTTCTCTTCGCCTTGGCTCAAGTGAGCCACTCCCAGCTTTGCTGAGTCAGCCTCCCTGTGCCATTCTTCGCCCTGTAACAAAAATGGCTGGACTGTTGTGCTGGTTTCCTGCATCATGCTCAGTAGCTCTGCCAGCATCTTCCTACCCCTCCCCCGTCTCCCCGCCTACCTACCCCCTCTTACACTACCTCAATAACTTCTCCCCGCCATCCTCCTGCCCACTCCATTTCCACATTGCTGGGATGAATGCAGAAGCGGGCCCTTGAACCAACACTGATGGTCCACTTACCAGCCTGTCCTGACCCTGACCAATGTGACCCCCCTTTCCTCCTATGCGGTGCAGGGGCCCTTGTGTCCCACTGCAGGGACCCCCCTTTCGCCTGGTAGGTGTCCAACTGGGCTATCCTGTGACCACCTCAGACCTCCTCCTCTCAGGAGCTGAATATGTCCAAGCCCTCCCATGCCCCGGGATCCCAGCCCAGTCACTGGTCTTCAGGCTCCTCTTCCTCCTCTCCCGTGCACTCCCCCCACTCTTGCCCCTCTACCTCTCCATAACCTGCTCCCAACTGCAACTCAGCCATCACCCCCAGGCCTCCAGCCACCTGATCCCCACATGCCTCCTTTTCCAGCTCCCGTGTCCCTTCTTTGCCCAACTCCCAACCGTCCCTCTCAGCTAACCCCCCTTCTGCTGTGCCTGCTGCCTCCCCAGGCAGCCCTCACACCACTCTCACTCCATATTCACCCCGCTGCCTCCTTCTACCGCGTACTCTCTATACAAACTTTCTTCTGCCCTGGAGAGCTGCTCACACAATGCAGCCCATCGAGCTTGGTCCTGCCCACTCTTTGCCCCTGAGCAGGTCAGCACTACAGCCGACGCTGCTATGGACAAACCTCGCCTCCCTCGTGTGGTCCTTATACGTGGATGCCGCGCGCTGCGGCCACACTCTCTCTGCTCCCATCTGTAAGGCCACAAGTGGCCGCACCTGCTTTCTTGCATGCTGCAACCTCGCCCCCAGCTCCCACATTTGGGGCTGGAGCCGCAGAGAGCGAACCTGCACCCGCTACTTGTATGCCTTTAGCCAATCACAGTGTGTTACATGCACAATAAGAAAAAGCATTGGCTAAGACATTAGGTTTGACGCGAGCTGTAGTGGAGCATGATAAACTTTTTTTTTTAACTTTAAGCGCTGCTGCAAACATGTCTAAAAAACATTGATAAAACCAGTAGATTTCGCAGAGGCGAAACCGATTGGATTTGCCAATGCATGTTTTTTAAGTCACCTGCACATAGGTAATTATACTGGCATATCATTCAGCACACCCAGCAAACTGAAAAGTCAGTAAGTGGTCAAAGAATAAGTGTCAGTTTTGCTCGTCGACTTTAGAAAGATGAAAAGCAGTTGAACACGTGGCATGCAGCCCCAAACTTATTTCACTAGAACCAACGCCTTTACTCCATTACACTGCTAGCATCAAGATGTGAAGCTCATGGTACCTTTATCAAAATTAGTTCTGCTAAAATACTTCTTACATTGGCGAAATCCGCACAGCATGGCCTGCAAATTAGTACATTTTGTGACCCACAGAGTTGTCAACATGATTACTATGAATCAGTGAGTAATTATGTGAGATTCAGTAGTCTACTTACAGTTAATTGACGCTCTTTGTTGGAGCCTGCTCTGGTGAGCAATGGAAAAACTGACATGCTCGATTGTTTCCATCAATTTTCTCTCACTTTAAAAGACTTACAGCAACCAGGCTTCAGCTATTTAAAGTAAAGTGCAATGGGAATAAATTTGGGGTATGAATTTTTGCCACTTTGAAACTCTCATATTGCCCATTATTTGTAACTGCGGGATCATGAAATATAAAAAAGGCTTTCAAACTGGCAAAGGTGAAAAAATGAATGCAAAAATGCTGTACGAAATGAATACAAAAATAAAGCCATTAAAAAGATGATTGCATTTCTCAGACGGATTGCTTATTTTCCATAACCTGATTCCACCAGTTTCTTTTTTTAATCGACTCCTCAAAGGAGAAGAGCCTTAATCCTAATCTGTAGCTTTCGCCCTACATTGCTTAAGCAGTCAGTGTGTACATCTAAGGGGTCAAAGTAGTTTTCGTACTGTCAGGTAGGAGACAAGAAACTTGGAACAGCATCAGTTCCTAAAAGGGCCATGATATGCTCTTTTGTATTGTGCCATTTTCTTGTGTGCCTCATAGAGGACAGCGAAACACCCAAGGTTCAAGGTTCAAAAACTTTATTGTGTCGTTAAAACTACTCCAAACGTCTAGTTACACGAGGGAAAGTAATGCTTTGGTAAAGTCAGAGTTGTGGTGATTGCTGTCAGCCTTTTGGCTTGCGTTTTGTCATGCTTTTTTCTTGAGGGAGCTGCTGGGTCCTCACCAATATAAAAAAAATGTAGCTAAAAGCAAAAAATGGTTTTGGTTCTCAAAAAGCACACATTGCGACATTAGTCCCTTGCACTGAACACTGAATTGGTTCCTGTTTTGGCATTATATGCAATTTGCGCAAAGTGCTTAAGTGGATCCAGCTAGAAGCCAGGAAACCACTGGTACAGGGACTGATTGTCAGTCGCACGGACTACGGCAATGCTCTGCTGTCAGAAATAAATGTAGACCTCCTTTCTAGACTTCATGTCCTGCAAAACACAGCAGCCAGGCTGGTGCTGAATCTTCCATCAGGAACCCCCTCAGCGCCTAGCCTTATACATTTCAACTGGTTACCTGTGAAGAAGAGAACATGTTTTAAGATCTTATGCCTAACACATAAAAACATGTATTGTAGGGTTGCAGGCTACTGGAAAGAAAACGTACCTGGTACCAGCCAAGCCGGCCCTTAAGATCAGGTAACAAATTCCTCCTAACTCCACTCGGAAACGGGCTTTTTCTTTTCTTGCCCCCACTCTGTGGAACAAACTGCCTTTACATCTACGTATCATCTCTGACCATAATCATTTCCGCCAGAATCTAAAAACATGGTTGTTTGACCATTAGCTCTGTCTCTCTTATGCTGACAATCTAAGAGCCGTCCACTAGTGCCATGAGACCTTCGGGTGATATGTGCGCTAAATAAATGTTCCTTGATTTGATTTTATTTGAACAGAAATACTTTTTGTGCTGATAGAGTCCTCGTGAAAAAGCAGAATGCCATCACTCACAGTGCAGTTTGCCAATGGCTGAGGTGGGCTGACCTAGCGCCCCATGCGCTATGCTGTACTGGGTGAAAGAAAAATGTGAATGACAGACCAATGAATGACAACGATTGGCTGAAATCCCCTGCATGTAAGGAAATTGTATAACAAATTAAATGAAAAAATGCATAGCATAGATATTGCTCTAAACCCAGAGGTATCAAGGCGCTGAGTTTAAAGTACTCCACAACACCATCAGGGAAAGCCCACCCCAGGAACATTTGAAGATAAAGAGCTATATCACAGCCTGGAGAAAGGGTAGACAGAGGAGGGCCTCTCATCAGAAGGACCTGAAGGTGGCTGATCTAAGAAGTAAAGAGCTGAGGATTTAAGTGTTTTCTGGAAGAGGCGAAGGAGTTGATCTCTGCGATGTGCATTGGTAATATGTTCCATAGCTTGGCAGCAGCGATGGAAAAAGAGTGTGCGCCCCATCTAGACATTCGAAATTTCAGAACAGTGACTTTCCTACTTGAAGCTGATCTTAAGTACTTGGTAGGTCTGTACCAATGACAGGATGACGTAATGGCTAGTGAACCCTTCTGGTGTAGAGCTAGAGGGACTGTGCTAAGTGCCTTAAATGGCACCTCTTTCCTAACTGGAAACCAGTGAAGATTACAAAGGCCTTCTCTCACTGAAAGAAATTTCAGGATTTTCGGTATGACCGTGCAGCCGCGTTTTGAACCATTTGAAATTTGTTCAGGGAGGTGTTCATATAATTTTAGTAAAAATCAAAAGGTCTCGAGTGATGTCAGACTAAAAAAACAGGTATATAAGATAATAAGATGTGGGGTGCTGATTGTATGTTTGTTTGACAGAGCCTACTGTACCTCCCCTTAACTAACGAAGTAGCACAATGACAACTGGACTCCCTCACAAAATGATGAAAAAGAGCAGGCGGATAATTCTATGCCTTAAAGCCCTGCTCAGAGCCTCTTTGAAGTAACCTTCTTACCTTGTGATTTCATATGATGACAACAGATAGTGAGCAACCTTTTTTTCTTCACAGAATAATCCACTAATGTGGATATGATTATTAACTGGTTTGGAAGAATAGTTCTTAAACTGCATGT